>NW_027279888.1:0-464049 GCF_046629955.1 Centroberyx affinis
GCACTTGTTCCTTTGACTCCTATTCATTTAACATGAGCAGATTCAATTTAGCTTAAGTTTGTTGGCTGATTGCAAGAAAATAAAAATTATTCCAGCCAAAGAACCTTATTAATTTCACAGGGGAAAAAAGCAAGTTCTCCTTCAAGGATTTAGACTGCTATGTTCCCATCTCCTAGTCTGAACAAGATGAAACTACAGACCTCCAAAACCCGACTGAAACAGTGGCGACACAGCCCAGATCGACCGAACCCCCCCTTCCCACTGCAGCCACTGCTGCCATAGCTGCTGCCCCACAGCCTGGCCCTGGACACGCACCTAGCCTTCAGGAGAGCAGGCAAGAAGTTCAGGCTTCCAGCAAAGATCCCCAACTGGAGAGAGGCTGCCCTGTGCCTGCGCCGAGTGAGCCTGTCCCGTCCACCTCCAAGGCCCACCTCTTCATATTTGAAAGTGAATCCCAGGAAGAAGAATCCGACGTTGGTGACAATACAGCAGCTCCCTCCGTCCCTCAGCCAATAATGAACAAAGATACTGCAATTTCACTGACTCAGATGCAGTTGGAAGAGGACAAGCAGCGAATCAGAGGGCTGATGAAGCAGACAAACCAGGTGAGTGTCACAGCACTACTTGCCCACCTTGTTATTGCACTATTTGCACATTATTTAATTTTTTTCCCACAACATAGACATCTTCCAAGACACCAGCAGCACACACAGGGTTTCATTTCATGTCTTTCGCCATGATTGTTCATAACAAACTAACCCTAACCCTAACCCTAACCCTAACTCGCATCTTACTACTTTGGTTTTCTCAGAGCAAGCAGAGTGTGAAAAAGGTGTTCAGAAAGAAAATAATTCATAATAATTGTACTGACTTCTCTCTATGTCACTCTTTCCTTTTCTTTCTCTTTACTCCTCTCTGTGTGTCTGTCTTCCAGGACTTGGTGAGTGTGACCAAGGCCCTGTTGAAGACCAGCGGAGACTTCTCTGCCGCGCTGTCTCTGCTCTTGACTCCCTCCTCCTTTACCGGACCAATTTGGAATCGTCATGACGACAGTCTTCTGCTGTCAGCTGACCCTGTGGTACGCCAGGAGCTCCAGGAGAAATACGGCGAGGAGGACGTGGCCAAAAGACTGGTCTTCCTTGAGGTATAGGGATGAAAGGTAAAGAAGGAAAGAAAGGAGGAGGAGCAAAGAGGTCTGGTCATATGGAGCGTACTCATCTATTATATACGTGGATGCTGATCATCTAATATGGGAGTTTAACACAGGGAATTTATGCTAACTGTTGAGAAATCAAGTATCAAGATGGCTGTAGTCATTTTTTGAACCACTTTAAGATTTGGCAGAATAGTTACACAATACTTGTCAGCAAGCTATTTGACTGATATTCATTACAGAGTTTGATTTTCCACTGATGTCCACTGCCACATTTCTGTGTTGGGCTCCTCCCTGTTGGGACCATTCCGTATGAATACTACAAATATTATGATGCATGGCAATTGTTGACCCCTCCTACTTCCAAGAAGTAAAATCTGAATCATTTGGGGCTTAAAAAACACCCCCACATTGTAACTTTTTACAATTTTTATATACATAAAAGGTAGAAAGGTGGAAAGCAACGAAGGGCTCCCAATTAGACCAAAATACTAAGCAAAATAATGGGAGGAGAGAAACCACTTCTAATGCAAATTTATTCAAGCTTTACATTGTAAAAAAATCACATGATGTTTTGTTTGTTGTTTTCCTCCTCCCATTATTTTGCTTAAACCTTCTAAATAAAAGACTTATCTTGACTACACCAAAAGAAAAGCACTGATGCAGTACAGAAATGGCTTTGTATTTAGAAGATTAAGTTAATCAGGTTGCTTGTCTGTATTTGTGCTACTTGCACTGAACAGATTTATGTTTGCCAAACAACAATGAGGAGAAGGGCTCTTGGTTTAATAATGTGACAAAGTGGAATGTCACAGCTTGTAGTTCACGATATAATTTGTGTTATGCTCTATACCTCAGTTTTGGGAAGAATCCAAGCTTTTAAGCTTTTTTGCTTCAAAATAAGATCTTTGTGTTTACATGTTTTTAAATAGGCTACCTTTCATTAAATTCTATTATGAGTTGGGTCCCAAAATGGGTTTCTTGCCTCTTTGTCTTTGCACAAGAGTGCTTGTTTTAATGAATATGGGTCCAAGGGCAGAATGAAGTTTGTTCAGTTTGTGTCCATCACTGAAAACATTTTGTAACCCCTGCTGTAAATTCTGAAATAAAATGTTCTTTTTATATGTATAATGTGCCCCCCCTTATTTTATGAGGAGACTGCATTGGAATGGTTATATGAAGAATTCTGTTACTAATCTGAATATTTACAGTAGATATTAAAAGTTTCCTCTTGCTTCTTACTAAAGAAAAATAAAACATCAGATCCCCTCTTAATTATGCAGGAAGACGGTCAGTCTCCCCAAACCATGTGGGAAATGTCTTTTGCCTGATGACCCCAAAGTAGAACTTTTTGCTCTTTATTTCCAAAAGATCTGTTTTCACTCAGAGCCAAACCAACCCGTCACCTAAAGGCCACACGCTGTCTACTGCATCATTCTATGGGGCTGTTTCTCTTCAGTGGGGACAGGGGCTCTGGTCAAGATAGAGAGGAAAGTGTATACCCCCAGATACTAAGATATGTTGGGGAAAAATATGCTGCCCCCTGCAAAAAACAAAAAATATCATCATTCAGTGTGACAGCAATCCAAAGCACACAGCCTACTGAATGAAGGAGTCGCTGAAAACAGGAAGATCAGTTTCCTGGAATGGCTCTGTCAGCGCCTGGACCTCAATCTTATAGAAAATCTGTGGATTGACATAATAAGGAGTGTGCAAAGGAGATGCTCTTGCAATTTCAGAAGGAAGAATGGGAGAAAATTCCTAACCAAGCAGACTCAATGCTGTAAAAACATTTGATATCCATCCACTGTATTGAAAAATGTTAAGAAAAATAATGGCATTTAAGGTGCAGCCTGGACAAAACTACTCATGTCATCACCAATTTTAACAATTTAATTTAACTTCTCTATTATGCTAGACACACCGGTAGCCTAATGAATGGAAATCACACTCTCTCTCTCACACACACAAACACAGTCTTATATCCATAGCCTTGACTAAACTACAGCACAAAAGCATCCACCCACATTTTGTAGCAACATCATAGATTAAGGAACTATGTATGACTCATTACTTAAACACCTGGACTGTAGCAATGGTAGACTGCACATAATAGTAATTCAAAATTTAAAATAATCAAAACGTAATAAATTCAAGTGAACAAACCTACTCTACACATTAGGCTCATCCTTTCAATCAGAAGAGAAAGTATTTAAAGTAAGTAAAGAAGCGAAACAACCTTGGTTTTATTCAATCCACCATTTTATTTCATTTTACCCGAATATCAATTGTGTACATTCATTATTTTGAAACAACCTACCCCAGACCCACATGAATACAATGTATCAATAGTTTAAACAAATAAAAACTTAAAATCTGAGCAAGATATGCAATGAAGTAAAAGCAAGCAAATCAACCACATGAGACGGAGTCATCAGGATGGTACCTGTGATGCAAATGAAACACAAAGATCAGTACCCAATATGGTTCAGTAGATTTGACCCAGATATGGCCACAAGTATTGCTGCACCTTTTTCCTCCCTTGTCATGTTTATGAAATCAAAAGCAAAGAACAGGCCAGAGAATTAGGACACTAACAGCAAACGGGTATGCCGATTAACATGTGAAATTGTATATTGACACAACAGTTATCGCAACCATATAATCCCAGCGCTTCATCAATAAAAACCACTCATATAAAACCCTTTTTAGTATGAAACATTCACATCCATCAGGATCTAATTTACACGAGTCATACATCTAGGTCGCATAAGTTGGTCATGTAAGAGCCTGTTTAGTAAAACAAAAAACATACCAAGGTCTCCAATGATTAACAGCACACCATATATCCCTGGATTTACACAGCCATGTTTTTTTGCATGGTTTCTACTTGTAAGGTCTTAAGAGAATGCCGCCAATCACACTCATACATTCAGCAAGGAGGGTTGCTACAGTTTTTTAACAGGATGTCACTGGATTCTGATTTGATTCAAGAAGATAGTGGAGATAATAATACACTTAATGTCCTGTAGTTTGCCAGAATTACTGATTTTGAAAAAACAATACATGTGTTTGACTCAGAAGAGGTCTCTGCAAACCGAATACATCTGTGGTAGACATGTACAAACACTGAACTCAAGACTGCACAACTTTCCAAGTAAGTTAGTAGAAATCATAGCTTGTTTTATGTCTTTGTCATATGCTACTGTACACATTTGCTTTGGTTGGCTGGTTAGTGTGTGGTTCAGATGGGCAGAGTGGTGCGTGTTACAATGTCAGAGAAGAAGAGTGAAAGAGTGTATTGCCTTCTGTTACTGGAGGCTACAGCCATATAATCAGCAGACAGGGTGTATGGTGTAGGACTTCACGATCTTTACAAAGTACAGTACCAATATAAGCATGGCTCTTTGCTACTTGTCAGGCTGGTTTTACATCGACACAAAGGTAAGGGTATGAAGATTCTCTGTGAATAAGGCTGTCCCTCACTCTTGTCTGATATAATAGGGTTTTTTTTTTATTATGGGTGATCTGATATGGTTGATAAATAACTAAGAGAAAAAAAAAAAAAAAAAAAAAACTGAATAATATCAAGACATAAACATACTGTTTGGATAAGATAAAATGATTAAAAAAACAGTGAAAAATACTTTTTATGACACAATTAAATGCAATTACTATTTGAATAGAATAGACACTTTGTTTTGATTAAAAAAGTAGCGCGCTCTCTGCATTGCAGCTATTTTGTTTAAAATATAACAAGTTATACAAAAAAAAACAAAGACTCATTGCTCCTTTTCTCCTTAGAAACATGCTGAAATGACAAAGGTGTGTATTTTAACATTCTGCATCTTTAAAACTTCAAGATAGAAGTAGCACTTGTCTTTGATCCAGAAAACCATACGATATCTTAATACAAATGAATACATGACGAAAAGATCACTTCCATCCCCATGCGTTGATCAGTTTCTATGCTGATCCAATGAAAGCACTGAAGAGCGAAAAGTGAGGCTTCACAATCCGTTGCACATAGAGCAATATGAACAGAAAGGCCTCTGGGGTATACGATCACATGCCTACAGCCCTCTATGTACAGTCACACAATTCTAGCCCCTATTCAGAAGAGACAAAGCGGGACAAGTCGCCGGTCTGGAACAGTGTCCCCTGCAGGACAGGAGGGAACAGTACGGCACACGCCTGTTAGAAATAAGATGAGCTGGCCAGACGAAAACACATGATGACACCAAACAAAGGAACAAAGAAAAAGAAAATTCAAACAGTTCCCTCAAATTTTGGAACATTTGACAACAGCAGGTGTAATTTTCAGATAAATATACACTTCATCTGATGAAGATTTTTATGTATGGGGACTATGTGAAAGGGAAGCTTTTCAAAAATGTGTCCTTTGGTTTTGTGTAAGAGGTTTGAGAACATTGTTGTTTGGCTTTGAGGGTATTAATTGATTTTATCACTTTGAAATCATATATGCACCCACTTTCTCTTTGAGATGCATGTAAAATAATAGGGTAAATGCAAGAAAACAATGCACTGCCTGTTTCGGTATCGAGTAGTTCTCAGCATAGGGCAGTGTAAATCCTTTTATTCAGATCAATGCAGAGATTGAAGATTTCCACTCCTCAAGATTGACTTAGTGAGGGGGGGCGCTGTTCCAGTACTTACTGTTGACGTACGGGAAGAAAGAAATGTTCCATACCTCTGATTATTTTACACTCAAATGCACGAAAAGGAGTTCTCAAAATTATACATACAAAACACCTGCTTTGCTTAAAAGGCTAATAGTATGGGTTAAAGAGAAATGAGGGAGGGTGAAAGCCAGTCCAAAAATAAGGCCAGCTAAATTGCATAGAACTTGAATAGTGCACTGATGCATCAAAAGGCTGTGCTCCTTTCCTCTGTCAATTTTGGCAACCCTGGAGAGTTCCCTCAGAAACCACCAGAACTCAGACACCATTTTTCACTAGTTCTTGTTTTGTCTCTTTGGCAGAAAACACATAAATTCCCACCTGTATAATTTGGATTGCAAGTACCCCACCTGGACCCATGTAAATCATGTCAGAAGAAAACAGTTTTCCATTTGAGGGGCCCTGATGTTTTTGTGATCCAAAATAAATATTAAAAATGTTATGTAAAGAAAGGTGTATTCCGATCTTAGTGAATAATGTCTACTGTATGTTTCTTGTTCACCAAGAAAGAAACATATTTATCTTAATCCTTTAGAAAGACAAGGATGTTAATGGGGCTACAATTAAGAAATAAGAAAATACTTCTCAGCCAGTCTGAACGGTTCAAGAAGACTGAATATGTTTTGTTTGTTTTTTAAAAAAAAAATGATCTTGTGGAGCTCTGGACAAGTTTAAGGAACCAGCAAGGCAGCAGTGAGGAAGAGAGCACAGCTTGGGCACTATATGCACCACCTTTTCTTTGTGAAGCAAAGGTGCCTCCTTCCCCTCCTTTCTTAACAACACAGACAGTATAAAAGCACCAGTTCTGGGTCTGCGACAGTGAGCACGACCATCAGAACTCCCACAGGTCAAACAGGCCCAGAGTTAGGTGGGGCCGCCTCCCTAGCAGGGTGGAGCTCTATGAGCATTTATCCATGTGACAACAAGGGACGGCCAGGAGGAGATGGGATGGAGCCCGGCCGGACAGCCATCAACTAACCGGGCCTTCGGCCTCTGCGTCCTTGTCCAGAATCTCGTCCTGAATCTCATCAGTGTTCCCTGAGTCGCTGCTGGCCACGGAGCTGACGGAGGGAGAGTTCCTGCCACCTTTAATCATCCTCCGGCAGGTCTCCATCTGCACGTCCAGCCCTCTCTTCATGCTACACATCTCCATGTACTCATGCAGGTGGCGGTTCATGTCGCTCTTCGCTGTGGCCAGCTCCATCTGAAGGAAGGCAACAGATAAACAGAGTGAGGGTGGTGAGGACGACGAGAAGTCTCTCTGGGGATTAAGGATGACTGAGAGGTAGATAGAGAGAGAAAATGGAGATAGAAGGTAATACGGGACAGGCAGGAGGACAGAATACAGGTCTGTGTTTCATTTCTTCTGTTCTTATTAGATTATGGAAGTTTTTTGTACATTTACCATCTTGCATGCACATAAAACACATTCTCTCTCTCTCTCTCACACACACACACACAGATTGTCTGCTACCTCAATCTGGCCGATGGTCTCCTGGTACTCTTGCTCTCTGGTCTTAAATAGTGACTCTGTCTCATCAATGAGGCTTCCAAGACTTCCATCCTGAGAATCCTTAGACAGCACAAATAGAGGCCTCATTCATCATGCATGAGTAAATGTCTCATACAGCACATATAGCAATGAACAACATACTGGTTTACATGTGTTTGAAGGCCATATACTTGGGACCATAAGTGTAGATGAGACTCACAGGCTCCGGGCCATCTCCGTTGCCGTCGGTGGGACAGGTGGCTGTGCAGTTCACGGCGGCGATGGTGCCGGGCACGTTGTAGTTTGTGAAATCCTCCCACAGTAGCAGAGTCTCCTCGTTCTCCTCCCACGTCAGGCTGTCGCAGTCGTCGTCGATTTCAAACGTCTCGCGCCTGGCAACAAAGGAGTTATCTGAACAATGTCTGTGTAGGACAAGGACAGAGAAAGGAAAGAACGGAAGAGAAAAGAGAGGGAAGGAAGGAGAGGAAAGACAAATATTGCACACCACATTCAGAAAAGGTCACATGCAAAGAGGAAGATAATACAGTACACTTACAACGAAGACAAAGACAAAGATGGAAGTGCAGGAGTAAGAGAGACTGTGTAGAGCACATATACAAGGAAAACACAGAGTGCAGGCAAGCATGCAGACCACAGACATAATCTGGTTCATCCATGTTATGAAGTTTTTTTGGACAGTATAGTTAAAGGTGACAGGAAAGGTTGGAAAGATATATGCAACATCAACTGTGAGGACTGACTTAAACATACAATGTTATGATTAAACAGGATACCCCAAAATGCCCATTATTTGTGAAAAAGCTTAGAGGGCATTCACATAACTGTAAGATTTGGAAAAAATACCCCTCCGCCCTCAGCAAAGCAAATAAAGGCCTATTTGTGTCTGCTGAGTTTTGCTGAACGAGCATATTTCAAATGCAGCGCTCCATATAAACACTAGATGGAGATGAAGGAATATACAGTACAATTCCATTGCAACAACATTGCAGGAAACTACTGGTATGATGTAACTGCAGAGCATATTCGGGTTCACTCCAATGAGAGTGCACTTGGTTAAGGTGTGTGTGTGTGTGTGTGTGTTGGGTTGGCCTGTGCGTGACAGAGCGCTTACAGCTGGTTGAGCATGCGTTTCATTTCGTCCGTGATGTTGAGAGAGGCGGGAACCTCTTCCTCTGAAGTGCTGGGGTCGGCATCCATCTCAGAATTCTCCTCATCAGACACAACTTTACGCTCTTTCCTCCTGCAGCAGGCCATGGCACCCTGGAAAACACACACACACACACACACACACACATAGAAACATAAACACACACAGAAACATAAGCACACACATTACTTGCTTCCTCAATGAATCTGCAGCTTTTCTTGTGTGGATTTTTTTTACTTTTCTCTATCTAACATGAATAAATGCCATTTAAAGTCGGGAACATATAACAACATATAACATATAAGACGCCACTGGCCTGATTCTCAGTGGATTCATGCTTGGGCTTTAGCCAGCACTGTCGGCGCAATGTGATAACCTTGTGTGCAGTGAAAGTCACCACATCAGCATTTCACCGCTGTGTGTGTGTGTGTGTGTGTGTGTGTGTGTGTAAGTAAGAATCAATAATTATTGTCTCTGTATGTCTGTATAATTGTGTGTGTGCTTGCAAGCGTACAAGTCTGTGTGTGTGTGTGCATGCATGTGTATGTCAGTCTTTTTGGGTCAATAAGTATTTCCTGTTTGCATATGCACAGAATTAGACTGCATTAGTGAAAGAAAGATCAAAGTCACTGATATAACAATTGCCAGCTCTAATTTCATTTGCTGACTATTCCCTTCACAAAATAAATCATATTTTTGCTGCCATGACTGTCAGCTCCTCTGAAAAACAGTGAAACAGCAGATAGACCCTCACCCTCTCTGGGAGTGACCTGGCTGGACTAACGTTGAACATCTTTGACATGTCCTCCGAGTTGCGTTGCTGAGCCACGTCACACAGTTTGGCTGTGATGTCGATCCGTCTGCAGATGTCCATGTCCACCCGCATGGCTTTCTCCTGGATCTTGGAGTCCAAGTCAGACATTTGCTGCACGGGAACAGGGGTGTTAAGAGTGACATGTTCAATCAAAACACCTGCTTACATTTCTTTGTGGCAGGCAAAAAAATAAGGGTAACTGACATCACTTGAACATTTTGTAGTTATATTCTCAATTACAGCTTTCAGTCAGACCGCAAAATCATCAAACATCCCCATATCAAGTCCTGTTTCTTGAATACTTTATGGTCAATTTGACTCCGGTTGATGTAATATGTGGCACCCACATCTTTACCTTGCACATCAGTCTATACGCAGTGCTATGACTTAAAGTTGCACAATAATTATGCAATGGTAGTCTGGTTAGGATAAGAGGTGGTAGGATAGGTAAAGAGTGTGTAAATATGTCCCATACAGATTGGTTCTTCCTGACTTAATAGGAGCTGTAACTATTTGATCACCCATTTTTTGTGGGCAATGACAAGAAGTGCACCATATCTAAAAACACATCCATAGGCACAAAACACAGGATGTCTGCCCACTACTAGAAAAACCATGACAATAAACGATCTATGCCTCCTAATGGACCTACTACTTCTAGATCACTTACCCTTCTCTTGTATTCACACACCAGGAAGGTAGTAAAGCACAGAAAAGAACATGTAAAATCCATAATGTACAGATGCCAAAGTGGAGATAAGCAGGGTGAACAATGATGCTTTCAAAAAAATAAAAATAAAATCCCACTATAATCATCCCTGACCAAGCACAGGATGAAGACTGGGCCAGCTGCAGTATATTACAGCTGTACAGTATATCACACTAGAGCAGAGCTGCCTGGGAACAATACAGGGCTGTAGAGAACGGGAAGTCCTGTTGATATACAGCTTGTTTGTAAGCCCTGCTATTTGAGCAGCGAGCTTCTCAATGAATGCTTCTCTTAGAGCCTTTCTGGCTTTTGCGGCATAATATGTTTTCCTGAATCTAAATAAGGAAGCGTGTGATTGCGGCCTAGCTTCGTGTGGCTGGCTATCTCTGGGTTTGGTACTTTTATGAATGACACCCTCTATCATCAGCATAACGTTTATGACAAGAAAACAATTGTGCACACCGCAACTACCAATGTTGCGATTCTTAAAATATAACTGCTGTGACTCTGGCAGTTAACATAGAACTTTTTGTATGGTGTGAATGCATTGTCAGACTGTGACAAGTTCAGATGACATCATCCTAATGAGACACAATACTTACATCACTCATCAGGCTCTTGAAGACCACGAGTTCAGCCTTCAGTCTCTCCACCTTGTCCTTCAGCTCATCCTGGATCTCTGATGACTCCTCGGCACTCTGAATGAATGTTACAGTGAAGGTATTTAAACAAGACACATACAGTATAGCAGCGCACTATGGGTGGGTGGGTTTACCCAAGTTCACCCTCGCTTCGGCTGATGTAAATCTTTATGATATCAATTCATAGCATACATTAGAGTGGGTAAAAGACTGGTGCAAGTTATATTCAAATAAGGCCCTTCCAGCAAATAAAGCTTTTATACTATTCTGAAAATACATTTGCATATTGGTTACTGTTAACCTTTTCATGATTAGTAACTGGAGGTCATAGTTTACTTACCTTTTTGTATATGTGTACATTACTGAGATAATGCAAATATGACCCACTGTTGAAAGCATTTACCAGATACACAAGATCTTCTGTAACTGTTTCTTGTGCTAGTTTAGGGAAAACAACTATGTTGATAGAGGAAAGGGAGGTGGATGATAGTGTTATGTCATTGGGGTTAGAAAGTGGGCACCTCCCATCACAGATGTTTTGTTGAATTAGGCCCAACAGTAGGTTCTGGCTTCCCAGAACCAACCTGCTCCACACCTTGAACCACTTTGGCTTAAACCTAGCGGTCTCGGCGTCAAAAACAATGGTCTAATGGGCCATCTCACCCTGAATTTTACCAACAATTATAGGCTAAAGGGATGGCTAACCCCTCTAGCTGGAAATGGTCTGCTCAGCAATTCAGAAACGTTTTTTTCCAACAATCATAGGCTAAAGGGACGGCTGAATTGAAGCGGCCATAAATTAAACAGCAAAATGTGAGAGATTTAATCTGAAATTCAACAAGAAACATTTCAGTATTTTGCCTCTCCCATATTAAGTCGAAACACAGTTACAGCCCTCTGGCTCCAAGCCCTCAACAATAGATGGCTGTTTGCATTGAAATGATTATCTTTGAGCAGATTTCCTGCTCTCCCATACCTCGCGACATTTGCCAATGTGCTCTAAAAGGATAAACCCCCTGGGGAAGGTACTCCACCTCTCTATCTGGCGTTTTGCTGACCCAGAATCCAAGACAAACATAAATGCTGTCACCAATCGATTTGTGCAAAAGCAGGAGCTGGGGGGAAGGGGGAAGGATGCAGGCTGGACCAGCTACTAACACCTGCTGGGGGGTGATGTGTGTGTGTGGTGTGATACAGGGACCAAGGTGTCTGCCTCAAGATCTGTGACACATTTATATCTATTTCCTTTGTTTGCGCTACACAGAGATATACTGGTGAAGTGCTGCTGATATTTCACCTTTATATGTATCTAGGACAACAGGCTCCCTGAGATGGGTTTGTAATGTGTTTTTTCTAATCTGACACACATCTCCCCGGCTGTAACTGCTTCTGGTCCAGATCTGCTGAGGCCATGCTGAATGAAAAAACACTGAGGGACTGATATTTATGTTTTTAGTAATAGTATTAAAAGAATACTGCATATGCGTACACATGCTTTTTCCTCAGACCGCATATTTTTCTGGTCTGAGTATGGTAAACGACCCCCTGCAAGATTTCAAATAGTGAGTGCATGAGTATGTAGGGTGAATGAATGATATTGTTTATGTTTTCCAACCTGCTCCAGAGTTTGCACTGTGGACTCCAACTGCTCTCGTCTGGCCAGCTCCTCCTCCCATCTGCAACACAGAGCACATGGTGGGTCAGCGAGCAGCACTCAGGACGTACCGGTGGACTTCGTCCCTGGGGTGCCGCTAGACAGGGTAATGGTACTTTGTGGGGATAGTACTCCCATCTCTGATTACACAGTGCCCTTGACATTGTGGGTTCACACCCAGCTCCCACCCCATTTCCAATCTTTTGTCTCCTTCCCCTTTGTCTTGTCACCTTTTAAAATCCCACTGCCTCGACGAGATAAAGAACTGGAGTGGAATTCCATCCTCCTTTAAAAATAACATACATTGCTCATAGATAGGCTAGTTTCAAACCTTTGAGTGACTGCAGAACCTGCGAGTTACATTTTTACAAAAAGAGAGAGACATTTGAGCTTTAACACGCCCAAAAGGGTGGGGTCTCTCTGCTGCAGCCCCTGCCACAAAATTCCTTCATGCTATAACTGCCTCATTCATTCCTTATGAAGTCCCGGCAGTGAGGAACATAGAGATATAAATCTCACCGACCACAATTCAGGGCCAACAAAGACTCCTTCATCCATGCTATTCAAAAAGATAAAACTCACAGAGATAGAGCCAAGCATGTGCTATATGTCGAAACGTTGGACAAAGCCTTTAGTAGTAATCCATGTGTTTATTGAGGATAAGGCAGGCTAAATAATTCATCACTCTACCACAGTGTCAGTGAGATAGATAATTGTCAATCAAACAACCCTCTCACATAATTTATTTGGAAAAACTTCGCCAGCAATACAAGATGACACAGTGTATCTATGATGGGCATTAGCAAAAATGAAGTGCCGGACCCCCTCATGGCCGTAAGCTATTATTAGCACCATAGCTCTCTTTCCCTCTGTTGACAGGTCATATCACTCCTCTGCACCATGGCAGCTCTGTATAAATAGACAAAAATAATAGCCGATTAAATCCCTTGCAGTATCCAGGCACTTACTGCATCAGTCAGTTCGGCCTGCTGCTAATAGACACTCATCTGTTCCCAGGGATACGAAATAGCAGGCTTGCTGAGTCACGGATGTTTCCCAAAAGAGAGTTTGAAATTCAGAATGGATAAGGAACTCATTCAATAATATGAGGTAACCCACAGCGTCAGACACACATGTGATTGTGAGACACTCTGGCTGCATCTAAACAGTGGGAGGATAAAAAGAGAGAGGGGTTTTCTGTGTGTGTTTGTGTGTGTGTGTGAGAGAGAGAGAGAGAGTGAGATTGTGTGTATGTGCTGGGGCGAGTGACGCATGCCTGTCCATATATGTTTACTTGAAGGGAGAGGGCTGACATCTGATGACCACTACTGAATGCTGGGACATTACCTTACCCATAGCCTTTACCATGGAGACAGAAATAGCGGCAGAAAACACTCTGGCATCACAGAGTATCACCAATGTAACGCAGGGTAAACAACATGCGTCACTGGAGAGATTCACTTTCTCAAGAAAACGCAGCCTTGTTTCTATTCAGGAGCCACTGAATGTACACTGTCTAATTAGAGAGAAGTATTCCTTGGCAGTGCGTGCCAGCCCACACTGTGATTGAAACCTTGTTCTAAAAATGCTGGCAGTGCTGCTTTTACTGGGTCCACAATACTCTGCCTGCCTGCCGCAGGACTCTCGCTAAGGTCAATGGAGTTCACAACTGCATCACATCCTCTGCAGACGGAGAACAGTTTGTCACAGCATCTGCCTGTGATCTGCATCATTGGTGCTGGATGTGATATGTCCTGAACGGTCACCATGTCATTTCCTTTCAAGCTGAGGAGTAAAACAATGCGATTAAATTGACATACTGATGCGAGGAAAGACTCTCTCTGTCAAGGCTGCTAATGGCATCTATCAAAGGTAATGCCATTGTTGACAGAAGTAAGCAGCAGACGCTCCCTCATTATTCAGAATCCATAATAGTCAAACCGAACGGAAAACCACTGACAGTTGTTATGGGGAAGCACACAGATAAACAGACTGAAAAATGGCTAATCCAAACAAAGATGACACTACAGCATAGGAAAGGTATTCTAATCTGGCCTCTGCCATCGCTGTGGCTCTAGTCTTCCTGTACCTTTGGCTTGAGTCAAACGAACACACCCGGAGTCTCCTTACAAGGGCAAAGACAGCAGGAGGGCTAGAGCCTGACTGTGTCCTCTCCATCTATTTACAACCAGACTCATCCTCTGCAATCTTGCTCTAATACAAAAACTGTGTGGCATTTCAGATGTGTTAGCTTGGCCTAAAAAGTCATCATAAATTGCTGTAGCTAAATAATTGAAGAGGTTTCTTTGTGATTTTTGGTGGGAGGCAACTCCTACAAAATGAAATGAAAATGAAACAAAATTTAAATACAATGATTGTACTTTTGAAACAACCATAGACAGATAGAAGCTAACTTCAATCCTTAGTTGACAAAATGAAAACCCCTTTACAGAATGGATCATCTGTGTTTTGGAGATATTGCCTAATTTTCCCATTGGGATCATTTAAATTTCATCTAATCTAATCTAATCTAATCTGATCTAATAATGAACATGGTGTAATTTTTTTTCCCCCACATAACAATTTTGGATACATAGCATTTTTTCTTCTCATGAACTGTTCAAAGAAAAAAAAAATATTTTGTATGTTTCTGAAGTTGTATTTAATGAAAACTCTACTCTAAGAAGATACTGCAGTGCAATACTAAAAAAACTATGAAGTGTCTCACATCAAACTGACATTTTCTCATACATTTTTGTCTGCAGAACAATAGCATTCCTGCAGTCCTTGCCAAAAAACACTCCCTGCCTTGTGTGGTATGTCTAGGGAGTTTCATTTGCACGCGAGCTGCCTGAACGTTTTCCCGTCACTCTGCCTCAGGACACAGAGGATTCATAACACTGCAAGCACAGTTTCTAATCTGATGCACTAATGTTTTATGCTTTGATTTTTTATGACAGTGTTGATAGTGATAGTTTTATGACATGTCATGATAATATTTTAATTTTGCCGCTTGATTTATCATTGCCGGGATCAAAATGATGAAATATTATAACTTAGAGGTGATTATTACTGACAATCCCTGTCACAACATTTACTGTTTTTTAATGTTCAGACAAATGTTCATCTGATTATCTGACCGTCAAATTCCAAGTATCTGATGACTACTCCATTGTGCAATATGCAGTAAATACCAAAGGAGCACAGGGAAAACTTTGAGGTGCGGTCATCCTATAAAGCCCCTGTTGCTCATAGCATATTTACCTCCGCCATGAGGTTATGTTTTCGGTGCCATGTTTGTTTGTTTGTCTGTTTGTCTTTTAGCAGGATTACGGAAAAACTACTTCCCAGATTTTCATGGAACTTCGTGGAAGGGTGTAGCATGGGCCAAGGAAGAACCCATTAAATTTTGGAGTGGATCCGGATCCGACTCACAAACAAGCAATAATAGCACAAACCTTGGCGGAGGTCTGCGCTCTCCGAGTGCCCTTCTAGTTTATGCATGTTTCCAGGGATTTACAATCAGGCAATGCCCTGTTTAAATCATACCTATACAATGAATTCACTGAAACAGCTATGTGCTGGAAATGGATGTTTAGTGACTGGAATTCCTCAGGAATTTGACACCAAATTGCAAACACCACTGTCCAAAACTGATCCTGAACATTACAGCACAGTAAGAGGTCTTCATAAAGTGATTGGAAGTATAATATCACCAGATAATAATATTACCAATTCCTTGCCCTTAGTAATGTACAAATCACTTAGAACTCATTTGTAAAATAATAATATTCATAGGGTTTATTTATTGACTACTAGAGCCTTCATTTATCTTTAGCTGTAAATTGTTATGGGGACTACAGATCAACAAACACCTTATTTAAATTAGGTTTCTTCAAAGTAGGCCACAGTCTAAACACTATAAAGAGATTTTAATAGCACCATTACAATTAATTCTCGAGTGAAAAGCACAAACTGTTACATGCTAACAGATTCAGAGATCAATATATCCGGCTGCATGCAGGACAAACACGCCCATTCAGCTCACTTGCTCACATGAAATGAGCCCACTGACAACTCCGATAAATCACATCGGAGAGGCCACAGCACACGTGACTCCTCCCTCTATAGGTGTCTATATAGTGCCTTCTCCATGACAGCATTCCCCATCCTCTCCGTACAATTACACCCCGCACGGGACTGTTACCGCCATAATTTACCTTCAAAATGGATTCCTCCACCAACCTTGGCTGGGAAAAATTATCCGTGACACAGAGGTTAAGGTGGGAAATAGCGAAAAGGTTGTGAGCAGCGTAAAGGCTTCCCTGACAGGAAAGGAGGAGGAGGTACAACTGAGGCGGGGTATTGATTGGATGCCATGAGCCTGTGTGATCTATAGTCTCCACACAGTAAGAGACATGTGTGGAGTGCTAATGATGCGGTGATGTGGTGTGGGTCGGGCAGACAGGTATGCAGACCCCAACCACACACACATACACATATGTCCCCCATCACCCCGTTTTCTCAAGCCCTCTCGTGGTCATGGAGACCGTCCATCCAATGCACATGCAGATGAATTCCTGGCTCATTCAATCATGTTAACTGTACACAGAGATCTCTGGCGGGAGGATCATCATTCCTTGACTGATGACCCCTCTCTCTCTCCTCCACCAGCAGGGCCAGTCTTAAATATAGCCCTCCTCGCCCAGACAGGACACAGACACCACCAGGCCCGGTAGGAAGAATGCTGGTGTTGCTAAGTGACCAAGGATATTTTCCCCAGGCACCATCATCGTTGGCCTTTGGGGAGCAACCAAATTTTATGGAAAACAGCGAACGGGAAATAATTCTATTGCCGGCAGCTAATGTAAGGGACAATATTGAGATAAAGGGATGGAGCAATGATGTAGAAACAATTTATCTCTCTTCCATCGATTTCTTTAAAGCTTGTTTTCTATAATGAGACATTTTCATTTTGTGGAAACCTTTTCAATCATGGATTATAACAGCGTAGACCACCTGTCTCAAAGACAGTTTTTACCCTCTGGTCATTAGAATAATGAACAGTTCTTGAACACTAAGTGTACACACACACACACACACACACACACACACACACACACACGCATACATGCACTATTCACTTATTCACTATTTATTGTACTTATTGTATGTCACTTGTTGTATGTATATTCAACCTTTTTATTTATTACTGTTTTTAAGGCTGAGAGAGTGGGGACACACATTTTGTTGCATTTGCATGTACGTGATACTTTTTGAGTGCATTTGACGATAAACCTAAACTTGAACTTGAACATCTTTAAACGACAGAATAGCTCAGTGTTACCTGGTATTCATATGATGTATTCATAATACTGAGACCGCAAGAGTGGTTTAAAGGAATAATCAATCAAACCGGTGACAACATGTTTGAATGGGGATGGCGTAAGAACAAGTGTAATAAATGACTCAGCAGATTCTGCCAAACATCCTCTTTACTCAAAATGTATTTATTAGGATAAACCCTTTGAGATGTACCATCTCGTTTTCAAGGAGGTCCCAACATATATCACAATCACTACATAACAACAGAGGAGTGCAGACGGACGACAGACAAACAAAACAAAACAAACACACACATTAATTAATGAAAACACTGAAAACATTACAACCACAAGGTGGCCAAAGTGGCCAATAATAGATAAACAGTAGAGTGTGAGTGGATCACCAAATACAATCAGGTATAAACATCAGTTATAAACATCTTCCTAGGTAGTAGACCATAAATGAAAACCCTTCCAATAAACTTCTCTTAATTAGGTCAAACTTCAGACCTTCACAACAACACATATCAATGACACTGAAAAGGACAAGCAACTGGGAGGGTGTGTATGCAGGCAATGACTATAGTGACGTCATAGTCAGTATTATTATTGCATCATCAATTAAACATATGTTACGGCCCTTACTAAGTAATAATTGCTGGTTAATGTTATGTTGTTATTCCTTATCCGGCAATTTATCACATTAACAGATTACATTTTTGATGCATATAGCGCAGCATTTTCATTACATTTTGACAAGTTATCATTATCTGACAGTACATTAACAGTTGCTATGCACATGCCAAAGGACGGGATGTTATTGTGCTAAATTATGCATGTTTGGAACAGACTGGATAAAATGGTTTAACGTTGAGGAGGGGAGGTTGGCTGGGAAATGTAATCAGTGAGTTTGATGAATGTGTTCTCTGTCTACACACAGACATCTGCCTCTTAATTAAAGTTCTTCAAACAACAGTATGCACTATGTATGTACAAACTCAAACAGTGGCTAAAAACCATAACAAGCTTAATCTGTGTCAGAGGATCATCATGAATAATGAGCAGACGAGACTACATGTAATCTACAGTAAAGCCTGGCTCAATGGAACATTTTCCATGGATCTCAACACTGAAGGAGCACTGAGTAGCAAGTTCAGGCAGAACAACAGTATGAATAACCTGGACTAGCTGCAACACAACAGAGCAAACTGAAAAGAGACTATAGTCGGGACAAAACTGATGTTTCTGCCACAGGTGGGCCTATAATGTATTTCTTTACATTGACAAAGCCTCTATCTCAAAAGAGGCTTTTGTATAAGTACCAGTGGAACCTCCCAAATGTTGATGGAGCACCGGACGGTTTGAAGCCGGCGTTGTAACATGTCTAATCTCATGTCCTGACCCGGCCCCACCACATTACCACACTGACAATCCCCACAATATGGGTGTGTGCTGGGCTTGTTTGCACTGTGCAAAGGCATTATCTAATTGCTTAACTCCCGGTCCTGACCCTCTTTCCTCTGGCCTGAGGGATGCTACTGTCAGGTTGGCTGTCAAGTTGGCCTCTGCTTTCGACCCTTCACATGTGAGACAAACAAAGAGCTAGGTGTTCCCATGTAATTACCCATGGTTGCAATCTAAGCGGTGCAATCTAAAAACACTCTGAAAGAACAGATAATTGCTTTCAAAAGAACTTATGCAATAATGGCAACATTCATCCAAAATGTCAGTCATTAAGCTTTGTAGGGACATGCAGCGTTGGCTCTGTTGCCATTTTGAAAGCACCTCAGACCTAATGGTTTGTGTTTCTGACTGTGCTGAATGTTTCTGCTGGCAGAACCATCATAAAGTTTACTCGTGTGGGTTTCTCACTCACACAGACATGATCTAACTTCGACTGAATAGTTCCTGACAAGATCATCACAGATCATTTGAATGACTCATTTTCTAGAAAGTGGTTTCTCTTCTGGTTTCTCTCTCAGTACCAATGTGAATATTGCAATCTAAAGAAAATTCTGCAATACTTCTTCAGGAAAATAGTAATAATCAAGAATTCATGTTCATGCTCTAAACCCGTAGCAATGATGAAAAATGACATTAACACAGAGAAATAAGGATCAATGTATTGCTTGTTTGTGCAGTTTGCAGCAGAAGGGATGGAAAGAGCATTGTGTCAGAAAATCAGTTTTCCCTGAGGTCTGCATCTACAATCCCACCCTGCAAACCGACCCCACCCCACATCGCATAAAGAGCAGCACACCACTGTGCTGTTATGTTGTTTTGTTCTCACTGTACCGATTTCATTTGCTGCAGTCCACATTATAGTGCCATCATAATCGCTCTGGGCTCCTATTGACTCAACATACAAGTAGAAGGGCATTTAAATGCACAAAAACAGAAAAGAGACAGCTGGTAAAAACACAGTTCACTAAGGGGAAACCTGCCTTCAAAATCTCTCAGTTGTAATGGTGGGCTTTGAACTGGGGTTTCTGCCTGACAAATGACATGGATTTGTGAAATGCCTTTCAAGTGCATAAGAATAGGAAAGCATACATGCAGCATGCCCAGGCCTTGTTTGGGTGGAGTTGTTCTGGGTGTGGTTTCCCACTAAAGAGGATGTTCAATTCTGGCACAAATCCTCACCGGTCAGGGTGTGTACTGTCAAATGATGTGACACATAATAGATCTATAAGCCATCGCCAGTATTTTGTACTATTGTACTCTTGGCACACCTGTGCAATGAACTTGATGAATGAGCTACATGAAATTGCGAGAGTTCTATTCACAGAGGTCATGTTTGTTGGTCGCAATCATCTTTCAAATTAAACGTGTATTTCTTACTGTCAAAGAGTATTTTCTTATGGTTGAATGGAGGAATAAATACAAAGCTTATAGTGATATGAAGATGTAACAGTATAGACAAAGGGCCCTTCAGATACTGGCACCTTCAGTACAGATGATCCAAAAAGACTTAAAAAAAATAAAAAATAAAACAAGGAATGAGCATGCAATATGTATGACACAAATAGGAAAGATACAGTGAATAACCTATATCAACATTAACATGATACCAACTTTTGCTGTTGTGTGCTGACATAATGAAAATGCTGCCACAGGAGGTTAATGCACTTTGTCTCTCACTACATTAGGAGTTTCCAAAAGGGCTCTGAGGAGAGAAACATCTGGTCTACTTTAATGTTGAGTATATAAAAGCACAGAGACAGATTTAATACCCCTGTCAAAACTCTCACAAACTGATACTGATGTATATTATCTTCCTAACTGGCACATGTGGGAGAAGACATACCCAATGCCCAATGCCCAATGCTGTGTGTGTGTGTGTGTGTGTGTGTGACTGAAGCTGTTCTGTGGTGGGATTTGTCTACAGATTGTTAAATCCCTACCAAACATACATTTCCTCTGAGATAACAAGCTTTTGAAACATAGCTGTTATTATAACGTCAGACTGCTGTGTCAGTACATGTGGGCCTAGCCTTTCGAATAGCCGTAATAGCCTTTCAATCTGAACAGGTCTGGACAGATAGGCAAGAACACTCTTTAAATAATTAGATCCGATGATTATAGGCTTAGCAGTAAGATTTACCTGATGTAAAAAACTATTGATGAACCTTGCTTCAGGGTAGAGCTGGTGCAAGGTCTTGCCAGTGCATTTCCAAAACAACCCACCAAAACCTCACAGCAGTCTGCCTTTCTGCTCTGCCTGCCCAATGCGGTTCTTAAAAAAGACAGGTGCATTCCTGCACTTTTAAACATGGCCGGGTGCCACTGCTCTCAGCTGTATCGATACCCATGAATAATCAACCACAGCAGCACAGCAGCAGCTCCAGACACATGGTACAGGCACTGAGAAAATACAGGCACAAAAACCAGAGGAGGAAACATAATCCCATCATGGGATCACCCAGATTCTCCTTCCAATTGGATCAATATGGAGAGAGGCCACACTTCCGTACCATCTGCTTTTTCACCACAGCTCTCTGCCATAAGCATTGACCTTTTATTGTCTTAATAATAGCCTGGCTCCATGGAAAATTAAGTTCCTTATCAATTCAGTTTGTAGTAATGACGGTGATATCTACATTATGAACACTTCCTCTATGGAGTCTTAATATCACAATGGTGACCTCCAATTGAAGATGACCTATAATTACTAGAGATTGTAATCTATCTTGAGAAACTAAGACAAAAATGTGAGTATTAGACAAAAGGGACAGAGAGAGAGGGAGAGAGAGAAGACAGAGAGAGGCAGCGAGAGAGAGAGAGGGGAGAGAAGAGATAGAGAGAGGGAAAGAGAGATAGACAGACATAGAGAGAGAGAGAGAGAGAGAGAGAGAGAGAGAGAGAGAGAGAGAGAGAGAGAGATTTTAGAGAGAGTTTTAATCTTACCCCATTTGAAATACTTTACTGCTTTGGCAACATAGGTTTTTCCTTTCCTGTCATGCCAATAAAGCATATTTGAATTTGCATTTGAATTTGAGAGCTAGATTTGCATTTGAGCTAGAGAGAGAGAGACAGAGAGAGAGAGAGAGCAGACTGTAATCTAGATCACAAGGGCCTTAGTGAGTGAAGTGAGCTCTGTATGTCAACAGCAGGGGGCCTTGCACTTGAGAGGCTCCAGTTTAGTGCTGCAGTTGCGTGCCAGGATGTGGTGCAGCGCTGGCTGGAGTTTGGAGACTTGGTGCTAGGTGACGGCTTAGAGAAAATCCCTCTCCTGAATAGAAGGCCTGGATTACTGGGAGGAGGTCAGCAGCAAAGACAGACAGAGAGGCTGAAGAGCTCATTAGTGCAGCACGTTGCTCTTCTTGGGGAAATGTGATATTTGAACCACAATACAGACTCAGGCTTTCGAATCACACTTTATCTCCCTTGTACGGTAATTAGTCATTTCTTGATTAAGACAAGCCTGAATCCTTCTTTCAGAGAGAGAGAGAGCCAAAAAGCCACTGTTGCGCAATTTTGCCTTTCATCTCTTATGCACAAGGAGTGAGATCAAAGCCTCAGAAAGTGTCTCCTCAGGATTCTCATTCCATTGATCCACACATGGGTTGGGATGCGGCTAAATTCGGCTGTACTTCAATTATTCATGCAGGAAGAACATGCCCAGGAGGCCCGGGGACTGTTCTGGTTCAGTGTACGTCCTGTATCACCCACATGGCGATCCAGCAGGACAGTTGTTTGGCCCCTGCTCCCTGGTGGAATAGTCTAACATTTAGGTGAGACTCGAGCAGTGACCGGAGATCTCTGGTTCAAATAGCTTACGGCAGATGTGTCCTTGAGTGCTACTGTATGTCTAAACTACTGCAGTAAGCATTTCACCTAGAAAATGTGTTAAAATATTACTGCGAATAATATTGCTCGGTCTGTGTCTCTATCTTTCTGTCTGAGCAATCATCTCCATAATAGCTGCCTGTACTATCTCTGTACCAAAGAAACTGATGTAAATTAACACACTTACACAGATGTTCTTTGAAATGGGCAGAACTCAATACAAATTCTTATCCTTATTGGCATAGCACTTAGAAAATGTATTAGCATATTACTGCAAGTAGAATTGCTGTCTATCTTCCTGTCTGGACAATCATCTACATAATAGCTAGCTAAACCTCTCTGCACTATCTCTGTACCAAAGGAATATATGTAAACTGAGAACAAATGTATACTGTGCCTTCCTGGTCATAAACAGGTGATCATTGGCATGGGCAGATGTCATGTGCAGCTAAAAACAGTTTCTATCCTTACTTAGGCAACAAACGCTGATGAGGTCGCCAACTGTCAGATATGGTTGTCAATGTCAGCCACCGTATCAGACGGTCTTTTTATTACATGACATGCTGGTGGCAATTGCTGGTGGCAACTCACTGACCCCCTCAGTAATACTTTTCACAGTGATGCAAGACTGTGGGATGAATCATGCAGCAAAACACTGTGGACCAGCTCACTGGCATTGACCTTAGCCATCTTCCTTTGTCATTTGTCAATATAAGAGAGATGTACCCCCTCTGTCCAGACCCTGAAGCAATAAGGGGATACTCATATAACCTGGCTCTGATTTATTAATCCTATCCAGGGGCAGTGGTCTGCGTGTGTGTGTGTGTGTGTGTGTGTGTGTGTGTGTGTGTGTGTGTGTGTGTGTGAGGGAGAGAGAGAGAGAGAGAGAGAGAGAGAGAGAGAGAGAGAGAGAGAGAGAGTTTGTGTGTGTGTGTGGACAAGCCCACTTTTACATATGTTAGGATTCTAAGCAACAGAGAGATGAAAATTTGCCCAACACAGCAATGTTGTGGAAGCTATGAAATCAGATGAGTTAGGGAAGTAGGTGGACCAAATCTGAGAGCTAAGACCTAAGGGCTTTCCCAGATCTAGAATTATGTTCTCCACCACCGTGAAAGAACAACACTTTTCCAGAACAAAAGAGCGTTTGTGTAACGGAGCATTTAGCTTGTTTAGAAATATGGTTTGGGTTACAAAAAACAAACATGGACTTTTCTGAACTAGCTACATGGAAATAAACAGCACACTAGAACTGGGTTTCTACTATTTTGTGATATTGTGGTTCAATCTGACTTGAATCTTTGTCAGGTCAAATAATACAGTTGCAATTCCTCCACATGTAATACACATGTCATGGGGTCACAGAACCACACTGTCCATCCAAACATATCCTTTGAGACATGTTTGTGAGGGCTTTATAAATAAACAAACTTAGCCCTATGCAAAAAAAAAAAAGAGAGAGATCCAAGATGGGCTGTTTCCTGTTTCTAAAAACATGTCAGATCACATATGAGGAACATAAAAAAAATCATGCCTTAGGAAACCTTAAATTAATTTTCTTAACTGTATACTGATTTTGCTTGCTAGGAAAAAAGGTATGAACCAAGCAAATGTCTCATTTGCTCTTTTATTTGTTCTTATTTTCTTCAAGTTAAAGACAAACTTCCACTTGTCTTAAAATTGTTGCAGCAAAAAAGTAAGCCTCTAAATTTATTTAAATACATTTTAGACAATTAAGTGGGTATTTCATGGTATTAATAGTTTTACTTAATGTGTCTTACAATTTAAGCTTACCCCTCTTTTGTTAATCTTGCCACCCAGCTGTTAGACTGCAGAGGCTGGTTATTAAAGGTTTGCATGAGCTGATACCATTTATACTGTTAACATTTGCCTCTCAAAGGCTGCACAGGTGGATTTAAATTTTCAAACCAATAAAGGTTATATTGCTATAGATAGCAGACAGGGTGCATCAGTGTCACCAAACATGCTAATTTAAATTACAAAAAAAACAAATTTTCAGTCCTTTTATGGTCATTTACATTGCAGTTAGACCCTAGTTGCTAGTTAGACACCGTTTCAGAAGTTCCTATGTAAGAAACCAAGAGAGGTTTGTAAGAGATTAGGCTAATCCTCAGAAAATATTGGAGAATTGTACTTCCAAGCCCTTAAACTCCCTAAGATTTCTTCTTAGGTAACTAGGTAACTTAAGATCTACCTAAAGACCTTTTTTGTGAATCCGGCCCCGGGCCCCTGTTCTTTTACAATACATTTAGACTAATATTATATTGTACATCTTTAGAGCTTTATTATACATCTTTGTAATCATAGCTAACAATTTCTCTATTGTAGTGCTACCTTTTCATGTGATCAAACAGGCCTACCTATCTGAATTAACTTCATATATCTCACAGTATTACTTCATGAGTGTCTTTGATAAACCACACTATTTTGCCTCAGGCTCAGAAAATAGGCTCCTGATCAGAAAAGGGCCGCATTGTAAAATGGCAGAAAGTAAACAAGTGAGGACTTCACAGTATGAATACAAGTGGCCGAATCAGAAACGGGGCGGCTGGCCATTCATCTCCTGGTGTGTGTCCACAACGGTAAAGGTTTAATAAATCACCGCAGCAGTGTGGGAGCACAAGGGGCCCCCGTCGGGATTGAGGATGCCTTACAAAGCAGTCTGTATGACACAGAGAGGAGCGGAGGGGTGGAGGCTACAGAGGGGTGGAGTGAAGGACGAAGGAATGGCTGGAGACAAAGAGCGGTGGCGGCCGAACAGAAGAGGCATGGCAGGATGGGGCAAAGGAGTGAATGCTGATATGCGATTGAGGTAAAAGAGGAGAAAGACTGGGAGACTGAGAGAGAACAGGGCCGTAAAGCGTGTGGTGATGTCATCATTTAGCTCACACCAGAGAAGGAAAGTGAGGGGCGGGCCCAGGAATAGGCTACCATGACTTGTATGGCCACTAAAATGAGGCAAGCAATGTCTGTTGCTCCTGGGTTCTCTCTATGGAAAGACTCTATGAGGAAAATGTTTGAGGCTGAGCTGATCGAGCTGTTTCATTCTGTCCTGTATAGCAAAACATTATGACGATACTATTACCTATACAGTATCATTAAATATCAATGAATAGATTCATACAACATAGAAAAACTGGTTTCACCTCAACAGCCACAAAATGAGCTGATACTGTGTGGCTATTTGGAGAAATAATGTATATTTTGGGAGTGAATGTGCAGATTCCAGTAGTTTTATACATTTTAGCCACTAAAACACTAATTAATGGCAACTGAGATGACTGTTTCAATGACTTACACAGCCTAGAGCTCCCTTATTTGCCAAAGGAAACATTAGGTCCGGGTTTTCTACTTCAGCTGCAGCAGTTTAAGCAATTTGGCTGTTGTCCCAGCCACTGCTGTTCATTTCTACAGCAGAAATGCACAAAAAAGGATATGTTGGTGTTACAGAAAATGACTGGACAGGATGTCCAGCTTCCCAGAGGCGTGATAAAGGACAGGCATTCTGTGTCACTGAGTCAGTCTGCTCACATGGAAGTCTGCTTCCGTCATAGCCAGCCTCCCAGTGCAGACAGGCTCTGTGTGAATGCCTCCCTGCTTGAATCATGGGAGAACAGAAGCAGGCGGTTGGTTGGCAGGCTTCCCTCCAGTAGCCAGCCAAGCCAGCCAGCAGTGACGTGGGTCAGCCAGGGACGCTGCAGTGAGTCCTCAAGGAAACTGATTTGATATGACTAAAGAAGAACAATAGGCGGAGACTGGGCCATTGAAAAATTTTCCTTGGAAGTGTGAGAAGCAGGATTGTTCTGTGTGCAACTAAAATGCTGAGCACCCTCTATACTCAGCTCTAAGATCCATCAGGATATTAAATAGATGTGAAATACTATCTCAAGCTCTCAACTTAGCATTATCACTCACTATGCTGTCATTTCTCCACCATACTGTAACACCAAAGAGGAGGTATCTGATGTTGGCTAGTCACATCCACAAGATGGAAAGAAAAAAGTCACAAGGAAGTGACATGGGGCATGGGTAGATGAAAACAGCTCCATAATCCCACCACTCAAACTTCTCAAGCAAGTCATGATAACAATTTAAACACGTGGAAAAAAACGGGTCTACTTTAAAAGGCAATATTGATTATGTGTCTTGATTTAATAGGCACCATATTAGAACAATGTCTTGGCTTAAGATGTTACATGGGCATCTGCAATGAATGAGTCAACCCCTTGAACTGTTGGCAATTCAGTGGTTGCGGTGTAATAGCATAGGCCTCACCCTAACGAGAAATCACTATAGGCTAATACCCCTGTAGGCTAATAATCATGCATGGATTTACAGTGTCTGTGACACTCTGTAGTAAATTTATGAAGATATTGTTGCACTTGATGCCATTTTCATTTGTTCTTTTTCGTTAGGATAATCACACACACTTAACTGCATCAGTACTGAATAGCCTACAGCAACAAGCATAGGCTACTAGTTTCACATCAAGGTGTATGTTGACATGGACCTTTGCGACTCACCTTCTCTTATACTCGTCCCTCTCCCTCTTGACTTTGGCCAGCACGTTATACAGCGCTCTCACTTCTGGGGTGATGGTGTCTATCTGGACCCCAACTCCGTCCGGGTGCGTCCAGGACACCCCGGGCCCCTGGAGGGTCTCGAAGCGCTCCCCTTGTCTCCTCACGTGGGTGAAACTCCAAATCGTACCCGGCAGTCGAGACTCGGGACCGTCCGTCTGCACGGCAACTTCGCGGGTGTACAGACTGTGGTAGTGCGGCCGTTGCAAAGCCTGCTGCAGCTGGCTCTCCAGTAGTTTGTTTCTCCTCTCCAGTTCGTGGACTTTGGCAAGGAAGCAGCGGAAACGCAGGTTGAGGGTTTTCAGCACATGGATGTTGGAGCCCAGGTCGTTTCGCAGCGCGCTGGTCACCGCGCCCGACCCGGCGGACACGCTGCAGACCGGACCTGTGGCCATCATAGCAGCAGGCGGAGAATCGGAGTAAAACAACGAGTTCATGTTGGTAAACAACACCTGGTAATCCCGCTGTGGGTCTGTGTTGGTTTGCCAAAGGATGCAACAACCGAACCTCTTGTTTTTATCTCTGCATATTCTCCCACAATCCGACCTCCCCCGACGAGTTTCTCCTTATAATACAGATGTTGGGAATGAGATTGAATGAGTTAGTGGAGGTGAGGCGACCATCACTGTCCCTTCTGGCTGTTTACCTCCAGATGACATACATCCCTGCTATCAGTGTTGACACGCAAATAATAAAGGCAAGAGTCCCTCAGAGGAATCCAGAGAGGGGATCATCTTCTGACCGAGCGAGAGATTTGACGCAGACCGCAATAGGCACCAGCGTTAATCTCCATCGCCATCGCCTCGGTGTTTGCCTCTGCTTCGTCAGGTGCTGCTGATGCTGCTGTGAGCGCTCGTGTAGCCGTACTGAACACCGTCTCTCTCGATCACTCCCCGTTTCTGTGTCTCTATCCGGTCTCCGGTGGCGTGGTGGGACGGCAGGGTCCAGGACCGCAGAGCCCAGCCTCTCCGTGGTGCGCCTGGATCATGTTGCAAAGTGCTAAACTAGGCACTATAACCTACACCAACCCCTCCCACTGCTCTCTCTCTCTCTCTCTCTCTCTCTCTCTCTCTCTCTCACACACACACACACACACACACACACTAGACAGAACGAGAAGTGAGTCCCAGCTAATAAACTTAATTACATAGGGTAAACTAAATAACACCAACACTACCTTTTAAGTTAATTTTGTTTTTACACATTGTGAGTTTGGAATTAAGGTTCTATCTGATTTTTTTTTTTTTTAAACAAAACTGAGTTAAGCTATACATCTTTGTCTTTGAATGTTGTAATTTATGCTTGCGCGGTGTTATTTTTTTAAAAGAACCGCTTGGGGTTAAATATTTAGAAAGTACATTTTTGCCAGCATGATATGTCAAATCTCTGATGCTCAATATCTTAGAACTGCACCCCACCCAGATAGAACCTTGTAATTACAAGCTCATGACATATTATATATTTTTCTGGTCTATGGCTGAGTGGTTTCTCAAAATAAAAAAATGCGCCATGCCTATAACGAAATATCACTAATTTATAGAAGGACTTAGTGTGTCTATATGACTTTTGACGCCCTTTAATGAAAAATATCTCGCCTTTAAACACACCAGGAAAAAAACACAGTGTGTCTGTGATGATCAATAGTGAGTTTATAGTGGCTTTATGACCCATGGCATCACTATTATATATAGGAACTTATAGATTTTAGAATCTTTTATAAAATGATTATGGTTATTTTTTGTAAAGCATTGCTATCAACCCCCGTGTGCACCAGGGCAAATGAAATAGCTCTCAAACTTAATGGTTAACTATGTATTATATATCCTCTCCCTTGAGAGTGATTCACTGCTGCACAGTGGATTTACACCGCGCCCTGTCATTCTACACACAGATGTAAAAGTGGAGGAGGGAGGGCTATTCCCTGAAACCCTGTGACCCAGCACACACATGGACAACAGTTCATAATCTTCCACCTTTCCCCTAGAGCTGTCAGTGTCTTGATTGTTGTTCTGCTTGATGGTTTGGCCTTTTCACATAGTTCACTAGCCTGTACAGTGATAAACAGTGTCTAACCTCCTACTTCATGATGGACAATGAATTGTTTTTCATGTTCTTGTAGATACAAAAGTGTTATCCACTAAAATAATTGAAATACATCAATATGATCTAATTTATGATGTGTTGGATCACTCACGAGTGAGTGCTTGTCCGACGAAGGCCAATAGTGTTGATTAATCAGAGGATCATTTTAGCACTTTGATTGTCTAGGCCCATTGTGCACAGATAATAACGGAGAGATTCGCCTATATTTACACACTGACAATAACTACATTTTAAATTTACCAGATCTTTAAGGAATGTTATTTAGAAAATAGCACCGAAGCAACACTCTTCTTGTATTGGGCTAATTCATACATTAGCATCAGTACATTTCTCAATGGCGTTACAATTTGTTCAGGCACGGCACGGTCAGCTTCACCAAACAGAAACATTTGGGGTCCTTTCACTTCACGTGTGCGTCTGTCTGTCTTCCCGACAACGTGAGAGAGAACCATGCCGAAGTCAAAGAGGGATAAGAAAAGTAGGCAAATACGTTAAAATTGCACAATATTTAAACATGTCAAGTGATTAAACCTATTGACTTGTCATTTATTTGTGAGAACTGTCCTCGAAAACTGAAAACTAACTTAAATTGAGGTGGCAAGCTAACGTTAGCTTAACATGCTGGGGAAATAGCAATGCATTAAGGGATGCTCACTGTGCTGTTGGCTAGTAACTGACTAATGTTTTTTCATGATCTGTCCCGTAGTTTCGTTAACGAAAACAGCCAAGAAGGGGCTGGAAGCAAAGCAGGGCTTAATTGAGGAGGTAAGTGTCTTCTGCCCTTGTCTGCTGTCGATGAGGACATAACATTAGCTAGCAAATGCTACTTACAGGCGTAATCTAACAAAATTCCCTTCCTACCTTTTTCAGCTGCGGAAATGTGTGGACATCTACACGAATTTGTTTATATTTTCCGTAGCCAACATGAGGAATAACAAACTGAAAGACATCAGGACAGCATGGAAACACAGCAGGTAATGGGAAGACGAGCAGCCTGGTGATTTGACTGATTTATTTGTCCATGAATCTAGTTAGTTGGATGGCATAACGGTTCTGGACTGTCCTCTCTTCCACAGGTTCTTCTTTGGCAAAAACAAAGTCATGGTTGTTGCCCTAGGTAAAGGACAAACAGACGAATACAAAGATAATTTGCACAAGGTAGGCAAGACCTCAGGTGTGGTGCTGAGCCAGTGACTCACATTATAACTACCATAGTCTGTTGCAAAGACTTCATCTTAATGTGCCTTTTAATGTGTAGGTCAGCAAGTATCTGCGAGGAGAAGTGGGTGTGTTGTTCACAAATAAAACAAAGGATGAGGTACAAGAGTAAGTATGCTTTCACTTCATACTTTCTCCTATGGCTATTATAAGAGATATATGCACTATTAGTCAGTGAATACACTGAATGTGTGATGCTCTGTGTTATTGATCCAGTCTCCAAATTATCTTCTATCCATAGGTACTTCAGTCATTTCAAAGAGATGGATTATGCACGGGCAGGCAACCAGGCACAGATGGACGTCACACTGGATGAAGGACCTCTGGAGCAGTTTACTCACTCCATGGAGCCCCAGCTGAGGCAATTAGGACTTCCCACTGCACTCAAGAAGGGTACGATTAAACATGTTACGACTGACTGCTTTCTAACCTGAAAAATTACCTTTATCACAGTCTCTCTTTTCATGCCATTTGACTGTGAAGCATGATACATGACGGTCACATTTTCGTCAATTGTTTTGTATATCCCTAGGAGTGGTGACGTTACTAAAAGACCATGATGTGTGCAAGGAGGGGGACACACTAACACCTGAGCAGGCTCGTATTCTGGTGAGTTCTTGACCGACCCACTTTGACTTGAGAAAAATTAGACGGTGAAATATTTGTGCTGTAGGATGCTGACTGCTCAAATTTGCTTTCTTTTGTCCATAGAAACTCTTTGGTATTGAGATGGCGGAATTCAAAGTGCAGATCAAGTGCATGTGGAATTCACAAACAGGCGAGTTTGACAACTTTGCTGGGGAGGAGGAATCGATGCAGGAGGATGACGATGAGGAGGAGGAAGATGATGCAGAATGAAACTGTTGCAAAGGCGAGTTTCTACACATCTGTTTTTAAGTCATCTTTTTTGCCAGCCTTCAATAACAGAGGGACATTGAAACCAAACATCCTGACTGCCACTACTGTCCCTGGAGTCTGTTGCGGTCTCTCTACTCTTTGTCAAAAGCATTCACTGGACTTCTGTCCTTCACTTGGGAATTTTATATTTGGACTGGATTGTTGATCAGTGAGCACCAATTTGTGGAGAGAACAGACTTAATGATCCTGTACATGTATCATGTTGATGCCCCTTCATGTCCCATTCAAATTTTTTTATTTTTTTTTACTGTATGTGAATTCTTTACCATTCAGCCAACACATAAGAACCAGATATGGTTAATACTATCAGTTTGTGTAAAACACTGCTTTTCATTGATGTGATAAACATTTGACTGTCATTGTTTAGCAGTTTATTTAAGATGAAGACACAGCCTCCAGAAAAGGTTAGGTTTTTCCCTGAAAACACATCATCTAAATATGTCAATTGAACATTAACAATTAAGTGCTGTTAGCCATTAAAACATATAGGTCTACAATTGCTCCAGTGATCAGAAAATGACATTGTTTCAAGTGGGATTTGTAAAATAAACTTGTCTCACTCTTTATTAGAAACATTATGGAAAATCTTATTTGGTAGAAGGCAATTTATATAGATATAGTACTTTCATGATATTTGATTGGAACATTATGGAGATTTTGGCTCTATAGTGACAAATAGGGAGACGGGGTCTTCAGCGGAAGTAGTTTGGACACTCGTGGGCCACGAGGTCCCAGGCCTGTTTGAAGGCCTCCACCACTCTCTCGTCCAGAGGACCTTCCTCTGCAGCAGACATGTTTTGCTGCAGCTGCTCCATGCTAGACATGCCAATGATGACTCCATCTCCCACATCACCCTGCAATGGTCAAAGAGAAAGGGATGTTGTCAAACCACAACATGGTCTTGGAGATGCATTACACACAAAGTTAAGACATGGTAGCCTGACTGCACAATATTTTCCCTGCCAAGCAACGAGACGGCCTCTGACTGCATTATTTAGCAATTATTACCAATTTATCTGATAACTGACCAAATAACCTACAACATTTTCAAAAGGTAACAGTGGTGTGCAGACTGATACAGGCAGGGGTGAAAATCTAATGTGTCATGCTTCCCCCAGGAAGAAACTTTTGAGTATTTGCTTTTAAAAAATAATGTCTAGTGAATTTTGTACAGTGGTGCATGTGCATACTCATTCAATCAGTATTAATATTTATGAATTATACAACAATTTCACCTATTGCACTATTATATCAATTAGTCTATTCACAACTCTTTGGGGTCCAAAGACCATTAAGAATTTCAGACTAAACTGCTCCAGGAAGCTGAAAGTGAAGAGTGCAGTTTGAGAATAACTGGAGTGATTAGGCCTGGGTTTAAAATTGTGTTCAAAGGCAGCCCTAATAGTTGCATCTCAATGCATTCTGGCATCTCATAACTTTGGCAGTTTTCTGCACACACTGGATAAGAGAATAAGGCAAGCATGTCAGCATTTCATGGAGAGGATGAAAACATTCATGTTGCCTTAAATGCTCACTGCTGACCAGTGGAAGCTCCTGAAGAGAAGTAAGGCATGTGCTACTGTAAGCAAACATCACAGGGTTGAATAGCCTGCATACAGTGGAAATACTGCAGTATAAAGTGCCTTCAGACTAGTTATATGCCCCTTTTAGCTTACAGCTCCTCATGTTTTCAGTGTTAGAAATGCACTTTGGAAATTCTATCTCAGTCTTTCAATCTGAAAAGGGCACCTTGGACAAAAAGGGCAGAGTGAATCTTGTTTTATTTCAAGTCCAGTGACATCAGGCTATGCCGCATCATCTACCTTGAGTAAATGCATTAAAACGCAGAGTGAGATGCCTAGTTTTTTCAGACTCTAATCTCACTTTTATAAATCCCCATAGCAAAAGGTTATACAGTATAGTCTCAATGTTTATACTACTGCATGTATACATGCACAGCAGAGTTACCTTGAGCTGGGAGTGGTGGTACATCCAGCGTATGGCAGCAGAAGTCATAGTGGGTTTCTCTGAGCCGTACGCCGTATCCAACGCCTTCAGAACCAAATCTATTGCCTGGAAATGGCTCTGCTTCCAGTATCTGCCACAGAACATCAGGCCAGATAGGATTACCATACTTTCTGTTCTGTTCTTTTTTTGGCACAAATAAATGTGCATAGGCAGAGAGATACTGAAAACATCACTAGCAACAACATAAAACAAATTAAGTTGTTTTCTTCTTGAGAGAACTACAAAATCAGTCAGTTGGTCTTTCACCTGTCCCTGTACGCTCCGGCCCAGCTGTTCCCAAAGAACCGTCCTGCAGGCTGGGAACCATCTTTGTCTTCATAATGATATTTCCCTGTCAGAAGACCGCCTGGCAGAAGACGAGAGGTGTCAAGGACATGACATCTCTTACAGCATCATTATTATCCTATTATTATAGGGCAATGTATAGCTGAAGAAAGCTCAGCTTATGTTATATGTAGAAAAAGATGTAGGTTGTACTCATTAGGATTATGATTTACTATTCAACACTGTCACTCACTGGAAATAAAAGGATTGCATGCTATATTTTCACCTGATGTTCATTGTCAATATTTAAAAAACACAGATGATTACATCCTCGAAAACAATATTTTGCAAGTAAAGCAAAGCTTATAAATTAAATACTATTCCTCCAGAATAAGTATCACATTATTCAAATAGTGAGTATCTCATTTTGGAATGAAAGTATTCACACTGACTGCAGGAGTCAGATATACAGTACAGTACCTGCTAGTGGGTTGTACGCATAGAATCTGATTCCGAAGTATCTGAGACATGGCAGCAACTCTGTCTCAACCTGTCTTGTAGTGGCGTTGTACATTCCCTGTGAACGGTTACAGTTTAGGTTAGGTATTATGGGATGGTTCCAAGCTGTAAAGTAAAATAGTAATAATATAATTATTTGTATAGCACTTGTCAAAAGGCAGCAACAAAGCACACTGCAAAGAAGTAAATAGAATCTAAAAAAAAAAAAAATCAAATCAAAAGTGAAAAGTAAGTAAGAAAGCAAAAAAAACAAACAAATAAGGAGGACAAGAACAACTGAGAAAAGATTATTATCCAGATAGTAAACGCCTGGTCGCCTTTTGTTTCCACCCAAAATAATTACTATTGGTTTACGGAAGTAAGCATGGACTGAAAATGTAAATAAAACCAGTCGATTAAAATGGCCAGTGTTGTAGTCAAGACTGACTCAGTCAAGACCAAGACCAAGATTTTTCATGGTCAAGACCAAGACAAGACCGAGACTGAAAGAGTACAAGACCAAGACCAAGATCAAGATCGAGGCCGCTCGAAAAAGGCATAATTGGCACACAGACGAGTGTTTTTTGTTTATTACGGCATTCACAAACTCCTTATGGTTAGTAAATCCAAACCAGATCACCACAGAGGACGCAGACATTGCTGGCTGCTATGGAAACCGTCTTCCTGACAGTAAACAGCGAGGAGTGATCAAGCCGCAGCAGGTAAAGGAGGTCAGCTGACCAAGCTGAAGCGGTCAGTCATCCTTTTTGCAAAATAATAATGATAATAATAATTTGATTCACCATTTTATTCATGATTTAAAGTTTTATTCTTAATCAAAGAATAAAAATTGGTCTTGACCTCAAGATTGAGACTTACAACTCTGAAAATGGCAGTTTGATTGCTGAAGAATGTCATAATTGTGCAGGAATACCTGATACACAGTGGGAGCAATCCAGTTGTTGTGTCTGCAGATGCTCACAATTTCAGCCACTTCCCATGATGCATAGTTTGATAAGCCAAGCTCCTTGAATTTCCCCTGAAAGGAACATGTGTTAACATTAAATCTTACTTCACAAGCAAGCACATATTTCAACATCAGCACAGTATCATTAAATCATTTTGTAGTGTATATGAGGTAAGTTGCTGGTCTCTGTACCTCTTTGTGGAGTTCATTGCAGGCTCTAAGGGTATCCTGGATCGGGTTTTGGTGATCAGGGGCATGGAGATAGAAAAGGTCCACAGAGTCTGTCCGCAGCCTCTTGAGGGAGGTTTCCAGCTGGGAGCGCACACTCTCTGGCTTCAGTGTCTTCCCATCCCAGGGGTTGGCCTTGGTGGCTAGGCTTACTGCCATATAGAAGTTGAAAAAGATTAAGTATATTAAGCATATATTAAGCAAATGCAGTTATTACCAGGATTGTTCCAGCAAACTGAGCCCCATTTTTGCTTGTTGCACAGAGCGCAGACACCCTGTTTCAGTTTTTTACTACATCTGAAAATATTCAAACCAAGGCCAAGATGATGGGAGCAAGATTTCCAACTTGGGTAACCGAAATAGGTCTGATATTATACACAGTCTCCACGGTTGGTTGGTATGATTAGAAATATTAATGGTGTGGACCGGCCTACAGGTAGACATGCACTGTAGGTACATGGTTCATGCACTTGGTTCCTCTGTCCAGTCAATCTTCAAACCAAACCACCATGATTACAAATGTACATCAGGGTAACAGACAATATCAAAGGTTCCCTGGGCTCCTGATTTCTGTCAGTGCTCTTTTTCATGTACCCTCTTTGACCAGGTGGTTTTTAATCACAGTTTTCAAGTCATTCTGACAACATTCTGGGTAAATGCTAATATAGTGTAAATTTTTTATGTAATCATTGTGCTAAAATGGAAGGTAAAACATAAAACTTTCTTGAAAATATGACACAGCAACTGTTGTGTTTATCTGAGACAAACTAGAACAAATAGCAATAACGTTTTTCCTGTGCATACTAAAACCAAACTGTCTTCCCTAGACAGACTTTGAACAGGGGATTACTAGTGAAAGTATGGTTATGACAGATATTAATGTCAGGGTGGTTCCCAAAACCCATAACTTCAAATGTGTGTAGGTATGTTTGAATTGTGGATTGGTGGGCATATATATCAGAGGTGGACTGGTGGTGTGTGGAAAGTGGAGGAGGGGGGCCCAGGACCCATAATTCCTAGCTACGCACCTGGTTTCAGGTGGTCAACCGCCCGATGAGGGGCAGTTTAACCCTAAAATGAGCAAAGAGTTTACACCCTCCCTCTTCCCTTGAACGAACGTGGGTGATACCTGTTGGAGGGAGATTCATGCCCCCAATGATTGCCTCTGACTGTCCATCCGTGTACATGAAGGCTGTGTCCACCTCGTTGTGACCCCGCTGCAGGAACGACTTCACCATCTCCAGGCTCTTGTCGGCGTCAGCTCGCCCCCCAAACGCCATGGTTCCCAGCAGGGAGATCGGCCGTTTAGCCTGAGAAGACGACATGTTTCGACGGGCAACAAACGCGGGTAAATGCGTGAATACGTCCTTGATTATGTGACTCTGTCGGAGTGTGCACAGTCCTACTGTTATTATTGCTCGCTGCATGCTACAGTACGATGCCGGGGGTTAAAGGTCGCACTGGAAGTAATAGGGAGCGTCGTAAAGTTACTTGGCAAGTTTTAAACCGGACGTACGTTGGATACTCGATTGCTGGGTTGTTGTTTTTTTAAACACAAAACGAAGCAGTGCAAAGTTCGTTTACTGTTTGCTATCAGTGTTTCCCGTTCCTGTCTTTTAGCCGGCTGGTTAATATTTCTTTAAGTCTTTTCGTTGCGTCACCCAACGACAACTTGCCATATTCCCATGGTGTAATTCTTAATTTAACCACAAGGTGTCAGCAAATCATAATTTTTTTTACAAATGGTGTATGAGCCGCAGTAATGAGTTCAGACATTTAGCCCATAGTTACATGTGATAAATAATACGATGTAGGTGCAAGACAAATTGATGAAATGTGAAAAGTTTAAATTGGTTACCAGTGCGTTCATTTTGTCTTTTCACTCCATACAGCCAATTTTCCTACAATCATAACTCCCTTCGTGTGTGTGTGTGTGTGTGTGTGTGTGTGTGTGTGTGTGTGTGTGTGTGAGAGAGAGAGAGAGAGAGAGAGAGAGAGAGAGAGAGAGAGAGAGATTATAACAGGGTGTTATGACAAAAAAACAACAACACAGCCTCCAGGTAAAACATGTCATATTTTGATGGTGAAACTGTTTATACATATATCACCGTTTGTATCACCGTTTGACAGCCCGTAGTGAGCTCGGTCAAAGTGGGGTCCGGGAATCTGTAGGGGTCCTGGGCACGGGTTTCAGGGGCCCCGAAGTAAAATGAAGAATTTCACAATTTCTTTAGCCTACTAGTTAGTCCCATGGGGGAATGACTGTTTGATCATACCTACAGTGTAGGCAGTTGTTTATGTCTAATATGTAGACTATGTATTCGGGGGTCTTGATAAGAAAAAGCTTGGGACCCCCTGAGCTACGGCAACACTGAGCATGGTTATAGCGATGACCCGCGAAAGCTTTGGGTCGTGAACACACATGCATGCAATGAAGGCTTTGTTTGGAGAGCAGCAGTAATTCGGCCCTGATCGTCTGACCCTTTGACCGCGTCATCAGCTGTCTGCCCTGCAGAGTGACCGCTGCAGCCCCCATACTCAAAGGGGTAATATATCACTCAATTTTCCTAGATGGCCATGTCAACCATGAACAAGACTATAGCAATCCTATGATAAATTGTAGAAGGTTACTATACAAATGTCATACTAAAACTATTAGTCCCTATTGGTATATAGGAGACAAACAGAATACAATAAAGTACTATAAATACACTAAACGTACTATTGAGTAGCCTACCACTGACACATGTCCCTATCGGAATATTATAGGGACTTTTCTTTAGGGTTTGCTGTGAGGATCAGTTCTAAAATAAATAGGAAATAAAATATCAATAATTTCACCAAAGTTGCTTTTATATCATTAACCTACAATATCTCATTCCTAAGAAGTGAGTATCCTGCATTTCCCCCCAGGGAGTGTCTGATGCGAATACGAAACACTCATTTTCATCATTTTCATTTCAACATCTTCATCAATTAAGCAAGGAAATCCAGAAGCAGCGGAACTTGGTGCATCAGCTTGGCTCGACGCTTTTATAAACGGGAGAGAAGACGGCGAATGCGAAGTGTGTGTGTGCCTGTGTGTGTGTGTGTGTGTGTGTGTGTGTGTCTTTCACAAGTTGTTCAAGCTCTGAATAGATGGCACCCTGTGCTTGTGCATCCTCCCCCAACCCCTGCCATCATTACCAAGTCAATGGAAGCAGAAGCACTCAGCTTCCACAAGTTTCGCACGCGCGTCAGTTGAACATCTGTAGTGAAGAAGCGTAGGTAAGCTGCAGTGTGGTCAGTGTCACACACCGGCTGCGCACGGGACATGTAATGGCTGTGTTATTTTTGGAAGGTGTTGGTCATTTCCAAGCAATAGATCCTGTACGCGCCTTTTAACTTTGTTCAAGTTGACTGCTCGGATTTTTCTTTTGTTGTTATTTATTCGGGAAACCCCTGTGTAAGCATGTTGATTTTATACCCATGAATGATTTCGCAAGTAAGTCGTGATTTTTTTTAAATTGTATTCCAAGAAGACGACAAAATGGACAGTATTATTTTTTCATTTTTCCTGATATTTATTAAAGAGGCTCACGCATCCCGTTATGGCATTGCCAACAATCTTCAACCTTATATGTGAGTAACCTGTTTTATATCCGGTGTTTTATTTATTATTTTTTACTTACCTATACAATGTCCCTATTCTTTGAAGGTGATATTTACTCTTCACTTTAAATAAAATTGTTTTTTTTTTTTTACAGCGTCACATTTCCTTTAAAGCTGCAGCAAACTTTTCTCTGTGGTTTACCTGTGCATGCATAAACTTGTGGTGAAAGAGTCAGACTCAAACTACAGTCATAGGACAGACGCATCTAAATAAACACTTTGTCTCAAGGCTGTTTTTCTTCCACATTTCTTAGAGGCATGAAGCAGCATCAGGATGACAGGTCTATTTTGTAGATGCTGGAGGATTCAATTTGCTCTTGTGCTGCTTTCATCATGCTCTTTATTGGCTCCCTTGATATGACTATAATTTACATGATTATATATTACCTCCTTGATGCTGCATTCCTAACTCAGCCAGTTGGTGTTTGTGTTAAACCCCTGAGAGTGAAGAGTCAGTGAGTGTGACAGGTATTTTAAACCTGAGAATAATAAATTAAGGGTTTGAATAATTCAAAATGAAGTTTAGTTTATCCCTTGTGGCTCTGCTGTAATACAGGGTCTTTCTCTGGCAAGTCTACGTACAACTTGATGTGATGGAGATGGCTATTGTTTACTACATCAGCAGCTGTAGGTTATCTTACAGATCCTGTGCTAGGCAAAAAAAACTCCATATGATGAGAGGGTGTGAAGACCTGCCGCACTCTCAGTCCTTGGAGAGTTACCAAAGGACTAAATGTTTGAAAGATCATGTTGCACTTCGAGACTGTTTTAGAGACGTCTGTGCAACGCAGGGAATGGTGCGAAGACATCAATAGTGCCTCAGGCTGCCTGTTAACCCAGACGTACTATTGTGTGCAGGGGGAAAAAAACATAGCTGAAAGTTTACCTCATTGTACCTGGGGTGACAATATACCTGTCTCCTCTTCCTGATATTGAATATCATATGCACACCTGACAACACGCATGTCCTACAATATCCAGTTAAAAAATGATAAATCTTTAATGTGTATTTTCTGGGAAATTGGTACTTGAAAATATTGTTGGAAAATGTTTTGCAGTAGAAACTGTTTTATTAGTTCCAGAGTTTGTTTTTCATATGCTTTTGTTTCCCATGGATTCCTTCTCATATTTATAAACTTTTTGATATATCTTTTCTGGTTTGGAATTTCTTTTTTACAGTTGGAGTTAGGAATTGAAAAGCAAAGAGAAACTACTTGCCACTTTTATGCCCCCCACCCCTCTAGTATCCCCCTCCCCACACCCCTAAAAGCCTTTCAGGCAACACATTTCAACCGAATATTGGGCTTAGGTTTAACTGCAGGTAGTATCTTGTGCTTTGCAGCTTAACGTTCTGAAGGGTGAGGTATGAGGAATTCCCCCTAAGTCTTTAAAAATTCCAAAACCAGGCAACATAACCAGCCTGACATTTTCAACACAAGTAATGCCCTCACAGGCATTACATCACTGATGACTAGAAAATGCCTCGCGAAATCATTGTCCATCTATCTTCACTCCAACATTTCCCACAACCCTCATAAATTGCTCTGCTTGCTATCTGTACATCTGTAAAACACTGCAGAACATTTTGACAAGTTAAGTATTTTTTACCGCTGTTTTGTTCCAGGCCCAATGTATGTGTGGAGAGGGAGGTGACGCTGGTTGCCCAGAGGCAGCCATGTGTGCAGGCCTTCACACGCATGGTCAAAGTGTGGAAGCAAGGCTGCCTGGGACAGACTTGGTGCATGGGATATGAAAGGAGGTGAGTACTGCACCTCATTTGTAGTCTGTCTCTCCATCTGTGTCCTCACCTATGTTCTCACCCTTTCTGGAGTCAACACCTCCGGCTCTGTCATTTACAAACACTTCCATCCTCACCTGGAGGCTATGCAGTGCACTGCTGATTAAGTTGTTGCTCGAGTAAAGCTTTCCTGTGACTGGATTTGAATAGTGCAGTTTTTATATCTGTTTCCACAGGTTTTAAGTCATTTACCCAAAGAAACTCTAACAGAGAGGGCATCACCCTTCACCTAACTCAATCTCTAAGCAATATCTGACAGGAGGAGATCTCAGCCCCCACTTCTCCTCTTTCCTCTTTATCTCTCTCTCTCTCTTGTTCTATAATCAAGGGCTTTGAGCCTCTCATGCAGTTAAGTGCAAGGTGTAGCCCTCCACTTCAGTGGGGTTACCAGCTATTTAACACACAGGCGTCTCCGGAGCCTGCATACCTTTGAGGGAGAGTCCTAGTGCTTCTCAGACTGTCTCTGTGAGTCACTCACTGCAGTTTCAGGAGAGTTTCTCACTGTGCCGCTCACGCTCGCTTTCTCCGTATATTTACCTTGTTACAAAATCAAAGACTGCTTTGAAGGCAGCCAAGGCCACAATTACTTGCAGTAAACAAAACATTTTTCCACGACGCGTAATGACTGTGAAGCAATGAGAGGGGTCCCAAAGTAGAGGGATAGACATGGGAGTCTGAAGTAGAGTCTGCCAGTCTCGCACGGTGGAACACACTGACTTAAAAGTCTGGGAAAATGTTTGCCGGTTGTTATACTGCATGTGACTTTAAAGGGTAGGAATCGTTTGAGCAGATTTTTTCCTAATCCATTCTGCCACATCAAGCATTAGAACTTAGATGTCCCACTGAAAAATTATTCACTCAGCTAATCATAACACACATGTGCGTGCAGACACTCACACACACTTACACAGACACACACAGACACACACACACACACACACACACAAACACTACTATCTTACCATTAGATCCTACATCCTAAAATTTCCCTTTTGTGTTGTTTGTCAGTCCATGTATTTTTTAGTCATGTTTCATAACTAAGGCTTGATTGAAAGTTTTTAACTTCATGTTTGTCATGGTAACAGGACGGCATACTACACCGCATACAGACAAGTGTACAGACAGGATTATCAGACTGTGTACAAGTGTTGCCCTGGATGGTCTCAACTCAATGGAGAAGCTGGTTGTCTGTATCGTAAGTATTTTTTATGTTTTTCCATTTTTCTATCTCTTGATATTCAATTTCTTTATCAAAAAATCACAGTCACCAAGTGTTTCAGGGGTAAGTTTTGGGTAAGGTTCAAGTATGTTTATTAAGTCTAAAGGCAATATGTCGTGGGAGTTTGCCTGGCTCAGCAGGAGGGGAAGTGATACTTGATAGGCCGGTAGGAGGCAGGGCGCTTCAAACATCACCTCACCCTGGGCACAAAACTCTGAATGGAAGGGTTTTTAGGGAAAGGTCAAGAGGTCAAGAGGTGCTTCGCATATACAGATTTCTCAGCAGCTGTTATCAGTCAGTACCATGTCCACAGTACTACTTCTGTTGTTACAACAGTCCCACAAAGTTTAGATGTGGATGCGAGGTTAAAATTCTTCAGTGTTGAATGTTGGAAAAAAACTGTTAAAATTGGTTCTGAAATTGGATTTACAATGTAAAGTCTACAAAGTCTTGTTCTACATTCGGCAAAAAAACAATTATGATCTCAGAGACATGTTTAAGTGCTGAGTGACCTGACTAGAGTTAATCCCCTTTATACTTTTGGCTCAGGCACATTTGGCTCGGCAATGCTCCTGTAGTTCCCTAAGATAGATGGGCCTGCCTGGCAGTCAGACAGCTTTTGCTTGGCTGGACAGGTACTTCTCAGTGTAAAGCAAAGTTCTAAATGTCCACATTCCCTGTCTAGCTGTGGTCCCATGGTTGAATCTTGGCTCTCAGCCACATAGTCATGCCACTCATCCAATTCAGAGGTGTGTTACTAGTACATGGCAGTGCAGGTCAGAGGCTTACACTACAGATCTGAATACAGACTAGCCCCAGTATCCCAGCCAGTCACAGTCTACGTCCCCAGAACAATAACTATCAACTCAGAGAGGAGAGACCACCCACTGATAAGCACAAAAAGAAGAAAGCAAAATAAACGTGAATCTGCCCACTGTAGTTCTAATCCAAGAGTCCATGGATGGAAAAGTTGTAGGTAACAGCAGAGCAGAGCTTGTATGGGTCATACTGGGGCTGCAGCAGCTCATCTCCTTGTGGATAAGCTTAGCTCCACACCGCTGAGACCAAGCAGCCCCCTTTGATGGGATTTTACAGCCACTGATCCACATCGCATAGCCTGCATACCTTAGACAGCACCCTTGGCAAAGCCCTCCTGTAAACAGCTTGGACATCACTGTCCCCACGGCAGCCTGACAAGAAAGCTCCCACTTCCCTATCCTCTATGCCCAGCCTGGTACCACCCCATGTGCTCAGAGCCCAGCCTTCACACCCACAGTACAGGCACTCTCTCTGGGATAGGCGGCTGATGAGAAGTGGCTGGGATGGGGAGCGGGAGATGATCCCCTGGATGTGCCTTTCATCAGTGTCTCATTATGGCATCTCTGCTCTCCTCAAAGCGCTCTTTGTCTCTAAGGAGAAGGTTACAGTATTAAATTATACAGGGGAACATTAGGCTGTCTGCTCTGCAACGAGCCTGGTTTGTTTTAAAACACACATAAAGAAATGTCTTAAGAGGCATTCCTCAGCGCTGCCCAGTGTCCCCCCTCACTTAAGTCGAAAGGGGTTTTGTTTCTCTTTTCGCGTGACAATGTCTGCTCTCTTCGACGTGAGGCAAGGCTTTTATCTCTGTAACTGAAGACGTGGCAGCACTTTGAGATGGGACAAACTAATCACCCTTTTCTCTGAGCCATTGAACCAGGATAAAAGGAAGCTCACACTACAATCCTCCCTCTCCCACTCCTGCGCACTTAGCTGTGTGCTATCTGCACTGTTCCTCATTCAGCACAATTCAATCTGTGTGACTGTTTTCAACAGTGCCTACAACATCCAAAAGGAAAAAAAAATCTGCTTTGTAGGAGGCATGGTAAAATGTACAGCTTTAGCAAATCCTCTGAAATCCCGAAAGAGAGAGGGAGATGGGAATGCTTTGTGTTGAGATAGCGATTTAGTGTCTGGCACCTGTGAGGTCTCTTTCTCTCTCGCGTTCTCTCTCTCTCCCTTTTTCTGTGTGTGTGTACGTGCAAGTGTGTGTGTTCCCTAATAAAATGTCAGTGTAAGCTAATTAGGCTAATGACCAGTGGTTATTGTGAGGCAGTTGAGCGGAATTGAGTATCTAATCAAGTTGTAGAAACAGCCTGCATGGTGGCTGGGAAGTGGCTGCAAGTTGAGCAGTGACTCGTCTCCCCCCCTCCCCCCCCCCCACCAGCTCTCCTTTGGATCACCTGTACTTCTTCTCTCTCTCTCTATCCTCCCGTTGTAGTTGTACAGTCCAGATGTAGACCCCCTCATCCAATATTGCAGAGTCTCTGGCCTCAATTGTTCTGCTCTCCAGCATTCTTTGCGTGGCATAATTAGTCACATAGTTGGAGAAAGAATGCCAAAATCACTGCAAATATCTGGTTATTGTCACAGCTTGTTCCACTATTTTTTACCCCTCCCCTTATTTTCCATATCTTTCTGTTTACTATCATCTAATTATGAAGCTTTTGGAGTTTTCCATTGACACGATAGCATGGATTCCAAGTTCTACAAAGTTCAGGGATTCAAAATTTTTACAACATGATTAGAATGGACAAAGAATGCACAAAGAAGGAGGGTCACACTGAAGGCCTTTTAAAGTCACAGTCCTTGTGCAATGTATGTACAATACTGCTTAGAAATGCAAATGTTCTACAGAGATCTTAGAGCCACATCTATTCAAATCCTTACTAAAGATTCAATGGAAGGTCTTTTTTGTCTGAAAGTCAGTCCGCAGGCGACCAAGGAAGTGCATGCAGAATGCAATGTTTGATTGAAAAACCCCAGAGTGCAATTGAGTTGACTGATTGAAATTCGCTACTTTTGTGTGTTTTGAAAAGACTCCAATTGGCTTGATGACTATCTGGTTCTCTTGAAAGTGTAGAGCTCTTGACTTGGCGGTGGCACTCAGAGCGACTTCCTCCTCTTAAGCGTTTCGAGAGCTGCTCAGTCAATGAGCAAAATTACCTCAGCGAGTAGCCACTGGCCGGGTGAGAATGGATGGGGCTAGTTGGGAGTGGAAGCGGGCAGTTATGTTGATTGACGGCAACAATAAGCTTTGTGACAGGGGCTGAGGAGCAGGGACAATGGCTCCTCCAGTTTGTCGTCCTCGTTAACTGCTGAATAGGAACTGGCCCCCTTTTGTGGTGGGACCAGGCTGGCGAAGGTAGCTAGGCCCAGTAGCCGGAATAGAGGAAACGGTCAACTGTCTGTCCATGGGTGGTCTTTGTGTGTGTGTAGTGGGACACAGCAATGACTATGTCAGTGGTCCTGAGGACTACACAGTGCATAACTCAACACAAACACTGACACAGACCCAGAAACACACAGAAATGGACCAAAACTGGCCAACTCAGGCATGACTTGGTGTAATTGAGATTGTTTGGTCATCGCTGTAAACCATAAATATAGCAACAAAATATTACCTCAGGTTACACTGAAATATTCCAGGCAGTACGGCTTGGTTTAATCATTCCTAGTTGTCTGAGAGACATCCATATTATTATCTTGTGTGATCCATGTCTGTGGTACATTTGAGAGGAAAAGTGAGAAAGTGTATCATGCAAGTAGGCCAACTACCAGCCATGTGAGGTCAGGGAGGGTTATCTTCAAAAAGTTCTCTGTCTGTGATGTGACTGAAAGTCTTATTAATCTGGCCCTGCTACCAGGCATTCACCCTCATCTTCTCATCCTCCCACATGGAAATAATAAGTCCCTCCTCAGGATCTCCCTCTCAAATTAATCTGTAATGTATACCTAGACATATGATGTAGGGCACAACAAATGCTCCAGATATTCTAAGTGCAGGCTGTTAAATGCCAGGAATTTTTTTCCCAATAATTGTTCTTGGTCAAACTGTTCCTGGGACTTACTCAAATGGTATTTGGAGTCTTTCAGAGAAAACTGTCGAAGACCATCTGACACAGCTGCCCCCGGCGTTCCCTGGTTTTCACAAAAACCCTTTGAAATGACACATTCCTCTGCATAGCAAAACATGATTTGTTGCCTCAAAATACAGAGCTAGGCTCTGCGCGTACCAATTATGGCACCAAACGGAGTCCAGAGCGTAGGCTTTTGTGTCTGCGAATTGCCCTAAATGTGGTCTCCCTCTGGGTCACACTCTGGGGGTTAAACAGATCGACGGAGCCTAAGCAAACACAGGCCTGCCTCTGTTTTGATGTGATCGTCCCTTCAGAAGCTGAACGGATGCCACCTGCTCATTGGTTTCCAGTGTCCGGCGCGAGTCGCTGACCCCTGCTCTCTCTGCCTCTTCTTTTTGTGGCAGCTGCTAATCCTCTCAGAAAAGGTGTCTTTGTAATAGAGTGGAGGCAATCACAGCGACAGATGAGAGTGAGTTTTATGCCACGCTGCATGCCACATTAAGGAATTATTTCAGGGAAGATTAAGCAGTCTAAGGGGCTCAGGATGGGGGCGGCCCAAAAATGCCCTGGTTAGCTGCCAACAAGTCTGTGTCTCTCATATCTCAGAGGGGGGAATGTACATTCCCCTTGTTTGCCACTTACCATGCTGCATTGAAGTGACTGTGAGAGACAGCTGACCCTTTATTTTGTTGCAAGTGATTTAGCTATTTTCTAGCTTTTTTCACCACAATCTCACAGCTGGTGGCGATATCATTGTCCTGAAGAATTTTCAAATTGTGCAATTAAACCTGACCTCCGAGCAATGTTTTTTCCTCCTCATCTATCATCTGTGGAGCCATAAATTTGCTCTCAGCACATCAGAATTTCATCACATTAGATAGGAGAAGTAGGGAGAGTTGTATTATGTTGAAGTACTGCAGTGTATTATAGCTACTGTAGCCACACAGTCTGAGGAGCTGGGAGTCATCATGGGCAGATTACTGGCGGTGAGCTGTTCTTCCTGTTGGAGTAGGATTTCACCGGCCGCAGAAATTGGGCAGGAGAGATGTTGGCCTATTAGCTGCTGAGCACAGTAACATTGATGTGTTGGACAATGTGCGTTCGTTTTGTGACTCACTGTTTGATGTTTGCTGGGGTGTTTTGCTGGTGTTCCTTGTGTGTGTGTGTTCTGTGTGGGAGAGAGAGAGAGACAAAGAGAGATATTCTTCATGTCTATTTTGGGTTGTGTGTTTGTAAAGTCTTATGTGTTTGATATGTGTGTGTGTAGGGGGTGTTTGTTGCAGACTGGATGGTCCAACTGTTGAGCAGGTGTCTGAAGATGGGGCCAGACTGAGGGATGACAAGCGGATGTTTAGGCTGAGCTTCGGTCTCCAGGGAGCCCTTTGTAGCTGCTGAGAGACATGGATGAAATTACTCTGGCCCCTCTGTGCTGATTAGAGACCGCTTCTTCATGTCCATCTCCTTTGTCTGAAAATGTTGTATGTTATTCCCCCCTGCTGACGTGACAAAGTTGAAGCCAGACCGGAGACACATTTGAGTTTTGCCTATGTGTTTACACCTCCAAGCATCTTTTTATTACTTCAGCTGTGTATTTACAGTAAATTTACAATTCCATTAATTTCTGTAGATGTGGGTAAGCTAAAGTGACACTGATTTTACTCTTTGAACTTTGCTGGGCATTGATATCAACAGTATGACCGTATATGGCTCATGAATAGCATCAAAATCAGCGGGGCCAGGAGTGATGATTGGTCATGCAGTCTCCAATGGGATTAGATGAGCAGAAAAATGCATATCTGGCAGAAGACACTCTGTTAATCTGGCTTTGAGAGAACTTGTCCACAATCATCTGAGGAAGGACTGGCATTTAAATTCCTCCCGTGATTAGATTGACCCTGACTCTCCACTCCCAGAGTCCACATGTTGCCAGTAGGGAAGAGCAATGATAGACATCAATCCTCTGGACCCGTCATCACTAAGCACTGTACTCTGTTCAACAGAGTGCAAACAACAGGCCTGGCTTAAACAGCTGTCTTTTACTCCACGGGGATATTAGACTCACACACAACAGGCAAGCATGCGGGAAGGCAGGCAGGCAGGCTCGAGCACATGCACACACACACACACACACACACACACACTCACGCACACTCACGCACACACACATGCGTACACACACACACACACACACACACACACACACAGTTTGAGGTGAAGGAGTGTCATGATTAATGTGAGTGTTGTGTGAGTGTATGGAATGTGATTCTACACCTCTGAGGTAGATTCACATGTTCACATGTCTGAGCTACCTAGTGGGTCTCACTGTTTATATGTACTGGATTCCTTGAATTTCACGTGTCTTAAGGAGAGAGGAGTTTGACTTGGGGGATTTATGGAGATAAGGCCATTGGCCCCTAGAGATGGATGAGCCACACTCGCCCTGCAGCTCTCTGATTTACCCCACGACTCACCCCAGCACATCTGTATGATCCCTATTCGTGACAATGATCAAAAGTTCAATTAATCAGTAGAGGTCATTCTCAGGTAATATGCTCAAACTTTGCCAGGTAAAGAGGCCATTTTCACCGACTGCCCTCAATAGAAGTACAAGCTATTTCTGCCACTCAAAAACAATCACGGCTCATTGATTTTCCCCTGAACACTGAGATTAGAAATTTCTCTCGCTTGGCCAAAAGCCTGGTCCCCACTCTCCTCTTTGTAAAGGGAGTCAAATGGTGGAGAGCCGTCTTACATTGGTTAGTGTGAACGGAGAAGCACCAAGGTCCCTCTCAGTCAGGAGTTAACAGGCCGATGAAAAGGCTGTGATAGAAAGAGGTCACTGTTTGACAGTGCAGATGTTCACATCTTGTGGCAACAGCCAGGTGTCTCTGCTTCACTCACCTCTTTTTTCCTCTTTCTCTCTTTTTCTACCACCCTGACTATCCACATGCCCATGTGCAGCGGTATGCAGCTACGGTGTGTGCTTCAACGGGGGCCAGTGTCGGGAGGGATCCACCCAGCTTTGTGACTGTCCTGCCGGGTTCAACGGCCCCAGCTGCCAGTATGGTGAGTAGAAACATCCTCATCCTCATAGTCTTTGCACGTTTATAATCTCTGCTCTCTTCCTTTCATCCCTCTCTCTGCTTCTCTCTTTCTCTTTGTCTACCTTTTTCCTTCATCCTCTCTTTTATTATCTATCTGACACTCTCCAGCCATTTTGTCCCTATCTAAGTGTATGTATAACACTTAATATCTTTTCCTTTTGTCCAGGAAATGATGTGATTATATATAGTCTACAGAAATTTATGTGAAACTGCACAGTTACATGAAGGCAATCTCAGCATTTTTACCAATGGTCATTTCACACCAATGTCAGTGAACACAGTAATGTAGAAGATTGCTAAAAGTAGGAATCATGAAAACTCTTCACAGATGATGAATAGATTGAAACTGATAGCAGTTTGCCATTTGATTAAAAACACCTTTCTGGCTATTTTCCCTGAGCCAATGATTCTGATCCATTTCTGCCAAATCCCCAAGTCTCCCCACTGAACTCTACTTGAGTGATCGCATTTCCCTATGAGTAAATGGGAATCTCCTCAAATCAGCAGTTGGCTTCTTCACCAGCAGTCCAAGAATTTTATCAGCAACCCATTGTGGAAGTCGAGCTGTTGAAGTAAAACAGTGGAGGATGTTGTTGTTTTTTCTGATAGCACCACACGACAGGAAATTCCTCCCAGTGTTCGCTTTTCACCAGAATCACCCATCTCTGCTTCAGCGTAGGCCCTCCTAGACACCTCAAACTGATAGACATTGTTGCTTAAGCCAAGTTCAAATCTATGGGGGACCAGTGAACAACAGGAGTCCCCCTTATGTCTCATGGTCTGACCTGACTTGCCGCTCTCTGGCCAGCATCCAGGATCTCCCTGCTCATCTCCAACATGCCAACTCCACATTGGCAGATGCTTACCTTAGAGGTCTCTGGAGGGACAGTTGTAGCTTAACCGTAGCAGGATACATATACTTTCTCCTGGCTATTATAGGAGTCATGATCAAGCTTGGACAGGCTCAGTACTGACAGGTCCTCTGTACGATCAGAGCTCTCTGTGGTAGCTAAGCTGACCTGGCTTCCTTCAAGTTGCTTCACACTTGAATGAAAGTCTTAATCATTAGGATGGAGGATCTATGAATGCACATCCCCAGTGAGGTGCTGCCAAGCACAGCTCGAGGCCATTGGGTGTCTAATCCAAGCTGTTCCTTATGGGCCCAATCAAGGTCTTTGGGAAGATCGAAGCCATCTGTTGAACATGAAGTGTGCTGTCTGTGTGTACATGCAAAAAAACAGCATAGACTTAGATAAAATTGAACATGTAAACACAATTACATAAATTCAGTGTAAACACCCAGCAGTTCTCTGAGTGGGTCTTGTTGGTAATTCTCTGATCGCTGTCTGATCTTCATTGTCAGAAGAGTGGAAGACTTTATATCCTGAATGACAGCACGTGAGTGCTTTCATGTACAGTATGCGTGTTATGTGTGATAAGCAGCGTGCCCTCTGTGATCCCCACATAGCAGCCCATCAGTCACTGAAATCCGGACTTTGATTTTACACAGCAGCACTGCAGTGTGGTGGCATATTTCCCTGACACATAATGATGCATCATGGGATGGGGTGCAGAGGTGAGGGGTATGGTGCCCCTCATCCTTCACCCCTCACTCAGAGACAACGCTACCTGGCAGATGAGAGAAAAACATAGATAATCTGCTGGAAACCTATGTCTTTGTGAAAATGATACTGTTAGCTTGAGGTTCAAGACTTTGAATCCTGTCTTCCTCGCTATTCTGTGTTCCCTCCCGTTCTGTCTGCTTGTGGCGCTATTCTGAGCTCTTCTTGACCAGAATAAATAAACACTTTTTATTGTATTTGATGCCAGACTTCCTTCCTCTTCTGTTCTGAGGGTAATGAGTCTTTTAATCAAATTTTAATCAGTACTAGCAGTAGTCTGGAGAGTGTATGTTCACTGTCTAGACCCTCAGCTGTTTTGATATCAGTACAAACTACCCCCTCCTCCCTTTCCACGCATTGACATCCACCGGCATTGTTCACCACTGTGAATGATAGCTGTCATCAATGGGCACCCAGGGGCCCTTGCTGGTGGACAGCTATGCAGAGGACCCCCACGCCCTGGTCCTCCCCCTATTGGAGGCTATTAGCCTGTGAACACGGTGGCGGTTATATTGCCCTGTGATTGTCACTGAATGGGCTGCTGGACGAAGGGTGTGGAGCTGGGAGTGATTCTGCCTGACCTGGGGCAACACTTGCGACGGTGGGAGTTCGACACAGGCACTGATAAACTCAGAGTTTATCAGTTTATTAGCACTGTGCCTAATACCCGTCCCTAATAGGAGAGTGAAAAGGCCTTAGGGAAAAGGCAGTAGCTGCAAGTGGAGTACAAAGTGGCTCATTCTAGCAAGAGCAATAACATCACCTCTAATGAACGACTGATCTGTGGTTCACCCATTATGAAGAATACTCTCTGGTGGACGGGGTCTACCATCTTGTCACATTCTTGAGCTCAACAACCTTGGTGGTTTTGTAGCAGAGAGCGCTCTGCTCACACAGGCTGCTTTTATAGTTCAGTTACTGCTGCGGTCCACATGCCTTCTCAGAACTGTCAATCACTGTTCGTTCACTCTTGTCATGTTATCGCCTGTTTACACATAAGCCGGAGCCACAGAGGAGGATCAAGCCACGCTTCTCTCGGAGATTCAATCATCATTTAATGACTTTAGACAGTTGTCAGCGGTTTGAGCATTCCTACGCAATTGCATGTGGTGGTGTCCCATTAAAGTGCTTTTGATGTGGTTTGCCCATGTTTGTGTATGGCAATTGGTCTGTGTTTATGTCGTTCAAGGGGCTAATTAGTGCCCTACTCTCAATAGTTCTCTGAGGCTGTCATCTGTTTTGCTTTTCAATTGCATTGTGTCTCAGTGATGTAAAAGACAATAATTACTATTTTTCATTTTGCTCAGTGCCTTAACTCTGTAGTGGGTGAAGGAGTGGTTCCTAGAGGCAGTCCTAGACCCATCAAAGACTATCAATCCTATTTATTTGAAAAGGTCACTTGCCTCAACTTTATCATTCACAGACCATGACACTATCGTATTGTATGATGGATTAGTTCGTTTAAAGGTCACATAATTTGACATGATTGATGGAGACTTCTCCAAGTATAAGTCACTGTACTCGTGTCAAGCCACTATCCTGATCGCAGCTGTTTTAACTAAGAGGAGTGTAATTTGTTAGTACACACATGCAAACGCACGCATATGGCACATGTTGTAATAGGTGATGGCATTTATTATGGTGGAGTAAAATAAAGTATTTTAGGCTGTGCTGAACCTTGTCTCAGTGAAAATATGCAATGCTGTGTCTTTATCTACACATTTACAATTTACCATTAATTCATAAGTTATCATTGTCATTTGAATATATTGAACCTGATATGGAATGGAAACTTGCAGTGAATGGGAACCCATTTTTTGCAGCAATACGTGCTGTTTTTTTCTGTCTTTTTTGTACTAAAGTCCTTCAGACCTCTTTGTCCTGTCTATTCCCGACGGGGTTCAGTCACTTGGTGCCTGATGTTCACAGTATCCAGCCTGTCATCAGCAGACAAGTGGTATCCTCTGGGATCAAGAGCTTCCAAGGCTTTCAGACCTCTGGCAGGGCAGATGTCTTCATACCAGCTGACATCTGGGCTCGGCCACAGACAGGCACAGTAATGCTCTGTGTGATATGAGAACTGATCTTAGTTAACAATCTTTAAGTATCTTTAAAGCAACTTAATCTGTCACACTCTGAGGCGAGAGGTAAAATGGAAGTAGTCTAAAAAAAACATAATAAGACTCTGTAGGGATTCTATAATAATCTCAGAGGGAAGAGCTACCCTGTGACGCCACTATGGGGAGTCAGTGATACGGAAATAAAACCCTTGATAGTGGAGGGGAAAATATCATAACAAAATAGAAGTAACCCCAGTAGGCGAAAATATAGAATATGCCTCACTGTATTTGTTCCTTTTCCACGGGGCCACATTGTAGGTCCATTTATCCCAGATTCTGTAGATGTTTATTAGGCTTTTGTTTGTCGATAATTTCATGATCCCAAACTGTGAAATGCTTCAGTGAAAGAGCTCTTTCACTGTTGCAGTAATTGCAGCTTTTTTTTTGTTTTTTTGCTTGTGTGCAATTGCTGGACCATAAGCTCACGTCTTGGCTGGGTTCGGGGTCATTGCAATGCCAGGAGGACCAGCTTGTTCTAGACATCACTCAAGACAGGCGCTCTACCGATGGCTATCATCATTATCATTATTCTGTAATGTTTGCTTCAAAGCATCCCAGGCATGCCTCCTCAGCAACGGCCATACCGTCTTTGAAGCTTTCAATAAGTACAAATGTTAGCATATCTTTCCAGCTGAGAAGTAGCTTGAATTCATCCCCCAGTTTATGGTTGAATAAGACTCCTTAGTCCGGTTTATGTTACCATATTATATTGGAAATGTATGCACTTTTCTCCTTTTTTGTGTGAGCGAGAAGTATAGGAAACTTTTATACCATTTTGGCATCACAGGGTGCGTGGTCAGGACAGCAACCCAGGAGCTATTGTGAGGATTCAGTGTCTTGCTAAAGGGCACTTCAGCAGGACACATGCTTTGAATCTGGGTCCTTGTTGAGGGACGATCCCCCTACTCAGGAAAGTACTCTGCTGCCTAGGAAAATGTAGAAAATGTTGAAACCTTTAGAAAAATAGCTGAAGGAAAAATAACCAACTAATATTCAAAATGTCAAAGATCTTTTATTTGACTAGATTTCTCCATTCCACAGGACCATGGCAGCGCAGAGGGAGGTGATGTTGGGCAGAGCAGTTTAACTGGACTCACTGTCTTTCTGTGTTACTTAGTGGTTCAGTTTTACAACAGAAACAGGTTATCTGGTCTAGTCTGTAACTTAAACACATCTCTTTCTGTCTTCCTTCTTCTTGCTGCTTGTACCTGTTTCTTGCTGTCTTCTGTTGTCAACAAAATAACACACACACACACACACACACACACACACACACACACACACACACACACACACACACACGTGACTTTGTCATGTATGCTACATTCAAAGAGACCTTTGACCTTTTTCACTGGAGTTGAACAGCTGCCTCCAGAAAGACGCAAATTCATATATATGGAAAGCAATTTATCACAAGACAGGGATGACTTTGCCTGTATAGCAGTGTTTGGGTTATTTCAGATGTTACTCTCTGCAGTACCATGATTCATCCTTTAATGGCTGTCCTACTCTGCAATTACTTAAAGGTGAATAGTGGTCTTCCTTCAGAGTAACTGTCCAGCAGCCTGTTGTAACCTGTCTTTTCACTACCCATGTCGCCCCTCTTCTCACCTCACATACACATGCCAAAATGGTTCCTCTGTAAATTACAGTAAATTGTCTTGAAATAGGTCATAGGTTATTTCTCCAGAAATGTGATGGATGTGCATGCCTCCCCTACTCGCAAATAGGTGTAATCTGTGTTTTTACATGCAATTACATGCACGGTTTATCCCTTCCTAGTCACGGGAACCACTGCTGCGCATTAGGACCAAGTGTGACCGAAAGCTTGGGTGGTTCATGCCTCCCACACACACATCTAAAGCTTGCTGGTCGCACCTCTTAACAAGTGTAGCTGGACTTCACCGACACGGACAGCTGCTTTTATATTTGAGTTGACAAACTACTGTACAATTTTTGAAGCTAATGCCATGACACTTGCTCCTGTCTCCTAGCCTTGCAAAGCAGAAGCGATGTGTACAGACAGTAGTCATTGCAGTAGCATTGCTAACTGTTTGTTTAGTATGTGTTAAAGCGGGGCTGATTTACGCGACAGTGGTGACATGTGCTGCTCTGTGGATGGCAGGGGAGCAGAGAGGTCAGGGGTGAAGCCAGCATGTGGACCCTCTCTGTGGCTTTGAGAGCGGGCTGGAACTTACGTGGCTGGCAATAAACACAGGAATGTTACGTGGCCTCTCACCCTATTTGAAAATGTGGGTTAACTGTTATCATCACTCTTATTCATCGGGCCATTTACAGACTGACAGTGATGGGAGAGAGCAGCAGTGACACAGATGTTGCTCTTCTGCCATGGTTAGCGGACGCAGGTCCGCATGGGGTCGTGTTGTAAAAGGGAACATCCCTTTGCCGTATGGAGAAGCCATTTCACACATGCTGCTAGCCCTGCAACTTTGACTGTCAGTTGACTGGTCAGGGAGAATTCTTTAATTTTTTTCCCCCTCCCTTCTGCTAAATATATCTGCCCCCTTCGTGTTCGGGAGCACTGAGGAATGTAAAGCAGGGAGAGAGGTGTTCTGCGCATACTGGCCTTGGGACCCTTCCCATTGTAAAAATAAATTCCTGACTTCTGAGTCCCATTGAGGGGTTTTAGCTTGGGATCAAGAAAAACATTAGTGAAACCTCCACACTGGGTTAGCAGAGCACTTCAGCAAGAATTCACCTCTTCTCAGTTCCCCCAAAATGAAAGACAAATGTGTGCCTCAGTGCTCATAGCTGGAGATATGACAGTTTTGTTGATGCCTTCATTGCTTCAGCATTGATTTAGTATGTTGTGCCATCATGACGATTAGCCATCATTTCAGAATCTCTCCTTTCACTGAGGCATAGCTGTGATTTTGGTACGTTGGGAGCCAGTAGGTGCTTCAGGCTCATGTTCATATGGAGAACATGGGAACAAAAGGAGAATGTGAGACTTAATGCGCAACAGATTGACAGGTATAGTACCATGGCTTTGACCATTTGGCACGCTGTAATAGCACAATTTGATAACAGATTAGCTGTGACCACTAGGAATCCACTTACACTTTTGGCAGCTTTGCCACGGAATGGATTCCAAGAATGTCACACTTTTCAATTTTTCTGTTTTCTCTAACTTTAGTTGGCATATTTGCTCCTATATCTATGCTGGGACTGTGAGAAAAGAGATGTAGGCTGGGCAGAAAGATTTTTAACACTCTGCCCATAATTCACATGATTATCTTTATCAGTCAGCCACCCAGAGCTAATTGTGAGCATAGAAGATTGTAAAGCCTTTGGATGCCCAGCTGCAGCAGTCTGTCATTCATGATTGGTGTGTCCATCCAGTGAAAGGTCAAAGAGTGTCATTAGAGGAGGTTATATAACCCATATACAACATTTCCCACATACGCTTTATCTCCTTAAAATCTGGTCTTATGCTTTTAGAGAGTTTCTATCGGGGAGATAGAGAGTTGTAAAAGTCAAAAAAGGCTGGTAATGAGATAATAAATGTCCAGCCAGATCACAAGGAACCTAGATCGTTCTCAGGGCGTCCCTTTACCTCTCCGATGGGTTTACCAGGCCACAGCTGAAATGGCTGTGAACAGGTTGAAGTCTGCTTCTTTACTCAAATCTAATGGGGAGATTTACAACACACTAGCTTCTACTGTTGAAAACACAAACATAATTCTGTGCGGATAAAACGCACAGAATGTAAAAATAGGTAATCGGAGCCGTTATTAGGAACAGCGAACAAGGCCAGGTGGTGAAATGTTATTCAAATATCTGGAAATGATTTTGAGGTTTTGTTGCAGCACGGTTTCTCCTGTGAGCCATAAATTGGTCAATTTACAGCTCATTCACATGTTTTCTGTTTTGCTATTTGAAGATTTAATCCCGTACTTAGAGTATTGTTAGCAGCCAGCGTAGCGTGACCCCTTGAGCAGCTGAAATGAAGGCGGCCGCAGAGATAGGCGCTGCCGGCCGGGAGAACCGGACGGTCCCAGGAGTTTCTAGCCGGCATTTTCTCACACATTCCCCACATCATTGTCTTGGTCCTTCCCCACACCGCTCAGATGCCTGCACTCCTCTGATCCCTTGTTTCAATCCCTCCTTCTCTCCCTCTCTCCATCCTTCTCGCTTCCTTTTTCTTACCTTGTGCATTCCTTGCTCTAAACAGTAGAGTCTATCTCATTAGGAAAAGGCATCTATTCTGTCAGACATGTACTGAGGATGAAGCAGAATCTGACTCATTCATTTCTGTCTCTTTCTATGAATTACTTTGCTATTAATATATATATTTTTTAAAAGAAACATACTGAGGAGAAAACTAGCAATGAGCACTGACCATGGGGAGGAGCCATTGTTTTCTGCTCTAGGACTTGTTTGCCATTCCAGTGAGACCAAGGGGGAATCCTTGTTTCCTCTCAGATGTGACTTCCTCTTCCTATGTGTACTCATTCATCCCGAAAGACTGTGAGATATTTTGGCTTTAACCACCAGAGACCCACCCTCTATGTCTGTGAAGTCAGGGAAGGCATTTCTAATGAGAGGGAGTGTGGTGCAGTGAGAGGGTGGGGTACATCCTTGCCCCCCTACCTGCCATTGCGTCCTGCACAGCACCCTAATCTGCCGTAATTGTGCTTAGTCTTGGCTCCCACCCTGACTCATTAGGCTCTTTACAACATTCCTGATGAAAGGTCGCTCCTGGTCATGCTGGGGGCGAGAGCATCACGTTTGTGTAAATCGGAGTCGACATGAGTTCGCAAAATACAATTAGAGGAATAATCAGCGTGGCCCGATCTCTTCCACTACCAGTGTTGCCCTGATTCTCCTTATCTCCCCCTACCTCTTACTGCACTGAAACTCTCCATATCTCCCTCAAATGTACTAAATCTGTCTTCTCTGCCTTTGTTCTTCCTTATCAGCTCCTTGTGTATTCCACAGATCGAACGCTTCACTGATAATCTCTGTTTTCTCTCCACCTACAACATTATCTCCTCTGTTGTGTATTATCTCCATATGGAAGCCATTCGCCTTGGGGAACATTTGCCGCCTCCTGAGTGTATTCTCCCTCAATACGCAGCCAGCGTTTTTACTGATGTGTTGTGAGGTGTGAAAAAGCGGTTGCTAATCTGATGGAAATGCAACGGGACGGGGTCACTCACCTTTCAAATGTCAAGGCTGTTTGTTAGAAATCAGAGTGTAGTTTGATTCTCATTACTGCCATTGTCTCTGTATGAGACATCCACAGGGGGGTACTTAACTATTTCACTGCTCTGCCTTTCAGCACTTAACAACTATGAAAGTGTGTAGTGTCACACTTTCAACATGTTAAGCAACATTCAGAGCCGCAGTGTTTGTTCCCCCTGCCTACATTGAACATGACAGTCTGTCATGTACCTGCCTCCTGTTGCCCTGTAGGGCAATGAATCCGCTATGGCCCTGCGCATACCACTGCAGCACATCTCACACATGCTACCGGGAGGGAGACAGGTTGGAAACCACAACAAGTAATTTTAGAATTCCTGCTGGCCTCCATGTGTTGTCCCAGGCACTCAAAACTCCTGGGTCAGGGGTGGAAAACACAGGTCCTAACAGGTAGTGCACAGATACAGCACACGCAAAGGGTCAGAGGGCACTCCCTCAGGGTCCAAAAGGTATTTAGCCCTCCTGTTTGTCTGTGTAAATCATAAAATGTTATTCAATTGAAAGAAGAGACACACATAGGTGCTCGCTTTTGGCCTACTTTTTTCTGGGTTACGATCTGTGAGTTAGGGCAGACAGTAAAAGTGAGTGACAGGAGTCAGACACCTTTTGGTATCTAGGGGATTCTAGCGGGGCGAGCGCTCCTCCCAAGACTTACTGCTCTTCAGCTGCACAACTTCAGAATGAAATCAGTGCTGTGGAAGAATCCCAGGATTGTCTCGGCCAGAATGCAAGACTTGGATCTCCGCTTTGGAGTCTCCGGCTGCCAACGAGCCTTGTGACTGTCCCACCCAAGTGATTTGAGCTGCCTGTACCTGGGAAGGAAAGGGTTACCCTGGTCGCACTCAGCCATAGCTAAGACGAAAGTAAAATTAAAGCCTACAGGAGTGTGAGGCAGCTGGATCTTAAGAACGGGGCAGCTCATAACACATGAACATACATGAGTACATGTGCACAGAAACACACACCCTCCCAGGCACACACACACACACACAGACACACACACACACACACACACACACACACCCCTTGTGGTGCAGCGAAATGGATCACCAAAACAGAGATTAAAGGAATTTGGGATTCACTAGAGCAGAATGTTCACTAAACAAATGCAAACAATGGATTTTAGTGTCTTTGATGTCACACATGAATCCCTTGTGGTCAAACATGCACAAATAAGAAAACTCGAGGTTCAGTGGACTGAGTAATAGGCTATACAGAGACTACCAATTGGCTTGATTTATATTTTCACCCAAGGGTCAGACAGCTTCTCAGTGCTTCTCTCAGCACAACAGAGTTGCTGTCTGCCGCTGGATGAGCCTGACTTATTTGTCTGTGGTTTCTTGTCAACACATGCCTTGGGAAGAGGAATTGTATAAAAACAAAAGACAGCTGTTTGAAAAGGCAGATATGCAGAGAATTCGGTTGTATTCTGTTCATCTGCATTTTCACATGAGAACCACACAAGACTTAAGGCAGCTTTCATCAATCCATCATACCTGTGACTACAGGACACTAATGAGATTTTGTATTTTTCAGAATGTGTTTTGGAAAATCTCTAAGCACAGGTAAAACAAATAGAAATGGAAAGGTTTTTCACTGCCTAAACCATAATATTCTTTACTCGCAAAGTATGTTTTTTTTCTCTGTGGGGCGCCAAGCTTGAGACACATTGTTAATGACTTCATGGAAAGCTTAGAGGTTCTTGAATGCGGCTACGGATTTGGGCCTTAAACACCAGCGGATACGCATCATAGAAGTCTGTGTGCGGTTAGTCCTTTGTCATTAAAGGGGACATTTTTGAATTTCTCTAGTTGTAGGAAAGCCAGTGGATCCGAGGCTTGGCACACCACATCCGAATGATAGTGGCACTTAACAACAACTCAGCTGCCAAGGTGGCCACAATTACAGGGCCTCAGGAAGAAAACCATAGCCATAACTGGCACTCAGAAGGCATCAAATAAGATTAGGGGTGGGAATATTTGGATGCCCACTAGTGTGATCACATACTCTCTAGTTTGCTGGTGTAAGCTAGTGTGGTGTACCAAAGTGAAAGAGATTTAGCTAAGTGGATGCTTTGACAAGGAAGTGTGGTCTGCTTTGGAAGTGAATTATGTGGCTGCAGCTGTGTTGTAGTTACATGATGAATGAGTGTAGAACAAAATCACATATTGTCAATTTAATAAACATCCAGCACAGCATCTGTGCTGTTCTTGATGTAGCAGGAGATTAACAGCAGGGGGCAATGTTGAGCTTGTGCTGATTACCAGCAGAAGAAAGGGGAACAAATAGCCATATCCTGTGTCTTTAACTGTTTTTTTTTTTGTTTGTTTTTTCTCATTATATTATTTCACATAACCATGGACATTATTTTTATTTCATATGAAATTGATTTATTGTCTTCATCTGTTGTTATCTCTGTGTAACTCTTATGAAGAACCGATCCACCAGTATTTTCAATTATGTTAGATTTTAATTGCCACTTATTATTTTCTTGAAAATTATTTTCTTGTGTACACAGTTGCAATACATTATGCCAGCAGTTTAGTGTTTTTAGACCTAATAATATTTTTGAGACTTGATCAAAGACAAGATGAAAAAAACACCACACTCCAGAATGTAATTGTTCACCTCACCTGATTACTATTGCAGTGGAAGGTGAGAGGGCTTCCTGATCTCACCTATCCTTTTTGCCCTGTGTCTTAATGATTTCCTTGCAGTCTATTTGTAAGTATTTACATAGCACAGAGACAGTAGTCTGGCAGAGAAGCATTATAAGGAAACATTAGAACAAAAGTATCGCAATAATTTACTCAACATAGACACGATAACCCTAACCGCAGAGGTAGTGGTTAAAACAGAGGCTTGGACACAACATTGTGGATGTATTGCTGGGATACTTTTGAAATCTGACTCCGGGAGCTGAATATCCATTTGAAACCCTTGAGGAGTTATGGGGCCCATATAAGAAATTGTGTGAGATCGGGCAGCACATTTCATCATTTTTCATTTCATTTGTTTCATTTGAACTTCTGCTCGGCAACGTTTTGTCGCTGCATGTCGGACGGGTAAAGGAAACGTCTTCTACAATAAACATTTTAAGGGTCAGTTACACTGGAGGTCACAGGTGAGGATGAGTTTCCTGTGAAGTAATTGTCAGTTCCAGTCCATATAGCCTGAGATGGTCCACACAGGGTTAGTTTGTCAACCAGACGACATGTTGTCTTAAACCAGCCTGGACAGTGTGAGTCACCAGTTGCCACATGTGCATGTCAGGTAGACTGTAGAGCAGAGGGACGACAACATTGAAACCCCCTGCTCCCCCCAGTCATCATCTGAATGAAACCTCTGCCTCAAATATGTCTTACGGAGCCTCTGGGGTGATAGCCAATAGCCTCTCTATAGCACCTGGTAAATGAAAGCAGCTGTGAGGACTGGAGGGAATGAAACCAGGAATGAACACAAAGCACATTATTACACCGGCAGGTTTTTAGATCAGGGCTCTAAAAGGAAACAGGCCAGGATATCTACGGCGTCCCCCCCCCCCCCCCCCCCCCCTTGATGAATGCTGCAATTTTCCGGCCCGTGACCCCCAAGATCGTATCAGAGGTCTGGTGGTTTTCTTTGGCCCTGCTGCTGAGTTAGTGTTAGCCCCTCGCGGTCTGCTGAGACATTAGCCGCCTCCTCCTGGGAGCAGTGGCGGTTGTCCTTATCACAGGAAGTCACACAATACAGCGCTGGAATGTAAACCCAGGGCTTCGGCGCAGCTGAATTGCAGAAACACAGTCGAAAATTTCAGTGAAAGGTTTATACTTTTCATTCTTTCCCAGATTGCTTTGGAACACAGTGTCCAGGCTACAGGGAAATATTTTTTTGGTTCTATCGATTTTAGAGATTTGTTTTTGTTTTGTGTTTGGTTTATGAGAAGACATAACAGCATTCAGCTTTGTTGGCCTTTGGCTCATATAGCGATGTAGATGTGGATGTTGAATGTCTAGGTATCCCGCAGAACAATGCACAGAAACTCAGTCAGAGGTGATTTATGAGTGGGATCAGCTGTGTTTGTTTGGGTCTGGGTGGCTGCCAGCAGTCCCTGGTTGGTAGTGAGAGTCAATGGGCCATGAGGACATGGAGGGCAGGTTCACTGGGGTCCAGTCGGCAGCACATTAAAAAAAAAAGGTATGGGAGGCAGCTCGGTGTGGCCTTACATACCTAGAGTGTTGAGATAACTCTGATCAGAACCAGCTGAACAGATAGTGTGTGTGTGTGTGTGTGTTTGTATGTCTGTGTGTGTGCGCAGGCATGTTTGTCCACTGATTTTACGCTGATAATACCCGATTATCAATGGGCTGTTCAGTGTTCTATAAATCAGTGAGAACACAGTATAACAAGGTTTTCTAGACAGTGTGAATTCTTCAAGGCAGGAAGGGACCTATGATGTTCTTGGAGTCTGAATTCCTTTTCACAGTATGGTTTACCTCTTGCCAAGGAGACTCGGGTGCCTTGGTCAGCAAGGGTCGTCTATATATATGTGAACATCCACCACATGGTAAAGTATTCCCGTGCATTTTCCCCTGGCATGGGCTCGACCCTCCGACCCTGACCCGGGGCACAGAGCGGGCTGCAGACACGCCGCTTTGTTTCAGGCATGTAAGCGTGTAATTGCGTCAGAAACGTGCACACCTACCCCCAGAGGCTCGGGTCAGGGAGGGACAACCTTGGTGATCTGATGTTCACAGGATGGGGCTGATCGTGAACCCCTTCTTTAAACGCTCATTTGTTCTTCTGGAAGGAAAGTACAGCTCCTGCAGCTGTCGTTCCTTTAGATGTGTAGGATCGCTCAGCTGGAGGTTCAGCCCGGTGAGGAACTGATGGACGGGTGATATATCAAGAGGTGAAAATCTCAAATCTCACCACTGCCCCCCGGAGTCAAGTGTGGGTGTAGCCTCTGCTCCGAACCCCGGGCGACAGACTCATGATTTCAGAGGTCATTGGGTTCAACATTCTGGGAAAACGAATTTCACAATTTCTATTTTGAAATTAGCTTACATTCTCATAGCAATATTATGGCACAGAGTTATAGTCATTGGCATAGTCTTTCAGTGTAGCTACAACACAGCAGTAATCTGGTTTATCTCTCATGTTTGTCTTTTGGAAGGGCGTATATGGACCTGCTTCTTTATCCATCTGGTGTAGGTGCTGGTGTTCCCTTGCAACATTCACTTCGCCACGCTGTCCTATGTTTTCTCCTGACCCGTAGCAGTTCAGCATTCCTGCTTGCTTATTGGGCAGAATGACTAAGAGAATGATGAGCGTGACACTGACCCTGGGCAAACCCCTGCTCAAGCTGCCACACAGGTGTGCGGCCTCAGGGGAAGGAGGGGGGTAGACATCCTCCCCCATACGCACACACACACACACCAGACACACACATACACACACAGATAGCATGTTCCTCAGGGTGTTGAATCCCGCCCTTGACTTAAGGTCACGTTGTGTTAATTGTGTGTCATTCTGCTCAGCTGCCATTGCAGTCTGCTTTGGCCTTATATATTCCCGGATCAGCGGAGTGACTTGATTCTGTGTCATTCTCTTCAAACCTGTTGTCACTAGGGTGTGTCTTTGGCAAGTGAAATAAACTTTAAATAAATGAAGAAAATCCTGGGACCCAGGCTCATTCAATTATGCTAGTACTCTTGTCCTGTGGTGTCCAACTAGAAATAGGCAAGCATACCATTAGAGATCCTGATTGAATGATTCTGATTGAATGATCAGAAATTATTTTTTATATATATGTATTACATTTTGTATGCCTTTCATAGTTTGGCATAGAGTGATGAATATTTTAGAGTAACACTTGGCAATATAAAGAGCACAGTGTTTTTTGGTATTAACATTTCCAGATGTTGTAAACTGAGAGGGAAATGGTTTAATTGGCTGGTTAAATGCTAGCATTGCTTGAATGTACTGACGGAAAAAAAAAAGTTTCTATAAAGCACTTTTCTTGGCATTCTTACTCATCCTCTGTAACTCTCGTCTTTTATGGACATGGAGAAGGTTTACAAGATGATTAGTGCCAAGCGAATGCCCCCTCCTGCTTTTCTTTGTGGTGCGTTCTCAGTCCAATATTTCTTCTGTGGGCATGGCAAATGAAACAGCCCAATGTCATCAAGTCTAAAACTACACTGTGAACATAATCTCTCCTGACAAACTCCCACATGAACAAAATTCAATTGTAATGCAAGCAATCTGGGTCTATGTCCTGAAATTACAGTGTCAAATGGAAAAACCCACAACGCATTACATTATTCCTTTCATTTTGAATTTTTAATATTTCCTCATTAACCATAAGAACTCTATTTCAAATTGTGGTATGTGCTGGACTGTCAGCACCTGCGTCAGACCGGAGTCATTATGTGTAGTTTGTGAATCGGAGTGAGAGAATTCATGTGGTTTAGTTGATGACAGCTTTGGCAGGATGTTTAAGTGATAGAAATCAAATGGAAAAACTGTGACTTCTTATATGGAAGTGTGTCGGAGGCAGGGCTTGATTGACACGCGCTGGTCTCCAGTTTGTATTGGAGGAAGTTCAGGGGTCACAGAGGAGACGCGGATATTTTATTTCCCTTGTGTGTGTTTGATACTATGGTAGCATATTTCATTTTTGATACTTGTCTCACTCCATTTATTACTTGATATATTTTGATTCCATTTTGGAAATATAGGTTTTTTTTTTTGTACCAAGCTGTGAGGGGAAACAGGTTTAAAGATGGAAACAGAGCACACAGTGTCCCATAATAATTGTCATGAATCACAGTTTTCCAAGCGCTGGAGACCTTTCCACACTTTCAAGACTTAGATCCAAATTCGTTCGTGGAAGACATTTGAAACTTAATCAGACTGACATGAATGAAAGAGAGACATTTTTTCTTAATCCTGGCTGTTGGGGGAAAAAGTCGTATTCCAGTGCTTCTTCCACCAAGACACTTCTTGTTCACTAAGCCATACTGGCATAACCTTTTAAACAACATGTTTGATGTTTTTGTCGCAGATTTTCTATCCTGTCAGTGACAGCACGTTGACTTTCCATTTCACTCTTTATTTTACTACAATAGTTCTTTCTTCTTTATAATTTCTCTTTTTGGATGCGTTTTTAAAGACTGCAGGATTAACTTTCCCCTTGTCTCTCCCTGTCAGATGTGAATGAGTGTGAAGAGACCAATGGAGGCTGCGAGGCTCTTTGCTGTAACACCATTGGAAGTTTCTACTGCAGGTGTCCCCCAGGCCAGAAACTGAAAGAAGATGGCAAGACCTGTCAAGGTGAGTCTTCTACTCTGAACCAGGCAGCACTCAGATCATTAACACATATTACATAATACATACATTACTTTGATATGAAAACTAAGCGTGATTGAGCGTTCTCCATCAGGCACAAAATCACACTAGCCAGCTCAATGTCGTCCTTTAAAACTCTTTTAAAAATATATTATTTTTTGGCTTGCTTTTATTTGAACTATGGTCTGTATTTGTTTTACAGTTGTTTAGTTATCCTGTGCATTTGCCCTTTTGTATTAGCGCACTTTGTGTTTTAATGGTATAATGGTTTTGTTACTACGCTGATATATTTGCTTGGAAGCAAAATCTTATTCCTAACCCTCCATAGCTGTACCTGAAACCAGGGTTCATACTGATCTAGCAGGATGCCCAGTCTCTGCACCAGTGCTCACCAAACCAGAGCTTCTTCCCAACATTTTCCCTTGGGATTTATTTTTTTTCCCCAAAATAGTTTGATGTTTCTGATTAGTGAATCTCTTTGAGTGGTTGGCTTAATCAGAATAATGACTCCTCTGTGCTACAGCCAAGCCTAGAGGAGAGGGAGAAGAGCTGGAAAGCTCTGCAGCATGGCTGCCTCCTAACGGAGCCAGTAAGAGGTCTGATCCAGGTTATGGTTATTAGGATAGCTGATGGGAACGTTGTCACAGCTGGCTTTCATAGCAATCTGCACTCTGCCGCTGATGTATATTGGAGAAAAACAACTACCCACAGCATTAATGTCATAATTGTCTGCAACTGGCAGGAGTATTTACAGAAGTAAAAGAAGCTGGCTGGCTGAATGCAGTGGATATTATGGATGTTTTAGAATTGCCTGTGTGGCACTATCTATAGAGAGTGACTGGTGCAAAGCCTCAGGCAAAACCCATATACATTTTGATGAGAGAAAACATCAATTCAGTAAGCTATTAAGAATGCCCACTTTTGTGGAGTTGGATCATACACAACCACATTACTACTTGGGGTGAATCCTGTCTTTGGCAACATGCTATATTTAGTCAATGAAACACATCTGTTGTGGGATGTTAATTTGCCTATACTGCTGGCATAGACAAAGAATGAACAAATACATCTTTTGTTCAGCGCAAAAAAAAAAAATGTTTACAAAATCTTGAATTTACAATATAATCCTCTTTGGAGAGTTCCCTAGCTTTGAGCTCCTGGTCTTATTGTTGGATGTTTTTTTTTTTTTGTTATGAATGAGCAGCGTTGATATGAATGGCACGGATCAGAGTGAGAGAGGCCAATAGTAACTGCTGTCATGCTGAGCGGGGTACAGCAGTGTCAACACCCCAGCCGTCATGCCAAATGAACATTACAGGTCAGACCAATACAACTGTGAAGGAGGGGGTAATGGTCTGCCAGTGCTTGGCACCTTCTTAATACTCAGTTGTAGGTTGCTCTGTGTGTGTGTGTGTGTGTGTGTGTGTGTTTGAGAGAGAGAGAGAGAGAGAAAGAGAGAGAGATAAAGACCATTTGAATAGGCCGATTGAGTTGCGCCTCTTCTTCCAAAAGCAACAGGTATTAGACGCTCTTGTTAATATTGACTGCTTTTCCTATAAAGGTTTTTTAAGGAAAACAGGTCCTCCTCACTAGGGGCTCTGCTGGATTTTTCTGGTATTCTTTTAGGAATTTTTACATTGGCGCTTTATTTTACAGATATGGCTCTGAGCCTATCATCTGTCTTCCATACTCAAGTCGTCTGCTTCCCTCCTCACCTGGCTGGCATTGTCCACATGATTTATGATTTGCCATGTCTGCACAAATATGCATTTTATATGTGTTGTTGTGTGCGAATCTGTGAATATGTACAGTATGTGTGCTAGCTGTATCAGTTTCTGGTGGTCTGTCTGAGCCTGAGGACTCTTCAGATGCTTGCAGCCTGATGTAACGACTCGACAGGTTTCTGTTACACATGTTTTAGGGCTGCATTAGTAAGAGCAACAGTGATATCTGGATGAAGCTCAGTCAAATGCATGTTGCAGAGGTCTTTATGGACCATTTCTGTTCAGAGCGTGGAAGTGTTCCTGACCATCAACATGTCCTGCTCTTTTTAAGGTCTATAAAGTGCTGCCATGGTGCAGCTCACCAGTGTTTAAATGTATATGTTGGCAACAGATGAGAGAGCACAGTGCTTCGCTCCTGAGTAGACGGTTTCACTGCAAGACTCATTCCTTTCTCAGATGTTTGGATTCTAAATAGCAAATTCAACTTCTGGCACTTATCAAATTTGGCATTACTTTGGTGGCTATATTTTGGTAGCTATTTTTTTTTTTATACATGCGTCAATATCAAAAGAAAACCATACTAAATCAATTAGTCTGTTCACATTCTTTATGCTCCCATACCTGAATGATGTGCCCTTATAAATCGGCCTTTTTATCATATAACCGTCTTTGAAGAGACAGTAAAATACAATGGCCCACTGTAGTAAATCATTATGAGGGAACAGAGTTGTTCACTGTTGCTATTCATCACATCGCTGCTTATGTCAAAATGCAGTATCATTCTTCTTCAGTTCTAATGGTGTTGGATGTATAAGGGAGAGAGTTTAGGTTGGGGGTGAGAGGGAAGGATGGAGAAGAGGGGGAGAGAGAGAAAGAGGGAGGAGGCTCTTTAATGTGATGGACATTTAGTTTTAGGAGTGTGAGGGAGGGTGAAAGAGAGGGAGAGAGGGAGATGCAGAAAGAGGGGGAGAAATCAGCAGAGGCAGAGTGAATAAGAAGTAGTTCTGCTTCACAGATGAGTTGCCATGTACATCAGACCAGACTTCTTTGGAGTGCTGATCACTAATGGGCGTTTTTTTTCTAGCCAATGTCTTAACAACAAAACAATATTAAAGTTGTTTCATTATTTTTTGTAAATTAGATTTTTGTGCATTTCTTTTTGAATTGAAACAGTCATTTTGAATATTCTTGCTCTGTGAGGCATTAGTCTGCAACTTTTTGCTGTTAGCCATGGCTTTGTCATCAGCAAGGTGGATTTTCCTCTTGATATTTTTTGAAGCAATGGCCTGTCTGGTATCTGGTGCAAACTATCCACACAGCTACTATAGAAGGTTCTGCTATATGCCACACTGTTTCCATGGATACCATGGCTACAACACGGGCTACGTGGGAGCAGGTAAGTGATGCATCCCACACTCCAAATACAGATGTTGTACTGTTGTACCATGGTGGAGATGCTACTTTTTACTACTTGCTGCACTAATGCTGCACTTTGGCTCCATCCTCAAGTGAAGGAGTGGTTTTGAAAAATCAAGACTTACTCTTCTTTCAGATGTGAAAAGTTAAAAGCTAAAAGGAATGGTCTAGTAACTATGCAGTTGAGTGACATTAGAATTTTATTTTACAATATTATAATGTAATTTGACTGTATAATGTTCAAGAAAGAACTGTCTACAGTACTAGTGCAGGATAGATGCAAGATGAAAGCATGAAGGTGACTTTATATAGTTGACGGTATATAGTTGAGTGACTGAGTGAGACAATGCAGTCTTAAATTTTACTTATAATACCATGCGTTGGTTTCATAATGGCTTTTGTCTTTATTTTCTATTTCTACCCTTATTGATTTTTTTTCCATCTTCCCATCATTTTCATGCAGGTAGTAGTACATAAGCAGGGGTTTAATGACACATGTCAGGTGTTTTTTTGTCCGCTCTAGAGGTAGAACATGGCTCAGTCAGACTGGCTAATCAGTCCTGCTGATACAGTATCAGTCTGCTGTGCATGCTGCCTGGCACTGCCCAGATAACTTGTGCACTTGATCAGAGCCAGGGGGGCTTGCTTTTATCAACACGGAGATTAGCACACTTACCATGAAATATGAATCATGAAAGAGATGTTTTGTAATGCTAACACAAACAGGACTTGATATACACTTGACAGATTGTGTCAGTATGATGATGATTGAATATTTGGTTTCATGTTTTGCAAGAAAGCAGCCCTCAGGGATAAATACACAAGATGGAGCATGCTTTACATTTATTATTACCATATTAGTGATAATCTCGCTGCATTAGTGGAGTACAGCTGTAATTACATGACATTCTTGGAAAAAAAGTTCAGAAATCATTTATCTTCTGCACACATTAAACAAATTATCTAAAGGAAACCAACCAAAACAGAAAGACAGTTTTTCCATGACTAAGGGAAGACACCAGGGTGACGGTGGCTGCGGGCAAAGAATTAATGTGCATTCTGTTAAACCAGCGGCTGCTGAGGCTTTGGCTCCGTGCTCGGGGGGATCATGTTCTGGACGTGGAAACCAGGCTGGAGGGGATTCACTCACTGTGCTCTGCACTCGACAGAGCAGCAGCAGCCCCACAGCGCTGGACTGATTTCATGAAAAACCAAACCAAAAGATGGCATGCAGCATGGCTGGAAAAAAAAACGAGGGTTCTTGCCAGCTTTCCTGGAAGTGAAGCTAAGGTTTTGGCAGCGGGGAGAAGAAGAGGAAAGTTTAGAACCTGATTTCTGTCCCACACACTATATTTGAAGATGTAGCGGGATATCCTTGTCCTGGGGAGCGTCCAAAGGGAGTAGATGGGTTCATCCATAGGATATACCTATAATTCAACAACAGAGTTTTGGGCAGGTTTTTTTTTTTGGGCAGTTTTACTGATATCATTAAACAAGCGCCCCTTTATGCTCATGTAATCCTATTGTTCTGTATGAAAAGGAAAATCTATGTTTCATTTATTATATTATAGCCATTACGATTTCACAAAGTCAAATAAATGAAATACGAATACAATATACAATATCCCCTCCATTATGTACTGTAACCCCAGGAAGAAGAAGAAGAGGGTTTTAAGTTTTTTAAGGACTTGATCTCATATTCTCAGGGAGATCACACACTGTTTTTGTGTACTGTTTGTTCATATGGCTGTAACATCAAGACAGTGATGTGGCAGCGTGTAATGTGCACGATGAGGCTCAGATGCTTTCGTCCAGATACCATGCTGCCTCCATCCCACATAGCGTGACACAACGGGTCTGGAAGCCAGACTCTCTGCCTCTGGTACAGTGACTCTTGGTTTCATATCCTCCTCCACAACGGGCCACAAGGAATAATATCTCGATCATGTTAGCCACAGTTGTTGTAGGTTATTGTAAGTGGCCATTTAAAAGGGGGATGCACCATCATGACAGTGTGATTATATGAGTGTATTTATGTGCAAATGAATGTTCCCATCAGGGTATATGACTGTCATAATGGGGGGGATTTCCACTTTGATGAATGTTCAAAAACTAATGGGATTTGTCTGTAGTTCAATGCATATTAAGAATTTCACAATTTTGCATTGTTTACAAAGGACAATGCCAGAAGACCTCATGGGAGGATACTGTGGTGAGACGGTTACATTTCAACAACAGTCCACTGTTTGTTCCTCTCTAGAAGAGAATATTACTCCCCTAGTTTGGAAAAACAATTCATTCCTGTGAATTCTTGAAATAGTTTCTTCCAGAAAATAGCTGCTTGGAGTGGGGACTTGCAAATTGGACTGTACTGAACAACACATTACTCAACCAGACATTTAACTTGGCCCTCACCATCAGTCTTTTATGATGTGTTAGTTGTTTTACAGGCATTCAGGAGTGGCCAAAAGCTGTTCACACTCACCTTTTAATGTTTCATGTTGTGATGGCTGTAAGAATTTGGCCATGCAGTTGGCAGCCTTTCCAGTGATGTCAACATGAAGATTTTGGTAATCCTGAATTACAAGTGTATGAAACAGACTAGTAGCTTGTCACTGTCAATGATCCTGTTTGTGTAGGTCATGGGAGGTGAGTTTGACTTCATGTCCTAATTTTCCTTCTGATGGTGCCAGACGGAGCGTTAGCAGTAGTCCAAACAGAGCCGAGCACCATCAGTCACTTAAGATCTCACAGGGGTCTGCTGTGCAACTCAGAAAACAATTTATTAATCTTTGACCCTTAAAATGAGATGTGTTTAGGAAAATGGTTTGTTTGATTTGAAATTTGGTCACACTAGAATCGGTCCTGTTTCGTTCACCACAAGTTCCTCAGATAAAGAGCCCCCTTCTTTATTTGTTTATCATCTCCGTGCTTGGCTTAGTGGAATGTGTATATTTTGCATCCTTTGATTTTAGTTTCCATATGTTTGCTGCACCCAAGGGACTTTGACAAGAAGCAAAGGAATTTAAATTTGGTTTTAAATGTTCAGTAGTTGCTACCACATGGGGAATTTGTTTGCTTGGGCAGTAATGCACTTGTAGAGTAGTTTTACTCCTCATCCATCATCTCTTTTCTTGTTGGAGTATATCTTTATCCTAAACGCTGCATTAAATTCCTCTCTCAGCCTGGCAGCTTTCCGGGCTTTAGTCCTCAGAACTGTTTTTTTTTTTTTTTTTGATAATGAGAGGATTTAGTAAAATTGCACTAATTTCTCTCCCGACTCTCTCTTTCTGCCTCCCTCTGTCTTCCTCTTCCTCCCTCCTTCCCTACAGATATTGATGAGTGCCAGGTCCACAACGGAGGCTGCCAGCACAGATGTATTAACACCAGGGGCTCCTACTACTGTGAATGCAACCCTGGCTCTCGCTTGCATGTGGATGGGCGCACCTGCCTTGGTGAGTAACGCAGCAAACTTGTGGCAAGTTGAACAAAGAACATGAATCTGCACACTGAAATAATGCTGCTAACTCTGAATTTGATTTAGACTTATATGAATGTTTCAACCCTACTGGGTTTTCGTCAGGATAATGTAACAAAAGTACAATTACTCCTGTATATCATTTCTTGTCTTATTATCTCAGCATGCTCTTGTTTGTCAGGTGTGCTGTGCCTATAGAGAGAAAAGCTGTGATTACGCATAGCTACACATAGGTGGAGTCACAAATAGAAAGGAGTAAACAGACTATTAAAAACATGAAAGTGATATACAAAAGTTTAAAAGCATCCCATCAAGTAACATTTTATAGTCCATCATAATTCCTTCACAGGGAAGGTTTGAGGTCACATTCTTCATTTAATCCAATTAGCGACAGAGTATTAAGTCTATGAATCCAAAAGGCTTCTCTTTGTAACAGCAGTTTGTCCACGTTGCCTCCCCCTACAGGGTAGCCTCACTTGTTCAATACTCGCATATTTTAACGATGAAAGATTGTGTCTCATTTGGAAGAAAAGAGCTGCAGCTGTGTTCTTAAAGTCTTTACTGCTGCTTCTGTGTTCAGATAGTCTTGTTTTTAGGCAGTGTTGCGTTTTGCCCACATATGCTTCTCTACATGAGCACTTTATCATGTAAACCACATTTATGGTGTTGGAAGAGATGACCCCTTTGATTTTGATTAATTCGCCTGTTGTGGGATGATTGAATGAGTTGCATTTGGTAAAACCACATTGAGCAGAGTGTGCACATTCCCCTCTTGGAGATCTTGAAGAAAGCTGTGCCTCGAAGGCGCTGGGGGTGAATCATCTCTAACCAGCAAGTCCTGTAGATTATTTTGGACGTCTTGTGTAGACCATATGTGGAAGAATTTGGAATTAATCGGGGAGAGTATTGTCTGTTCTTAAAATATGCCAATACATTTTGAAAATTTTTACAATATGTTTGTTAAGGGCGGAATATGCATTCCGAATTGTATTCGTTTTTCCATGGACACTCTGTGTTTGAAGACACTCACACTGTCCCATGGAGCCTGAATCCATTCTACATAATATATCCATCTCTCTGAATATATCTGTACATCTATATGGGTCAGATATGGTTAAATTGGCTTATGGGGAGATTCTTCTGAGGAATATTATAGCTATCCCCTCTTAAAATAGTGCTTCTATCCATGGGCCTTTTGTGTAGATCAGTCACTAGTTGATTCCTTTATACTAGTTGGTTCCTTAATGCCTATAATATCCATGAAACTGATTTTGGTTGAACTACAGTTCTTGGTAAAACAAAGGTGTTCACTCTGTGTGTTCATGAGATCATGGAATTTTTTAAATTCTGACAAAGATGAAGTCCAGATAATGCATAAATCATCTAGAAATCACAATAGATTCATTGTATAAGTTACCATCTAGCTCAATAAATCACAGTGGCACAATTATGATGTGAGAAGCTAGAAATGTAGAGTAGTCCCACTGTGTGCTGAAGAAGGAATCACTGGAGACCGTATCAGTTCAGTTATCCAGGCATCTCCAGGCCTCGGTTTAGTTATGAAGCAAACCTTCCCCCTGCATTAAATTGTCAGTGTGGTATTTGAAAGCTCAAGTAAGCTTCATTTCCCAAATCTGTGTGTGATCCTGTCACTCTTGACCTCCAAAGTGTTTATGTAGTACCTGCACCTTGTTTCTGTCATGCCTGATGCATTAGCCTCGGGTTTTTAAAAACAGCTGATAGAGGAAGAGTATAAACCTGGTATCGGTTTCTGCAGCCAGGAATGTATACAGAGCGTCCTCTCTGACATTTAGAATGGAAATCCCTACTGCTTTTCTTGGCTTTGTAATGTAAATTTGTTATGTTGCCTTGTGGTTGGAGTGAGAGCAGATACTGTAGTTGGGACCCAAGTGTCCCTGAGTGCTTTCTGTGTGACGGCTGTTATGTGGAGAGATGACTGATTGCACTAATAATCATAGTGCACATGTGGACGGACTCCCAGGTGATGCTTATCAGTGAGACTTACGGTGTTCTTAACATGGTATGGAGGCCCTGGATGGACATACTGTACACTGCAAAACATGTCCATTTTAACAAAGAAAGCTAGTGTACAGTCTTGGAATCTTATTTTCTATAAAACAAGTGAATAAAATGCAAATTGGGTGAGCTAACTTGTTCACAATGCAAATCAGCTTTTTGTTCTGTATGAAGAATTTCCTTTGATCACGATATTGTCACGGACTTCAAGACAATTGTTGAATCAAGTGGAACTGTATTGGAAACAACTGTAAATATGTCACACCATCTGCAGATTTTTTTCATTTGTTTTAAGAAAAATAAACTTGTTTCTGCAGTATGCACCGCACAGCATGACCGCATATTGGATAACAAACCTCACAATGCATGCCAATCACCATAGACGCACAGGGAGAAAAAGAAGAGCAGATGTCCTCAGATCAATTCTCAGCTCATCTCGGCTTATCCAGCTCTTGATCTGCCAGGAGAGGTCAGATGTATCCCACACACTTAGCGTGTGGGTGCATAATATTTGAGCTGGAAGGGACTCAGGGTTTTGACGTGAACTTATGATGGATGGATCTTGACTCGAGGCTTCTAGTATGAGAACGGCGGTCTGTGAAGCCTCTACTGTACCTGTTGTTTTCCCTGAAGAGATCAAGTCCAGACCGTCCGCCGGGATTTCATCTGTTGCTGAGACAAGGGGAAACAGAGAAAGGAGAGATGATTGAGCTGGCTCTGCCCTCAGCTCATCAACGTATGAGTGCTGTCCACCACAGAGGCCTTGCTGCTCAAGTCTCTATGTGATTTTTGGCCATTCTGTGGTGATTTTTTTATGGCTCGGAGCATAGCAATTCCCTGAGGTATTTAGTGCGGCGTTTTGTATGAGTATCAATTTGGAGGGTCACGGCCTCTCTCAGAAAGATTCCTGTGAATGTGACGGTGCAGCCATATCAAAACTCAAAACGACTAATATGAGAATGCAGTTTGGATTTTTGGAAATTGATTTGTTCTGCAAAGATACCTTTCTAGAATTCATTATTTTCTCGTTCTTTGCTAATCATCAATAATGTGTTTTTCTGTCTCTGCCTCTCTGTGTCTTTGGCCTTTTGTCAAACAATCTTTTGATATATCACTCCCTCTGTTTATCTGTCTGTTCAGCTGTCCACTCCTGTGCCATCAGTAACGGGGGATGTGAGCACTACTGCGTGCAGCAGTCTCCGGCTCACTTCCGCTGCCGCTGCAAGCCCAATTACCTACTGGCAGAGGATGGCAAACATTGTAAATGTGAGTGCCCTTATTCCCAGATTCTGGTTCAATGCAACACTAAGGACACGCAAGCATGCAACACACTCACTTTTGAAGAATGTTGTGAATGAGGACTAATTATAGTGGATGGATGACAAGTACTTTGGAAGATTTTGAAGGTGTGATTCTGAAGATTTTGTCATAACATGAAAAGCACATTGCAGGCATTTGCTGCCAATTGCAATTATCTGACAGGATGTCTGTGGTTGAATAGGATTAACTGTCATTCATGGGATGAGACATTAAATTGGAGTGAATCACAGCAGTCTTCTTCAGTGTTTTTTCTCCAAATTAGTATTTTGATGTCCTTTCCTCTTTTGTATCTCTCTGTCTCTCCCCTGGTCTCTGAGGCTGTGCAGTGGACAGTTCTCAGGGGGTGGAAAGATTATGATTTTTCCCCCCAAAAATTACTGTCTTTTAGACGCTTTTACTTTGTAATTGTTGGCTGTGAACAGCTTCCTCTAATTTTTGCAGAGCTGAAGGTTCTCATCCCAGATGCCGGACAGGCTTATACAAGTTAAACACACACAACTATGCAGAGAGAGGACCCAGAACAATATAGAGATGGGGTACTGGCTGGTGGTGTGGATTCAGGATTCTCCATGTGCTCCGCATTACGATGTGTGACAGCAGATTTTTACAGTGTTCTCCTACTGTGCCGGGAGCGTTTCCCATTTGACTGACATGCAAATTTATGTTTATGAGTGTGTGCTTCTGTGTTACAGTGCAGAATCCCTGTGCAGATCAGAATGGAGGCTGTATGCATGAGTGCCAGGCCGATGGTGGCAGGGCTCACTGTGACTGCAAAGCTGGGTACATCCTGGCAGAAGACGGGAAGACCTGTCAAGGTAATATCGCCAGTAACAAAAATAATGAAAATAATAAATGTTATTTATGTAGCATAGAGTTTACAAAGTGTTTTATAAGAAGGCGTATAAACAAAAACAGGAAAATAAATATAGGAAATACATTCAAAAGAATAGTGGTTAGAAATAAAATTACATAAAAATAAAGCAACCTAAGAAAAAACACAAGATTAAAACGTGGGCAAAATCAAAAACATTACCTAAGTGTGTGTTTTAATAAAAGGTGTGTTTTAAGAAGATTCGTTTTTGGCTAATAATACCTGGCCACAGGGACTGCAGTTGAAAAGATGCCAGTTGGCACATTTACCCTCGGATCAATCAATGTGCACTGCCCCTGTTTTAAAAAGAAAGAAAGAAAGAAAGATTTCCACTGTCCTTTGCATCAACTGGTTTATCAGCTTGGTGGGTCTACAGCAATATGGAGTTGAAAGTGTGTGAAAGACTGCTACCAAGTGCAGAAATGGATAATGGATTTGATATGTGAACAGCACAGATGGGCTGGTGGCAGAGGCTGTGCAATCCAGATGCATTGCTCTGTTTTGTTGACATTCTTTTGTTGTTTTTTTCACAGATATTGATGAGTGTGAGACAGAGGCGGCCAACTGTGCTCATGGCTGCCATAACACACTCGGATCCTACGCCTGTGTGTGTAACACTGCCTATGAGCTGGGGTCCGATGGAAAGCAGTGTTACAGTGAGTTTAACCCCTTTCTCTCAATATTATTATAACATATCGCACCTTATCTTTAGTTAATATATGACTATTTGAAACATTTCATTAAGACGCAATCTGATCTTACTGTGAATTTGTGATAGGAATTGAGATGGAGATAGTGAACAGCTGTGAGAACAACAATGGCGGCTGTTCCCATCACTGCCAACATTCGAACAGCGGCCCTGTCTGCTCCTGTAACCAAGGTTACAGACTAGACGATGACCTCAAAACCTGTGTTGGTAAGGGAATAGCATGCAGTATCAACACTTGGCAACACTTTGAGAGCGCGTACCATATAAGGCTCAGTCCTTCCCGCAGCGACCAGGGTTTGAATCCGGCCTGCGGTCATTTGCTGCATGTCCTCCCCTCTCTCTCTCCCATATCTTCCTGTCTTTCTCTCACTATCTCTGTCAAATAAAACATAAAATGCCTAAAATAAATATAAAAAAAACAAAACATCAGCACTTATAAAACAGTATGGATATAAACTCGAATGAATTATTATTACAAGCATCTTATGAATGTTTATGAGTGCTCTTATAATGCACTATAGACAGGGTGATTGTCTGTTCACTAATACAAACCAAACTCCGTAAGGAAAAAGGAATAACATTAAGCTGAAATTCAGTGGCATTCTCCTTTATCTGTAATCTCAACCATAGTTGGCTATTCCACTTATTCAAATCGTATTATCTTTCAGTGAGCAGGGAAGCATATCACTGTACTCAGATCGTAATTTTTGTGTTGCTGCTTGTTTGGTTTGGCAGATGTGGATGAGTGTGGAGAGCAGAGCTCCTGCTGTGAGCAGGACTGCACCAACTACCCCGGGGGTTATGAATGCTACTGCTCAGCAGGGTACAGGCTCAACTCAGATGGATGTAGCTGCGATGGTATGTTTTGCACTCAGTCAAAAGTGAATGACACTCACACTTTTATGAGACTGTGAGTATTTATTTCTGTTGAATCTGGAGGAGTTCCAGTTGAACTTAGAACGGCAAGAGTGCACAAGGTTGTCTTTGTTTTAGTTCATTGTATAACATGAGGAAATTGAGCACAGTTCTGTTAAATTGTTTTTGGCTTTTCTCATCTTTTCCCCAGAGGTTTGGTGATGTAGTGAAAGCATTTGAATCTGTGTTGTGTCTGTGTTGTTTAGATGTGGATGAGTGTCTGGCAGCTAACGGTGGGTGTGATCACACATGCCAGAACAGCGCTGGTTCCTTCCAGTGTTTCTGCCGGCGGGGCTTCCGTCTGGACGAGGACCGGCGCTCCTGCATCCGTGAGTATCAGCAATCAGATTAAACGGTGTGGGCGAGTGGGAATCACTCCAGTGGGGCTCCTGGCTATCTGTTGCTGCTGCACTGCGAGAAAATACCCATCTTACTGAGTCATTTAGTCTACTTTTAAAACCTTACGTAAAACAAAACAAAGAAAATCTGCCAGTGGGGTGAGATCATTTCACTTGTTTCCACTTCAGACCAACTTGTTTCAGAATGAATTAGGTTGAGTATTGGGAATATTAAGAAAGTTCTCAAAACAGATGAAAGTGCACTGGAAATAAGTTAAATGTCACTCCTCTGGCTGATTTTTTTCCACTTGTTTTAAAGAAAAAACGATTTTAAAACTAGACTAAATGACTTGTTAAGACATATATTTTTGGAGTGTGTAATGTATGCTCTCTCTCTCTCTCTCTCTCTCTCTCTCTCTCTCTCTCTCTCTCTCTCTCTCTCTCTCTCTCTCTCTCTCTCTCTCTCTCCCTCCCCCTCCCCCCACAGCACTAGAGGACGCCATCGAGGCCCTGTCCAGTGGAGGCGCTGTCGAATTGCCTCTCGTTCGCCCCCAGCTCACGTTGCTCCAGGACTACAGTCAGCCCCTGGAGCGCTATGACGACTACGAAGACGACGAGGGGGAGCTGAGGGCCGAGAGTAACCTGGCAGAGAAATTCGGTTAGCACACACCCCCCTCAATTACCCACATATTACCATTAACCAGCAACCTGTATCTGATTACCTGTGTCTGACTCACAGGAGGTAGAGCTGTCTGACAGCCTCATTTACTGCAGGCAATTACAGACCACACGGTGGGGGTTAATTGCTGTGCTTCATGCTCCCAGGCTGTTCCTACATACTGTACCACCACAGCATTGCTGGCTGTAATGGTGAGGCTTATATGCACTGGCAGCTAGTTGGGGCCCGAAGCAGGAAGCCCAAAGGCGCTGTTTTGTGTCGCCCAACCTTGATGGATTCATTTGACAACAGCAGTCACTGAAGATTGAATGTTACCTCACTGGGAGTTGTAAGAATTTCGCTCAAGACCGGCACATTCGTAACCGTCTTATACCTGATGTTAAGCAAGGAAAAAAAGCACAGTTATTGTTCTGCCCTACAAATAAGCAGCAGTAACTATATTTTGTGTTTGTGAAGGTCAAAGGTAATGATTGGGATATAGATATAATAACAAAAAAATATACTTTTAAGTATTATTAAATGATATACAGTTCAGTTTTGTACCAACAATAGTTTTGGCAGGCCAGGACATTTTTGGCTTTGTAGGGCAGTGTTTACCAGACGCATTTGTAAACTTGAGCCGTATCTTCTGGTTTTCAGAAACAGATCTTGGTGGAATATGTAGAGACATGCCCCTGTCCTCTTGTTTTCAGTGTGTTTGGACGACACGTTTGGCAATGACTGCAGTCTGACCTGTGACGACTGTTCCAATGGAGGAAAGTGCAGTCTGGAGAGAAATGGCTGCGACTGTCCTGACGGATGGACAGGCATCATCTGCAACCAGAGTGAGGATTGGCTCAGCACACACACATTGTCCCTATTGTCTTACATATACACATATAGTGCTCACCACCGTAACAGATTCTTAAGTCAGCCTTGACAGTTGAGCAATTTTGTAAACCCTGTTATTTTTCAATCCCACAGCTTGTCCCGAGGGATATTTTGGTAAAAACTGCTCCTTCCCCTGTAAGTGTAAGAATGGTGCCAGCTGTGATCCTGTCACTGGAAACTGCCGCTGCCCGCCTGGGGTCAGTGGAGACTTGTGCCAGGATGGTGAGTGGTCCCTGTTTGTCCCATACAAAAAAAATGTCTTTGTTACTTAATCTGCACTGACATTTTCCCACCACTACATGATCTCATTATCTCATAAGTAGTTATTTGAAGCTTACTGTAAGTTATCATGTTTTCCTCTACACAGGCTGTCCTAAGGGCTTCTATGGGAAGCATTGCAACAAGAAGTGTAACTGCGCCAACAACGGGCGCTGCCACCGAACCTATGGAGCCTGTCTGTGTGACCCCGGGCTCTACGGCAGGTTCTGCCACCTACGTGAGTCCCACTGTTCACACATCACCATCTTGTGATCTTTCACCCCTGAACTCTCATGTCAAGAGGCCCAGCTGTTAAAAAGTTTGACTGACAGGCTCCCAGTGTTTGTTCATATCCAAACAACCGTCCAATAATCTGGCTAATATTGCAGGTGTCCATATGTTTTCAGTGGAGCCTTTTTTTTTCATCTTAATCTATCATCATTATCTTAATCTAAATATCATATCATATATCTCTGACTTCACATGACACATATGTTAAATTGCAGCATTCTGATAAATAAATTAAGATCAGACTTTTGGTGTGAATGTGAAAACAGTCTTTCTAAGTCTTCTGTGTCTCTTTTCCTTCTTGTTTTCTCCCCCAGCTTGTCCCAAGTGGGCCTTTGGACCAGGCTGCTCTGAGGAGTGCCAGTGCGTCCAGCAGAACACTCTGGAATGTCACCGTCGCCATGGCACCTGTGTCTGTAAACCCGGATACCAAGGCAACACGTGCAAAGAGGGTGAGCACACTAGCAGATAGCTGTGTTATATAGTTGTGTGTATTTACCTTTATTTATTCAGGGTAAATAAAGATCATGTTCATCATGAGGCATCACATGTATCGTAGGTTATGTTTTGCTCTGAAGAGTTACATGTATAACCTCCATCTTTGTGGGATAACTGAGCGTTCTGTGCTGCTTTGTCTCTAGAATGTGACCCGGGTACCTATGGGGCCGGCTGTGAAAAGAAGTGCACCTGTCTGCCAGGAGTGTCTTGCAATCATGTGACCGGGGAGTGCCAACGAAAATGCCCTCCTGGTCGCCGTGGAGAGAACTGTGATCAAGGTAACTGGCCCTGTATAATGAGTTGTACCATTTGTACCTTTTTGTCAAAATGGTAGTCTGTACCTTGTTTTCTCACATTGTAGATCACATGCAGAGGGCGTGCTTTTTTTCATGTCACGAGGCTCAGTGGTGTTCAGTATTTATCCTCGCTTGTTGAGACTAATCCCCCAGCTGTGTCCTGTTGCAGACTGTCCAGAGGGACGGTTTGGTACAGGCTGTGCCCTCCCTTGTAACTGTACCGGCGCCCCGTGTGACAAAGTGACCGGGCAATGCAAGTGTCCGGCGGGGACATCAGGAAAGCACTGTGAGAACTGTGAGTGTATACACATTTTTATTGACAGCTTGATTTAAAATTATTGCAGAAATACCACCTTTTGCATGATGATGATGAAAATAATATTACAGTTGATTATAATGCACAATCTTTGCCACAGTGTGTCCGGAGGGTTTCTGGGGTCCAGGCTGCAAGGAAACCTGCCCAGCCTGTGAGAATGGCGGCGTGTGTGATAAACACAACGGGTCATGTAACTGTCCTCCAGGGTTCATGGGCAGACTCTGCCAGAACTGTGAGTATCCACGGAGTGGATTTGTAGGAAAGTTTCCATAGCAACATGCATTCAATCATCAACCAGCTGAGGTGAATCGTAGCACTGTGGGTTATTGTTTTGAAAACTGTGGTAGAAATCATACAGTGCTGTAGATGTTAGAAGATTAATGAGTAGGTTTTCGCCTGGACCATTAATCCCAACGTTACCCAGCCTATAAATACAGTCCTTCAGCAGCCTGAAAACCACCTCAGACATATTTTCACTGAGAGAAAAACAAATGTTATTCCACTTTAAACGACCATTTCTCTCAAAAAACCCCACTTGATGGCACAATCACAACACTAAAACTGTCATAAGAACTCACTGTACTTTTGTGCATCTGGTGGAGTGAGTTTGGGGTAGATTACTCTCAGGGTTTTAAATCGTTCTTTCCTTGTGTAGCATGCCCGACTGGACGTTTCGGTCAGGGATGCCAAATGAAGTGCGTGTGCGAGAACAACGCTCGCTGCCACCATGTGACTGGCCGCTGTACCTGCGCCCCTGGCTGGACCGGGCACAACTGCAGGAAAGGTAAAGTACAAGTGAATCATGTAAGAAAACCGAGACTTTGACTTTTGTGACTAAATATCTGATACCAAAAAACATGTTCCCGGTGATGTCCGACACACACTTTTGATGTTTCCGTGGCAGCCTGTGATGCGGGGCACTGGGGAGCGGACTGTGCTGAAACCTGTGACTGTAGGAATGGAGACGGCAGCTGTGATGCCGTGACTGGCCAGTGCAACTGTGAGGCCGGTTACACTGGAGCACGCTGCCATCAGAGTATGTGGTTATGTTATTTGTGTTCTGGGTTTTGTTAAGGGTCCCAATGTTCTTTCTGGGTTATATAATAATGTAATATTCGATTATCTAATACAGTTTAGTCTTTGCTTGTCATCTTGATTTGTTTTGGTTTTTGCTTTTGTTTGTTCATTATTTAGTTTATCACTGTACCTCCATTTTATCACTCCAAACTAAACTTTTTTTTAAAAATAACTCAAATCAAATGACTCAATGTAATTTTAAGCTTCAAAGCTTGATCCATTTGTCTAAGTTGTGTCTCATGTGAACACCTCAGAATGCCCAGCGGGTATGTTTGGTCTTGGTTGTCGCCATCGGTGTCAGTGTGACAACAAGGCAGCGTGTGACCATGTGAGCGGAGCCTGTACCTGCCAGGTGGGATGGACTGGAACCTTCTGTGAAAAGCGTAAGAGAAGCTCCTTGGTCATATCTCAGTGATACCCATACAAAAGTCAAAGCCAAATTCATCAGTTTTATATACAGCATGCTAGTAAGAGCTAATCTTTCCATGTTTGTGTGTTTCAGCCTGTCCGCAGGGTTTCTATGGGCTGGACTGCCAGGAGAAGTGCTTGTGTCTAAACGGCGGGAGCTGTAACCATGTCAGAGGGGAGTGCTCCTGTCCCGCTGGCTGGATCGGTCCGTACTGCAACCTGAGTGAGTGACAGACATACCACAGATCTTTTAAAATTACACGGATAATCTTACGCTGCCATAACTCCAAGAGTTATATGACACGGCATGAAAGGAAGGTGGGGACAGAGCCTGGTGGTTCATATCAGGACTGGGTTGAGTAGAAGCATCGTTGCACCAACACCATCTTTGTAACACTGACTTACAATGGAACAAAAACACACTTAGTTTCAAAGTTATTTGGGACAATCCAGCACAGAAATGATCACACATGAGAAAGTATTGACTTGATTTTCCCCATGGTATGGCCTGTATCATTTACCAAGACGCTGGAATTTCCACTTTTGATCAACAGAGTTCATCAAAAGGTAATGATATTGTTTGTCTCTCTCCTGGCAGCGTGCCCAACTGGTTTCTATGGGGAAGGATGTAACCAGACCTGTAGTTGCCATAACAATGGCATCTGCCACCCGGCGAGTGGGCAGTGTGTGTGCACACCAGGCTGGACTGGGCCCAACTGCACAGAAGGTGAGTGTACAGAGCATAGAGCGCAGTGATACAGGTGATCTAAGCTGCACAAGAGTTAAATGAGGGGTCACAAGATTATAAAGACAGTTTTGTCTGTTTTCTCCCAGAATGCCCCTCAGGCTTTTATGGCGCAGACTGTCGCCAGCGCTGCTTGTGCCAGAACGGAGCTACCTGTAACAAGACCAATGGAAAATGCACATGTGCCAAGGGATGGATGGGCACAGCCTGTGAACTGGGTAAGTCCAGCAACACACACAGACAGAGATGCTATGAGGAAGCGTCTCCATGTATCACTTAACCACACATACAGTGTAATCTGACATTTCTACCCATACTTATCAATTTCTATCCAAACTCTCGGATTGACAGACTATCACATTCAGTAATAATTAAAAAAAACTTGATATAAGTCTAATTTTGCTGAAAAACATCAGAATTTTTGAGATTGGAAAACCGTAATGACGTTGGCTAGACTAGTCTGGACAGAAATGCCGAAGAAAAACATTACCTGAAATGCAAGTAACCATTTAGAACAGTGGCCTGTGGTTGTTTTACTGTGTTCAGGAAATACATTAGTCTGAGTTTAATTTGCTGCCTTAGCTCATTTGTTTTTGCCTAAAGTAGAGTTATTCCCTGGCAGCGTGTGTGTTCGCTCCACAGACAAGTCTGCTGGACCCCATAGTCTGCTCTGTAAATGTCTCAGTCGACCCCGCAAAGACATTCTGGCTCATTCTCCCTCTGCGCTCCACATCACACACTATCCTCCCTCTGTGCCTGTTACAACCTTTCCCTGGGCGCACCATGCCAGGCCCGGCCCCCTCTTCAGGCTCAGGAAACCTCTAATCCCGCTGCTGGAATGTTCTTTACCCTCCAAACTCTGTGTCTGCCACCTTTGGTTGCCAACTGTACACTAGGTCCAACTGACTGCAAATTATTGGAAAAAAAGGTATCGCTGTCCTCAGCAGAAATGTCACAGAGCAAGTTTCCCTTTAGTATGTGGTTTCATATCATGACATCTCTGTTTTCTTTCTCTTGTCTTGTCTTGTGTGTGTGTGTGTGTGTTTCTGCTTTTTGTCCTTGCGCATGCCGCTGTATGTTTACACAGAGTGTGTGGCGGGCCGATTTGGGGCGGACTGCCAGCAGAAGTGTGAGTGTGAGAATGGCGGCCAATGTGACAGACAGACTGGACAGTGCAGCTGTGGTCCTGGCTGGGTTGGGGAACACTGTGAGAAAGGTAATCCAGCCTCTACTGTATAACTAAGCACAATTAACGAATCTACAGAAACTTTTACCTCATGGGAACTCCCGCACCATGGAAACTGTGCTGTTGGGATGGCAATACTTTATATTTATATATATTTATCTTCAAATATAACCCCTAATTTCCTCTTCTCCTCTACTTACCGCCGTCCAGCGTGTGAAGCAGGCCAGTTTGGCGCAGGCTGTGAGGAGCGATGTCAGTGTGAGCACGGGGCTTCATGTCACCACAGCACTGGAGACTGCCAGTGTCCACCAGGCTGGAGGGGAAAACTGTGTGATAAAGGTACAAACTTGTTATAAGAAATGTGTCCATGTTGTAGACCGTTAACACTCTAGTGACCCCTGGTGGAAGTTTAGTTTGGTATTGTAACAGAAATGATGATACATTTCACAACATCTAAAAGCATCAGCAGGATTAGAGATGGATAGCCATAATGATGATGCATTTTATTTGAATAGTGCTTTTCAGGAGACTCAAAGAGATTTTGAGGAAAAAAGTATGAATGAAAACAACAGAACATAAAAAACTGGATTGAAACTAAACATAGCAACAAGCAATAAAATGAGATATATCAACAAAAAGTACAGTTAAAATGGACAGAACGGTCAACATCTGAACATATTGTTTTGCTGGAAGGTAGTGAATTTGTTTCTCATTTGTGACAAGAGAAAGTTCCAGATGACAGGGGCTGTGCTGAAAACAAACCCTGCCAACACAGGTGTTTCTGTTTGACCTGTGGCTATAAACATCTGTCATTGCTTTTTTTTTGTTTTTTTTCAAACATCCAGCATGTTTGCCTGGTGCCTATGGGAAGGGCTGCATGCAGCGCTGCAGCTGCCCTCAGGGAACTTCCTGCCACCACGTCTCTGGAGAGTGTGGCTGTCCTCCTGGATTCACAGGCAACGGCTGCGAACAGAGTGAGTAGTGCAGAGCAGGCATAACATCCTGTGTGCCAATCCCACTCTTTCTCAGTTCCTTTAAAAAGCTGGGCGTCCTGGTGGCTCAGTGGTCTGGGGCAGCCTAGGTTTGAATTCGGCCTGGGACCTTTGTCAGACGTCAACCCTTCTCTCTCCCATGATTTCCTGTCTCTCTTCACTGCGAACTCTCAAATAAAGGCTAAAATCCCCCCCCCCCCCGAAAAAAAAAAAAAGCTTATTAAATAATTGGCGTATACGATCATTCTTACATTCACAAGGCATCCAAAATGTATACAAACTGTAAATGTAAATCTCGCCCTCTCAGCTTGTCTTCCAGGAACATACGGGCTCAACTGTAACCAGGTCTGCCAGTGTTCAGAGACCAACCAGCTCTGCCACCCAGTGATTGGGTCATGCTACTGCGCCCCAGGTTTCCATGGCCCTAAATGTGACCAAGGTGCGTATAAAAGCTAATATTCTACCTCTCTGGGACATATTACATTCCATCAAGGAAGCCATCTCTTTTCATTACTGTGAGATGAGATGTCTTAAAAGTAGTAACTGTTTGCTGTGTATTTATTTATTTATTTTTTTTACTTTTTTAGTGTGTGGAGAGGGTCGTTATGGACCCAACTGTGACAAAGAGTGTCAGTGTCAAAATGGTGGGAAGTGCATTCCTACCACCGGCGCCTGTGAATGCCCAGCAGGGTTTATAGGAGCTCGCTGCAATATCAGTGAGTCCATCTGAAACTGACGCGGTCACTGAATAAATAATGGCATACTGTTTTTTTGCTGAGTGTTACAGTATGCTATTTGGATACTGAAATGACAGATGTTTGGTGTGTGTGTGTGTGTGTGTGTTGCCAGCCTGTCCCGCTGGGCATTATGGACTGGACTGTGCTCGGGTGGCTCTGTGTGGAGATGGGGCCCAGAACGACCCGGTCACCGGCCGGTGTGTCTGCAGCCCTGGGTGGAGAGGAGAAGACTGTGGACATGGTGAGCTTTCAACCTACTGTTCGTGTTATTGTTACACTGTTGTTGTACATCCACATGTCCATTTTAGTTATATCTCTGACCTCATGACCCTTATGAGACTCTGCACAACCTCAGATCACCCGATTCTTCCCAAGTCTAGACTCCTTGACGAGAGTATTTCATTAGTGTCGTCGTTTAAATCACTTCAGGCTTCATGTTTACAGTGATGGATTATCTAACAATTTTCAAGTCTGTGCAAGTTGTTTTGCTTCTGAATGTGGGAAAACAAGCGCTGATATCTCCAGCTACACTGACTGTGTACAGACACCAGCAGGGGGAATGTAAAGGACATCTAGACAACTGGCATAAACTAAAAAAAAACACTTTTTATGTGATGATGTTTCTCTTTTCAGTATTGCATTTTTCTTTTTTTCCCGTAGTCTTCTTTTTTGTGTTTCTTGTTTTGTTTCTGTCTTTTCTGTCTTGATGGTGAAGCACTTAAACAGGTGTTGTTCAGTTCATGTCAGTTTCAGTATTGCAGCATGTTTTCCTAGCTTAATTTGCTTGTTTGGCTCCAGGCTGTGCTCCAGGCTGGTTTGGGGTGGACTGTGTGCACCGCTGTAACTGCAGTAACGGTGGAGTGTGTGACTCTGTGACTGGCAACTGCACCTGTGGTCTGGGCTGGACTGGTGCACACTGTGACAGAGGTGAGACATTAACACTTATACTGTATATAGAATCAGCACACAGCATATTTGGTCCTTTTTTTGCACCTGTTTGTGCCAATGCTGCATTAATGATCTGCTATAGCATGCTAACTAAACCTATAGGGGCAAGTGTTCAGTCGTTAGGTGGATTGTGGCTAACTGTCTTCCCGTTTTGCTCATCTATGTGCCAGAATGTCCTGTGGGGACATTTGGTGCCAACTGCCAGCTCAAGTGTGACTGCCAGAATAACGGCACTTGTGACAGGGTGACAGGGACCTGCCAGTGTGGGCCGGGCTACTATGGACATCTGTGTGAACATGGTAAGAAGAGAGAAGAAAATAGAGAAATACCTAGAAAAATACAGACAAAAACATCTGCTCAGCCCTATTTTAGATGCACAAATTGAAGCTTTTACTTTTGAGGTGTCTGACAAGTTGAACTCTAGGGCTTTACCCATTTATTAATTCAGCGGGAAGGTTTTAAAACATAAAGCTCTACTGTATATCTCACATGTCATGAACCTTCGTCCTCAGCCTGCCCTCCTGGGCTCCATGGCCCACTGTGCCAGCTGCAGTGTGACTGTGCGAATGGAGCCTCCTGTCATCCTGCATCAGGCCAGTGTGTCTGTCCTCCAGGATACAACGGAGCCCGCTGTCATAGAGGTCAGTTAGTACACAGTCTGTAAAATACTCGGATTATTGACATGTTTTTGTTTTGTTGTTGTTACCAAGAATCAAACTGACTGCTGCTTATGTTTCTATTGTCTCCAACCCCTTGTTTTTCCTCCTCTCTCCTCTCAGAGTGTGAGCAGGGCAGCTACGGCCCACGCTGTGCGAAGGTGTGTGACTGTGAAGAGGGCACTCCATGCGATCCTGTGACGGGACGATGCCTCTGCTCCTCAGGGAAGACTGGGGCCAGATGTGACATTGGTGAGGCTCAGAGACGCTTGAATCTTCTTTCTTTTGATACTGCATGCACAAGTTGGCTCCTGTCTGGCACTGTGTGAGACAATGTGTCTGTGTTCATGTTCTGTGTGTGTGTGTGTGTGGTGTCAGACTGCAAAGCTAACCGCTACGGCCCAGACTGCACCGAGACCTGCGAGTGTGAGAATGGGGCGCACTGCGACCGTCGGAGCGGCCGCTGTACCTGTCTCAACAGTTGGATCGGACTCACTTGTCAGGAAGGTAATGACTAACCAGCATGACTGGTACATACACATTCCTGCTGTCTCAACACTTTTAGTGCCTTGTCATTATGTCCACAGGAATGGCCAGTGACAAGCCATGCTGTAACAAAGCGAGGCTGTTGAGCTAGACTGGAAGTGGCATTTTAGCTGACTTGAGAAATAAGAATAAATAAGAAATTATAGCGCTGACACCATTCGGTTGCTGTGGGAGTTTGGGGGCAGAAGTGCTGAGGCTGCATTTCTACTTGGTGTTTTGTCTTACAGAATCTGAATGTGTGGTATATCGGCTGAGCTGGACTGACAGGTCTTTGTTTCCTCAGGTGGGCCCCCACGCCTCACCTACAGAGGCAGCAGAGAGGACTCACATCAGGACAACGCATTATAGCACCTCCGTCTCGTTGGAAGACTCCAACAAACTGGGACAGATCAAGTAACCTTTACTGAAGTGACTCGAGTGAATAAAAGCATAGAAATTCCTCAACCTCGGGACAGGAGATGGCTGGAAGACATTCATGGAGACGGACTCTCTGATGAGAATTGCAATTCCATGTTTGAACCTAAGTTGGACAATGCTTTGTGCGTGTTTAGGTGTCCCTTGAACTGTGCAAGTTTGTGGTCAGTCAGTCGACTCACACCTGGCCTCAGCCCGACCCATCACTGGTACATTGCCATTGCCCTTCCTACTGGTCAAAAGGGAGCTACTTCACTCAGCCTCGTCCTAAACAAAAGCTTAAGAGTCTTCAGGATAAGAATCATTCTTCCAAAAACCAGGAGATCCATTTCACTCCTCTTAATAAGATTGTGGTTTTGTTTAATGTACTGTAAGTATTTTGTGTTTAATATTTTGTCCGTCAGCCATGAAATGCCTTTTGCAGGTATGTAAAACGATCAAGTATGATTATGTATGGAAATTGGTGGTATTGCTGGATATGATGCCATGATGTCTCGATGTCTCAAACAAGAGCAATTCATTCAACCTCATCTCATTATATGCATCACTTTACAGTGCTATGAAGTTGTTTCCAATTCTGTACAATATGAAGTAATATCCTTAAACTAATGGTGCTATGCAGTCCAGCTATGGTGCTTTACTGTATTGTGCAACAGAGACTATGATGATCTTTATATGTTGTGCAGTATAATTTAATATAGCAAAGCACATTCCTGTTTACTAAATGTGCTTTAATGGACAGCTGGAACCGTTACAGTTCAATATGAATCAGTGTCTAATGATTGCACGATTATCCATCACCTGTGCAGCAGCCTCATCCAAGGTAAAGTGTCCTAATAGTTTTTGTTTTGAGTTTGTTTTGTGTGTATAAATTGCTTCTTCATATTTATATTTCACAGTTGTATACAGTTGAATATACTGCAAGTTTTAAATGTATAATTTCTTGTCCACTGGAGAGGGGAGACTTAGCAACTCTGCCAAACCCACAGTAAAAAAAAAGCGTTAAACTCATGAACGATACCAATAAAGACAGACACATTAAGGTGTTATTTACCATTCTTATTATTTTTTCATTGTCATTTCATTTTCTTTAAAGATTGAAGCTGTACATCCTGTCTAAATTCAGATTCAAGCACAGTGCAGTTAGCAATGCCTGCAAATGAAAATTAAAAAAAGAAAGAGAAAAGGCAGAGGTGATCACAACCAGAAATATATACAAAGGTCAAACTATGTACAGAACAGGAGATATCAGACTCTCACTAGGGCGTCTTCACAGAGTGAATTTAGTCCACCATCGCATTCAGTTCAGATCATTCCTCACAATGCATACACAATACAAAGAAATTGCTTCTTTTGTCAGTCTTAACATTGATACAATATTAACAGAGGAAAATGCAGCATGGTGAAAAAAAATAAAAACTGTTTTTCTTCTCTACTACATTAAAGGCTCAAACATAAAAATATATTCTCTGTATAACCTAGGACCTTCTATGAAATAAGCTATATCTGTCTGTGGGTCTGGTTTCATTTCTGAACTGGTCATTAATATCATGTTAGAACAGTAATCAGGACCTCTTAAAGCATGATTTTTCCATAAATATTCCTCCTAGGCAGGTGAGGGCACCAGATAACTAGACTTTAGCCTTTCTATGAAGCTCTTGAGCATTAACACTTATTTCTACAGTGTGCATAAACCTTTTACAGCATTACCCGGGGGATGAGTTTCACACCGCTGGATCTCTTTTAGGTAGGTCAGTGCTAAGCCCTGTGCACCATGGTGTGAAATACAATTGATGGTGCAACAAAATGCACAAAAATACTATTAAAGTGTCTAAGGATTTTGCTCCTGACTTTGTCAGAATTTCTGAGCTCTTAACACACATCTCTAAAAAATTACTCTCCATTCCCTGCTGATGAAAATATTAAGACACAGGAACTCTTCACAGACTAATGAACTAAATGTTCTTTGCTCATCTTTTTTTTTTTCTTCTGAGAAAACAACATTGGCATATGCCTCTTTAATTCACTCAGACATACAAGACACAGCAAATAAAATGTACACTGGGATCAACCGATACGACAGGCTAAAGCAAGGGATCAATCTATTTTGTCCCTCCCCCCCATACGCCCACCCACACATACACATACACACTTACACAAACATGATCTACACCAGTGACACAAGTGACTTTGCTGTGTTAAAAAATCACCTAGAATTTTTTGAGTAGTAACGAAGCATAATTGTATACCTCATCCGCACAAATCCCACACAGTAACGTTCATTTTGATTCTCTAGCGCTCCCCTCCACTTTAACTGAGTAGCACTTACATCTCGCTCTTATCACCATTCGTACTGACACCAGTTTCTTTAACCTGTATTCGCTTTAGCTAAGAATGAATATCAGCTGTTAGTAAAGACTCCTTATCTATATGTGTTAGTAGCCTAAGCTGGGTAGCATCAGCTTGCTTGTCCCATATGTATGTTGGCTGAAGAGGGTCCATGCTCTGAGGATGGATCGCATGCTATCCACTTGTGCTTTAATCACAGTAAGAGAGCACCCAAAAGAGAAAGAATGAATACCGATATAGGGCAGCGTCAAATTTTCTTCAGTGTGCGATAATACTTCTGAGATGTATCAGATAACCTGCCACCTGAAACGAACCTTATCGAACCTAAAGCAAATAGTTGTACTATGCATACTGTATATGAAGGACGTATTTGTTAAGCGTTATAACAGCATGGTCAAGTGAGGATATATATGGAATAAAGTCCATACCATAGATAGATAACAAGCTGGATAGCACATGCTTCAACATGATTTATATAATCTTGCAGGAAGTGACGTGTTGTCAAAGAGATGCACGGAATATCTTTGGCTCAAGCCACGTGAAATGTCACCGGGTCGGACGATGAAGTCCTCCAGCGTCCACACATGAAAGAAAGACATACAAGTAAATACGACCTCCTGACCATGCGTACACCAACACATGCCTAGTTAGCTTCTACCTAAAACCACCTGCTCCGTTCCCTGAGCTACTCACACTAACCTATTAATTTAACACACAACCCCTTACTCCCATTGGGGAGGAACAAATATAAGCTGTACTGAACCACTTTAACCAGTCTGTGCTCCCATATGCCAGGGACATGAGGCCAGCCGGCCCAGGGCAGCTGTCGCGCTGCTGTCTACGCCAAAGCCCACTGCACAGTCTGATGCAACTGTAAATAAGGCAAAAATACTTGAACACAATTTGATCAAGGAGAAATTTCCATGAGATGTTGACCCAGCACTGGTATGACCACTTTATCATGTAACACCCCACCCTGAAAAGAGAGAAGAGACTGGGTAGCACAGTGAAGTAGGACACTACATTTGATTTAACGCAGTCTGTAGTTCCTACTATAGGGGTTGAATAAATAGCTAATCTCTCCAGTGGCAGATGAGTCGCCCTGACACAACGGCCTGCGCTCTTGACTCAGCAGTGCGGATGGTTCACTGAACACGCCAGTTAAGGACAGGGGACAAGCCTCTCCAGCAGAGGGCAGGCGTTCACCCTTATCCTCTCAGTATTGTCACATAGCAGCACCCATGCAAATAGGGTGGGGTGGAGGCTGTGCCATGCTTAGACAGCAGGAGTGTCAGAGCATCAAGCTGGACAGAACCACTGCCAGTGAAGGCTGGGTAGAAGAGAGAGAGAGAGAGAAAGAGAGAGAGAGAGGGAGAGAGAGAGAGAGCGAGAGAGAGAGAGAGGAGAGGAGTGGGAAGATGAGCAGAGGGAACGGGATTATGGAGAGGGATCTGGTCTCGGGGAGGCGATGCAATTCTATAGTGCAATGACTGTGTGATAAGATTATAGTAATACCCATCCTCTCACCTCCTTAAAATAACTCCACCATTATACTGACAATACTAAAGTGCTGATTGTTTAAGCCTGCGAGAAGGCTTGTACACTGATAATGTAGACAACACAAACAAACAGCTGTTTCAGAGCGAAACCTTGACAGAATTGTACAGTACACAGGTGTTTGTAAACAGAACTTCCAAGGAACAAATGCATGGCTATGGTACATGTGCAACAGAGTAGTTCTTGTATATTCATACAGTATAAACTTAAATCTTCCTTTTGTACGCATTCAGTTGTTAGAAAAAAAAAAGCAAAAAGAAATAATATATGGCTGCCAAGCAAGCGTGTGCTTTATTTTTTTTAAAAAGGTATTTTTCTTCGGTTTTAAAATACGTTCAGCTGAATTGAATGTATAACTGATTTAACTATGAGCGCATATCCCTAACCTCTCTTTTACTTTTGTCTTTCGTGTCAATCCCTTCCTTCCCTGTGGAGGTGACTTTATTTTTTTCCCCCTTTTCTCATCGTATCCCTGTAACTCTAAATGAGGTGCCCTGGGTGGCCAAGGTGTGGCCAGACTCATGCGCCAGGGTCTCACTCAGTAAAAGCTCAAGCAAACAGAGGATCAGGCAAAGGTGGGGCGCTGCAGCTGCAGCCCGGTGCAGCCCTGCCGGGCGGGGCTGTGCCGCCCGTTAGGAGCGGTAGTCCTTTTTACTGTACGGCTTGTTCCCCAGGATGCTGTCCACCTCATGTGTGATGGAGGATGACAACTTTGGAAGAACCTGCGGCAGGAGAGAAACCAGAGTACAAAGACAGTAAATATATTCTCAGCACTTGTTGGGAGTGCTTTAATTATTACTATTCAGCTATCTATCAGTTGGTCCCTCTGGTTTTCTGTGATTCCATGATAATGAAAAACAAAACATCTCTGCAGTTGCCTATTGTCGCCTCTAGATGTCAGTGAAGTTCATCTTCGTTTAATCACAGTCTGGCTTGCAGCCTTGCAGCCTGTGCAACGTTTGTCAAGACCCATACAGCCACCAAATCCTATTCCTACGGTAGCGTTTTTATCATGATATATACTGTATATAAATCTTTTAACAGTTTAATGTTATGTGTAAAGATAATTTATTTATTCTTATGCATTTATTAATCCATCATAATAAATACATAAATTAAGATTAAGATTAAGATTAATTAATCAAGCTGTTCTGTCTGCACTTCATGAAAATCTGTATTTTTACAGAGTACCATATGTAAGGCAGCAGTTTCATTTCACTATGATTTAATTCCCAATAATAAAAAAAAATTCTAATTTTAAGTTCTCTCACTCTCGCCACTTCTGTCTCCCCACATTATAGTAGGGCTGGACAATGTATCAATATTATATCGATATTGTGATATGAGACTAGATATCGTCTTAGATTTTGGATATTGTAATATCGTGATATGGCATACGTGTTGTCTTTTCCTAATTTTAAAGGCTGCATTACAGTAAAGTGATGTAATTTTCTGAACTTACCAGACTGTTCTAGCTGTTCTATTATTTGCCTTTACCCACTTAGTCATTATATTCACATTACTGATGATTATTTATCAAAAATCTTATTGTGTAAATATTTTGTAAAAGCACCAATAGTCATCCCTACAATATTGTCGCAATATCGATATCGAGGTATTTGGTCAAAAATATTGTGATCTTTGATTTTGTCCATATCGCCCAGCCCTATATTATAGTGTAGACATATGAACAATGTGATACTGAATCAACAAAAATCACCCTGTATTGGTTCCCTGGGAAATAAATATTGCCAACCGAGGCACCACAGCCAAATGTGTCTATTTGGGTAGTCTGCCACATAAAAATGTTTGGGACCCCCTGGTGTGAGGAATAATGCAGAGCCCTCTAGAAATGTGAGCATAGCATTTCAGAAATGAAATGCCAGATGTGCTCTGGGAGAGGAGACATATAGAATGCACACGTCACACATTACACACACAGCAGGCACTTATATAAACACACACAAGCATTCACAAAATATATATTAAAACGCACACACACACACACACACACAATCATCCAAGAAGGGAGAGGAATTGGAATGCTATTCACCTCAGGCCAGACATAATGTGAGGAGAGAACATAAACCCCCATTGGTTTGAAAATCCCATTAAATGAGTGCATCTTATCAGGAGGGGAAGCAGTGGCCCTGAGCTTGCCTCCAATCCCCCTGGCGACTGATACTCCACTGACCTTATTAACTCGTACAGTAAAGCACCCAAGCATGCAACAGCAAACTGCCCAAGAGGCCGTGCTGTACCCAGGAGAGGAGAATGCCATTATGGATTGTTAGGCATGAATATGGACCAGGGGAAACGGGTCAGGTAACATTTTCTCTAATTAATCGACAGTGAGCCAATGGGTTGTCAATACAGTTGCACTACTGAACACCAGACACAAGTTTACACACACACACAAACAATTTTGTGGCCTCACCTGTATTGCTCCTATGTTCTCCATCAGCTGGTCGGTGTTGGATGCCCCTAAAAGGACAGAGCTCACTCCCTCGTTCCGTAGGCACCACGCTGTAGAAGACCGGTAAAGAGCAATGACACCCCTACCACCACTAAACACACACACACACACACACACACACACACACCTACAACATCCCCAATTCAAACACAAACACACACAGTGCAACAGCTCTCCAACAATACTTCACAAATACACACCCCTCTTGATTCGTCCCGTCCCAAATGACAATCCCTACACCAGATACACACATAAAACATGTAGGCTACTGCCTTTCCACCACCATGAGATAACAATGCTGTTCACAAACAATAAAATAATATCTTGACATGAAACCTCCACACACGCCAACACGCTATAGATACTATATGCAATAAACATGCCTTTCTATAACCTGTTTGAACAAACCAAAGAACCGTCCCTGTTCTGTATGCTATAATAACTGTGAGCTGTAAATACATAGCAGTAAAACTGTATGCTATTGCATTTGAGGGAAATACACTTGTAAGCGGATTACAGCATAAAGGGATGGAGAATTTTGTTGTAAAAACAGTGGGATTATAATTCTACCAAAGTGGGAGAGCTCTTTCAGGAACACAGGAATATGGCCAGGCCTACAGTTGAGGGTCTTCCACTGGATTTGAAATGTCAACGCTGACGCAAGAGTGGAGCTTCCCTTTAGGCCACCGGGATTGCTGCAACAAAAGCTACTATCTCATGTCATTCACAATTCACTACCGCATCTATTAACTCTATTCTCCCACTTACACCACTAGGATAACCAGGATAACCAGGCCTCAGAATTACGCCAAAGGGAGGGAACAGTATTTCATGTTTAGTTTTTATTCAATATCGCAACGCAGGAGTGATGTAGAGTGGCACATGGTACACATAAATCGCCTGCACTGCCTACAGGAGTGCCAGCAGGATTTATGGTAATTGGGGGAGATGACGGTGTCCACTAATGGGCCGTGAAACCTAATCTTTGACAGTGCGTTACTGCAAGTCTGAAAAATCTGCCCTGATATGCATTGAGATAGGTACGGAGTCCCAGATTTACTTTGTGCTTCCTTCATCTCTGACGCTTTAACAGCTCTCCCAGGATTGGGAATGTCTGGAGTTGCTCATTCCCACTTTCCTGCCCGGCAGTGAATCAATATTGGGCACTCACTGGATTTATGTTTGGGATGCCATTTTTCTGCTGACACAGTAAACTCCCAAATATAGCACACTCATACGCCTGTGAATATCAGAGTCCTACATACACAAACATATAACTCATTCACTACATTCCATATGTTGATATTTAGAATATTACTTTCTTAATTAATTAAAAGGGGCTGCACCAGAGGAGGAGATAATTCTATCAATGTTGTTGCAATTCCTACTGGTCACCAATAGAGGTTGATAAAAGTTATAGATTACTTAATGTCCTTTTAACATTGTTACCTTTCATTTTCTCCTCTTAAAAACTACAGTATGGTCAAAACACAAGACACACGAGACAACACAACACACCAACAGGCAAACCCGACAGCTGCAAGAGCAGCGGCGACCTCAGCCCGTCGTGAAAGAGAGCGAGCGGAGAGGCAGAGGGACGGACAGACAGACAGAAAGAGAGAGAGCGGCAGAGTGTATCTGCGTACCGATGGCGAGTTGGGGCAGAGTGCAGCCCAGCCGCTCCGCGATTGCCTGCAGCTCTTTCAACTTCGCCTGCTGACGCCGGCCCTCCTCGCTCAAGATCTTGTCCTTCAACCACTGGTAACCCTGTCAAAAACACAGCACACCTGCTCAAAAACACAGCCCTGCTCACACTGGTGCGCTGCAGCTCCTGTGTCATCAGGGCCTGTTTTTAAACACGTGACTGTCGCCTACCGTCACCTCAGGAAGGCGAGGATAACTCTAGCTAAGCTTTCAAGCTACATCCACACACAAATAAAAAATATATTTTCAGTGTATTATTAAAATTATAAAGTGCGGCTGAAAAGAAAAATAGTTTTTTGATCTGCACTGAAAAAGGCCATTCCTCTACCTGTTGAATTTGCTTTTATGTGTGCAGAGAGCAAAGTCTGGATGTCAAAACTAAATAACATCAAGGTTCAGGGATCACATAATGATTCCAATATTAACAAATGAGAACCAAGAAGATTAATCACAGAGTTAAATAACCAAAATGAGCAAATACCACAAACATCCACAGGCAACACTCTACTGAACAATGGGTATCACATTCCACACAAGTCGTCAAAAGGTACTGCACAACACCAAAATGGAGAGCTAGTTTCATGAACCAGGAAAGACTCGGGTCCACAAGGTGCAACTCCACACTCACAGATACACAATCTACAGATACAACATGCCACTCCACCACAAAGGGATAGATTAATGGATTAAGTAATATGTTATCTTACTGTAGAGGCTAATTTGGATATTACTTATTTTTGTGAGGCTGAGAAATGGCAACATTTAGATTTTTGAGAGATGGAAAATAAGTGGTTGCTGATGAGACTTTCTGAGCTCATCCAGCACTAAACTTAAATATTCCACTGGGTTTCTTCTGAGTACTCGCTGAATGAAATCATGAAAAGTGTTTTTCCTCACCCAAAGCAATGACAGTAAGCAATAATGTAAAGTAATATGGATGTTTTGTTGCCTTATGCTCAGTGCAAAAAAAAAAAGAAGTCATTTTCAGTTCACTGGGTGTCACTATCCAAGCGGGTAAAAAAAATAAAATAAATACAAATAAATAAAACATATTCACACATATTGTTACAGCTCTTTGTATGCATTTTTGTGTCCATGTACATAGAAAGTGTGTGTGTGTGTGTGTGTGTGTGTGTGTGCTTGTTGAGTGCGAGCACTAAAATGCATTGAGCTGACACTAGCCAACAAGCAGTGTCAAACAGCACTGCTTGGGAAGTATGTACACAGTGCATGGCGTCAACATGGCACTGAAAACACACAAACATATCGAGGGGACAACAACTTACAGAACCTGAAAGGCACAAACACACACAAAAAACAAAAACAATCCACTGTGACAACCAGCAACCAGTAAGGACAAGGAACACGGAATAGGGACACAGGGCAGCAGCACAGATGACTAGAGGAGGAGATATACACAGAAAACAGAGAGAGGGAGGGGCGGGTTCGGCTACCTTCAGAGAGGCCCGAGAGTAGGCAGGCACCCTGCCGTCGTATTTCCCTGAGATGATCCCACAGGCCAGTGGTGACCATGTCATGGCCCCCACACCTGAAGACAAAAGTATCATTATCATCATCAAAATCATAATCATCGACAGACCATGACTCGCTTCCCCAAAAGGATTGTAGTCTTAAATTCAGCTTTGTTTCTTTGGCTATAAAGGAAGAAAAATGATCTTAGTAATGCTGGGTTCTCACTGCATGAGTTTTAGCCTGTTGGGTCTGATTCTTCCTTTCGAACTGGATTTCAAGATCGGGCTGAGTCTTTGCTGACTGATATGGGGGCGTCTGTGGAGATGATTGACATAGCTAATCTTGTAGTGTGAGAAAGGTTAAGGACTAATCCTAACCCTGACCTGGAATTTGTTTGAGAAGGACACATTGACAAATTTGGAGAAATCTAGATGAACTCCTGTAGTGTGAGATGTAAAATGACACAAATCTCTTACAGAGACTTGCAATAGTGTCGTTGAACCCCATTACAGAAGATTCACGCATGTGATGCTCATTTTCATCAAATAGGTAAGTTTTTCTTCAAGTTTGTGTCTGTATGACAGAGCGATTAGAAGTCTTCTCAAATCTGTTGTTTAGTGTGAAATGCTTTGTTTTCACAGTCTCTTAGGATTTTAAGTTGTATAGCCTGTAGGCAACATAAGGTGCATTTGCAAGCGTCACGTCTTAGTGTTGTGTCAGCCTATTTAAACCAAGCCCCAGTTGTAGATCAAGTCACATTTACATCCTAAACTCCATCCCACAAGTTCAAAGTTCAAGTCTCACCCCTCTCTAGCCCTACCCTAAAGCAGACCTGAACCAATCCCCCATCCCCAGCCATAAGTCCATCCCTACTCACCTATCTTATGGAAGAGCTCAGGTAGCTGCACCTCCACCTTCTCTCTCTGGAACATGTGGTACTCAGCCTGCTCACAGATGGGCGGGATCTGGTTGAACTGCCGTGCCACAGAGTACGCTTCCTACAGGAAACAAGGAAGTAGCAAAAACTAGGGTGATATACAGTGCTCAGCAGTTTTTAATGAAACATATACAGGCAACACACCCGAGCAACAAATTGATCCACACAGTCAAAAATCAATTCAGATGATTCAGCAACAAGGCTTTCCTATAGATTAAAAGGAAAAATCTTGAGGAAACACCTTCAGCAATGTTGGCAATTCATACTGCCCAAAACGTTCTGTGTATCACTGCTTTTAGTCCGAGAAGTTTTGGACAGTAGACACTCAAAAGCTGTCTACACAGATTCATTCAGTCTCACCATAATCTCCATAGGGCTCCAACGAGATGTTCCCCAGTACATGGCCATGCCTTGGTTTATCACATGGGTCATCGCCCGCACCGTCTCTGCAAACACAAACATACACAAAAGTCAAAACACACTATGTTGTTGTCACCATGTTCTGTTCACAAAAATAGTATTCTCCCTACCATTTTTTCCTCTATAGACTGCAGTCTATAGAGCAGTGATTCCCAACCTTTTTCATATCAAGGACCCCTAATCTAGTCCACATTAGAGTCACAGACCCCCATTTGAGATTTTGTCTCTCAGACTCAAATCTGAGAATATTTTTATTGTTAGAAATAATTTTGTCCAGAATTCCATGACTATCTGTATTGTAGGTAGAGAGATAGCAGTGAAACAATGATCAAAAAAGTCATTCTTCTACATTTTCTAATTGTGTTCTTGTAAATTAAATAATGCTGAAGTTTAAGAATTCATCAATTTGCTGGGGACCCCCTGGAACCACCTCAAGGACCCCTGGTGGTCCCCAGACCCCACATTGAGAACCACTGCTATAGAGGATGGCCAATGTTATGAGAACCTACAGTATGTGTATCTCAAGTGCTTATTCAAGGGATTTATTTGTTATTACAAGCAATGCATCTTATTATTACAAATCCAAATGGACTGGGGAATTCAGGAGAGATTGCAAAAGAGCTTCTTGTTAATGCTAACGCGTGATTGAATCATTCAGATGAGTACGACACCCATTCATAACAAGATGGAATAGTACAACATTATGGTAAGAATGTACATTTGATCTTCAAGAAGCTGCAGGGGGACAAAGAAAGAGCCAATTGGATTAATAAGGGATGACAGGCATACTTGCACCAGTTCTAACTTTCTTGGCCAATTATAGGGAGAGGGAATCCTCAATCATAAACTAAGAGTCTTCAAAAGGCTGACACGTAGGTCTACAGCTCATGTAAGGGTTAAAGAAATCTGTCCAGTTCTCAAAAATGAAAAATATCTTGGAAAAGTTGCTACCATAGAGACAAAATGAGTCATTTTCCATGGTTGTGCGATGTGTGTGTGTGTGTGTGTTTTTTGTTTTTTTTATAATGTGTGACACTGGCTAAGCTTGGCTGAATGTCACGCAGAGATAATTCTTTGGTTATTATGTTGATCCGTCGCATCACTGTATTTTAGTTAGGGGCATTAGGCAGGAATTGCCTTTACTGCTTGCCCACCGGCCATTTGTGACCAGTGTGTGACCGCCACACAAAGCACAATGAGAGGGGAGGGAGGGATAAAGAGGGTTTCTTTAAGTGGACAGAGCTTTCCCCTGTTCGCTGTCCTTTGGCTACTGCCAGATTAAAATATACCAGATGGTCACACTACTGTTGTTTCGAAGGCATAGACTCAAATCTGTCCATGCGAGCTGTGTGAATTATGTGCAATCTTTTAAAAGGGCAGATGGGCAAAAGAATCCCCTCGCAGACACCTACATCAAACAGCGCCAGCTACTTCTGACTAATAAAGACTGAAGTAATGTGACAGAGGCGGAGCCACAGAGGATATGGTCCCTGTAAGGATAGCTTGAAGCATCGAGGGTAGCAAGCTGACCTCTAACCTGAGTCTGACCCAGAGAGAAACTCTGACATGGGAGCAGATGGATACTGTGTGTCACCAGCTGAGCCCACACACAGTTAGCACTCTGCCATTTAAAGGTCTCCAGCATTCGTCTTCAACCTCATTCTGACTGACTGTGGAGGTGGAAGCACCAAGACAACATGCAGGATTTAAAAATAGATTTTTTTCTGTTACAAGAGAAATTCATAAGAAAAAGATGTTTAAGAGCTTCTGAGACAGCAAGAAAAAAAAGAGGTGATAATTCAAAAACAAGACAAGGCTAAAGCAGAGACCATAGAGACTTTACCTTCCATAGGCGTATTAGGGTCCGGTCTGTTAGCAAAAACCACATCAACGTATTCTAACTGCAGTCTTTCCAGGGAGGCTTTTAAACCTAGAAATAAGCACAACATTCACAAGTTCATACAAGAATAGTGATCCTCTCTTCTGATCTCTGTTCAATTCCTCACAAGAGCCCAATCAATATACTGAAGCTGAAAAATTACTACAGAGGACTCTCAAAACAATGCGATAATACTGTTATGGCACACCCAAAAGCCTGAGTTTTCTCAGCAACTCAGATAACCTCAAGAGCATATCAATTATTAAAGTGAGGCCTTGATTCCCTGGAGCCAAAGTGACTAATTAGGAAGTATTTTGTTGATGCCGGGTCAGCATTTAAGTTCTCCCGCTGTCCTTGGTATGATCTACATCACTGCTGCTTACCTTCTATAATGTGTTTTCGGGATAACCCTCTTTCAGTCTCTGCTCTGCAAACAAAAAATACAGTGCATTAGAAACAATTATCAGAAATGGTACAAGATATGTTATTACTGTTGTATTATATCATATGTCCATTGAGAAATACGATCTAATTCATGTTTCAGCTCTACTGAAAGTACCTGACAACAAATCCGTTTGGATTACACATGATCCCATTAAATGGAACATTAGATACAAGCCGAGGGAAATTATACAGAGGAGCATTTCTCATTTGCACACGCCAGATGAAACTTACTTTCCACCCCAAAAGATCTTTGTTGTTATCACCAGACTGGAACGTCTGAGAATGGAAAATGAAAACACATCAGTTACAACACCTGCCAAACACAGAAAAATAATAGCAAAAAGGCTTAATGCCTACGAGTTGTTACTATCTGAAGGTACAGGCTGAGGTCTAGAATATACATGAGCCTTATATGTACCAACGGGTAGGATGAATAAGCCTCACACATCCTCCTATGCCAGAACTCAGCCAGTGCCAATGAATGAGTGTTGTAGGTGTACAACTTGACAAGGCTATACAAATGCCAATCCAGGACTGAAAAAGTAAAAGAGCCAGGCACTAGAAGTTGATCCATTATTCAGTATCTTTGAGGAGGGACACGAGTGCAGGCATGGCACGGCCGTCCGCATTAATCTTTTATCTCCCTACCTTGCCTTTCCAGTTCATAACGCACTGTTCCTTTCCAATATGTGCAAGGAAAAAGATGATACAAGATTAGGGAGACTGTTGGGACGGAAATTAAAAAACACCAAACTCAATGAAAATAGGCTCCATACCTCCATCCTTTCTTCTTTATGATGTTCCCAAGCACCACCTCTGCCCTGCAAAACAGACAGAGAGGAGGCAAGATTAGATTAAAAGGAGATAGTCTCAACACATGACTGTCTGGGGGTTGTTTTGAAACCCTGAATTAAAGGACACAGTACAACTCTGTACATATATAATGCAGAAGGGAGCTTTCATTGAAAAGAGCACCTGTCTAGGATTGGTCAGTGTGAAAAGTCTGCCAGGGCAGAATCAGCAGGGCTTAGACTGGGCTGTGCTATGTAGCCACAATGTCACTCATTAGTAGCCACGGGGGTGCCAATTATGCCCAATGTGGGGCCCATTAGGGATAGGGCAGAACCTGTCAGTGGGAGGTCTCAACACTTCTCTCACTGTGACAAATAAATGAGACGCCTCCAAGTGTTTCCCAAACAATGTTTATATTTGAATGACCTGCCCAGGTAAATTAATAGCCCACCAAGTGAAGTTTGGGGTTGGAGTCACGTCAGGTGCCGTGATGCATGAAGCTGCCAGTTCTTGCTGATTTAACAAGATTTAATGCTGCCAAGTGCTGAAAATGTGCTAGTGAACTACAATGACCATAATTCATTGCACCTATGACACAGCGCACCTGTGCTCCTTTGAGTCGCGGTGTGTCTGTGCTGACACAAACTGAATGGAGAAACTGTTTGAAGCGTAGCCTTGATAATCATATGGCAATATAATAGCCAGCTAATGTTGCAATGCCATTAGCTTATTAGCTTATTAGCTTAGACTGAGATACTTTAGTGCCTGAAAAAATGTTACTGGGCTCGCTAAACGAAACATCAATAACAAGATGTCAATAACCCCCGCTTCTGACACTGCCAAAGTAAAATGACAACCTGTGGGAAACGCAGTGTACTGTGGCCTCACTGCACTGAACACACAGTGGAAGTATAGGCTCAGTTATCGATCCCTCTGCCTCCCTCAGCTCTTTACTCTCTCTTCTCCCTCCCACCTCTCATTTTTACTTGCACCACCTGTTCCTTCCCTCACCCTTTCTTCTGCTCTCCCCCAGGTACCATCTCCATTATCCCTCCCACTCCGCCCCTGTATTACTTTTTTCTTGCATCTCCCTACTCCTCTGTCTGGCTGTGTGTGCCTGGTACAGTGTGCTAATCTGAGAAACAACAAGAGCAGAGTAGGGCTGTACTACTACTAGATGTTACAGACCGGGCGGCTGGACATACATCTTCTTCATGACTAAAACAAAAGCAAAAGCACTCCCTTAAGAGAAAAGCACAATAATACAGTATATGTGTATTGCACACACTCACACACACCCGCTGCACTATGCATAGCTGCTCTGAAATGTGAGTACTTTGAAAGCCTTAATGCTGAATCTATGCTTATAGTAGATGCCATGCCTTAATTCAGTATTATTCATGGATTCATAATATTCTTCTACTTTCAGATTTCTCCATAATTATCCTAACAATTTGTCACTGATTTCACACAATATCATGCAATTACTATGGATCTGGAGCAAAATGTCTAAGCCTGAAACATAATGGAGGAGATTGTGTTATGCCAATTACTCACATACTTTTAAGTGCACGGACGGCCGTATGTGTTTGCTGATAACAGCTGCTGCATGGTATAAAATGAAAATTGAAGCAAAACATGTTTATTTGTTATTTATATATATATTTTGAGAGACACTAGCTTGTACACTGGAATGTGTAAGCTAGTTAAGAATAACAATCAATATTTAAATATCTCCATTTATTGAATGTTTTACCAGAGCACACATACAGTATACAGGCCTGACACACAATCACTGCCAAATGCTTTGCATGAGCAGAGCTATGACTGTGAGCACAGCTTACAAACCCTGTTTATCTCTCAAACCTCCCAGTACAGAATCAACATTACAGCAGTGGATTCAAAGTCAACTGTGGGGCTACCAACACCACTTCACGTTCACTGAGCCTGACTGTTCTGGCATACTGCAATTCCTTCATCAAAGTGATTCACATGAAGCCTCTTTACATTTTGATGTGCAGAGTGTTTGATATGTTCTACTTCTGTGCATGTGTGTATGTGGATGTGCGTATTTGTGTGCATGTGCATACTATAAGCTTCTCAGCACTGCTTTGCAGCACAAGCTGTCAGGATTAACACCTGTGCAAGACATGCAGAGTTGTGACATGGTGTCACAGCCATTTGCACGTGCCTCACAGATTTGTCCTTTCTGTCGATCTGTGATCTTTGCTATGTGGTATCATGAAGATCAGGGTCAGTTTGTAATCCTTGTGTCAAAGATCAACCTTGTGTCTGTTTTTATGGCCCCATCATAAAACTCAAAGTCAAACAGTGTTGAAAGCTCCCCACAACAATGGAGTGTGTAGTAATGGAAGTTTACCAGACAGCAGCTGCTGAAGCAGTAGGTGGGAAAGGAGGAAGACAATTAAGATCTACTTTCCTGTCTTTTTCTTTTCTTTTGATTTGTTTTTATGTGAAACTGGCACCTTAGAATATCTCCCCAAACATATTGGCACAATGAAACCTAGAATATTCTTAGGAAGATTAAAAAAAGACTTGGTGCTGTTAATCAGAGATACTGTTGGCAAAGGATAATCCCTCAATCCATCCAAGCTACTACAAAGCCCGATTAATCCTGGAATATAAGACATTGCTATGTACAGCGAGAAGGCATAGGGATGAAAGAGGTTAAAGATATCATTACTGCCTGTCCTGTAAATTTAAGCCAAGACTGTGAATGTCTGACCCCTCATAAAAGATGTCAAACATTGCAACAGTGACACACTGTTAATGAGAAAAGCCCACCTAACCTCAGGTCTGTGTTCAAGGACAGAGACATTAACCACTTTGTGCCCCCTGTGTTTATGTAGACAGGATAGTAGGTCTGACCCCAGCCTGTCTCCTGCATATCAATAACATGCTTTAGATTATATTACATGCTGAATGTGCAAGCCTGGATGTTATTGCATGTTCTTGTATGCGCAAGCATACTGGAGGCTGCAGTATCAGGGCAACTGTAGCCATGAATAGTTTCAGTTCACCTCCAACCTCAGGGCTTCAGAAAAGTCAACCAGAAATGTAATACATTTGAATGAAATCTTCAAAGGTCTCTCAAGCATTGGAGATGAGATTATATGTCTCACACTTTGCACTCAAAATTTGGTTCTCCTAAGTATTTACATCCTTTCTAATGCTTTGAGCATTTGCTTGTGAAGCATTATGGATCAGGCTTGCACCAGGCAAGCTCACTCAAGGATGGCAACTGTAACTAGTTTACCAGCTCTACCTGGTCCAGTGCATTTATAATCTCAATTTAGCAGCCTGGTCATGTTTGGTGTTGTCTCATTGATAAGTGACCTGTGGCACCGGGCATACTCACTTCCCAGCAGCGTAGACTTCTGCTGTGTCAAACAGATTGATGCCATTCTCATAGGCCAAAGTCATCAGCTGCTCTGCCGTCTGTTGAGAGGGTAGGAGAGAAGGAATGGAAGAGGAAAGAGGAAAGGGGGAGAGAGGAGGAAGGGGGGGTGTTGAGTGATCACTTATGCGAGGCGTTAGGGCTTTTCAATTATTAAACTTCCTTCACATGCCTAAGGAACACCTCAGTGGCTTTGCTTTCACATGGCATGTGTCTATTCTCTGGCTGTGACTCCCGGTGTCAATATGTTCATAGTATAATCAGGAATAGTCTTCCTGAGCAACCCACGCTATGCTAGATCATATGGAGGGGTGCAAAATCCCAAGCCTTGACTGATGGAGGATGACAAAATCCATCTGCTCTCACCTCATCCGTTATCTGTCCACCGAACGTCACCCATGTTCCTACACAGAATGACAGGGAGAAAGGGCAAAGTATCAGTACACTGCAAGCACTTACACGACACACACACATACAACATGAATGCACACACGTGTAAATGATCAGTAATACATGCATTCATGTAAACTTGTATACACACAAACAAAAGCTAAGCCTCTAAACTCGCAGTGTCTTCAAGTTTCATCAAGTTATATTAGAAACTAAATGACGTTTTAAACAGCTATGAAGACTTCCAACGTTTTTAATTCCAGTTCCGAAATTGAAGTAAATGTGAAAAGAAAAACAGGTGCAGACCTATCAGAATAGGTATGTGTGACTGGGCTGATTTCTCAACAGAAAAACAGTGCACTAACATTTGCAAGACCTACAAAACTTAAAAAACCTAAAATGCTTTATCTGTATTCAAGACCTTTTAAAGTGTTGATATAGTTTAAGACTTTTTGTACAGACGCCCTGAAACACCTTGATGAATTTTTTTTTTTTATATACATAATGTCAATAATGCCCTTTCCTCCCTATTAAGAGTACAAAGGACAGCAGGGAATCAGTTCCCCTCACAAATCTGTTATACAAAACTCTTACCTAATCCAAGGCAGGACACCCGCAGGCCTGACTTTCCAAGGTTTCTGTCAAAACAGAAAGAATTATATTAGCATAAATGCTGAATTGATGTGGCAGTGATTTGTGATATTTTCTACTCCAGAGGTGGGAAAGGCCATTAGACTAGGACAAAGACTAAGACTCATCTAAAAAAAATAAAATATATTCCTATTACATCTCTGTAATGGGTGGTCTAGTTTTACTTATACTGGAAGAAAAGTCTGTTCAATTCTTATTGCAGTGGAAGCTTATCAGTCATGGAAGCAGAGAACAGGGCTCTGTATGGATTTGAAGCCAGCCTGTTTCTACTCACTACTACTACTAATTTTCTATCTGCTCTGACACATGTAGGATGGATGCATATGGAGAGACAGTGGCATTTCTGCTGACAAGGAGAGAGTGTGTGTGTGTGTGTGTGTGGCTGCGTGTGCCCGCAAACAAATGTCAAGGGGACGCCTGGGAGAGGAAGTCTTAAGCAGGCCCACCATGACATCCATTGAAGTTTCTCACAGCACACCAGGATTCCCTAGCCGCCATGTGACTAAAATCCCCTACAGCCACTCAGAAGCTTGACTCCCCACAACAGCTTGCTCCTAAAGCTGGCGTCTCTGAGCCTATCACAGTCCAGACAGACCCCACTGCTGACAATCACAGCTTTGGTTGAGTCTTTTCTTCTTTTTATGTCAGTTTTTAAAGTTTTCTGAGACGGCTATGCATATACATACGAGTAGATTCCTACTTAAAAGGCAACGCTCCGATATTTGGCATCATCTAGATCTGATAGGAGCAATGAAATTGTTTTTCCTTAGTCAACTGTTCACAGTACAATATGTTTGAAATTGTTTCATGAAGGAAGAGCAGCGTATCAGATACAGGCTTCAGATCAATGAAGACCTTGAGACCATATCTCTGATCTAAGAAAATATTAAACATACAAAATGAAGTGTGCTACTTCTGGTCGACCTTCTGTAAGAGATACGTTGGCAGTGTGGACAGATAAAAAAATGTGGCATCAGAGATGATGTAACATGTGCAGGAGTCAAAGTGAGTGCGTGAGTGTGGGAGGCTGTCTAATATATTTTTGTAAGAGCGCCTGTTTGTACAGAAATACAATTGGGATGTCTGTATTTGAAAGGAGTAGAGAGGGATGACAGAAAAGGTGTGTGTGTGTGTGTGTGTGCATGTGCACGCGTGTGTGTGTGTGTGTTATATGACTGTGCATGTAACTGCATGTGAGTGGGATTGTGTGTGTGGGTGTTTTGTGAAGCCATGGTAGGATTGCTAAATTGCTGTGGTGACTGAATAAAGCACTTCTTTCAATGTGCTCTGAACGGCAAGAGAGTCCAAAAAAACCACTTTGCATCAACTAAACCATTTTAAATAAATATGGAAATCTCAACAATATCATATCCCCTCTAAATAGGCTAAGTGGGCTAGGGTTGTGTTGTAGTGAGGAAAAAAGACAAGAAAACAAAAATAAGCTCTCTTCAAAGGTCTGGTTTTAAGTTTCTTTTTGCTGTATCCATATATTCTCTATTTTGGAAGAGTTAATCCAGTTAACTGTTTCACTGTATTAACAGTCCAACACACTACATCATCCAACGTAATTACTTTCACCATCTCTGAACCACCATGGCTGCTGGTGAAGTCTCTCCAATCCTTAGTCTTATCTTCTCTAATCTCCAACCCCACAAGATATTTCAAATATAGCATTTTGCAGCAAAAATCAACCATTATCTTTTTGAGCCATCATAGGTGTCAGCGAGGTCAAATGAAATCAAATAAAAAAATGAAATCAAATCCTGTTTATGACAATTTTGTGCCTAGTAAAGCACTTTGTGTCAAACTTATTTTCTATAAAGAGGTTCACAGATAAATCTGACTTGATTTGGTCAGTGAGGTCTCTAATCCTGTTACGGTATGAACTGGACTGAATCCGAGAGCCTGATGATGTCATTAATATGGTCCCACTGACTTATCAGCACACACAGGCACTCACAGGGGAGCGAGGGAGCGATATGGGAATCTAGCGAGACCACGTGCCCTCGCGGTGCATCGGGGGAGACACTGCAGCGGTGACAAGGTTAACACAAGTCCCCTCTGGCAAACCATTGGAGCTGATCTACAATTAACTGCGTCTTAATTGCTTTGACTAAAATACCCCCTCGGGGGGGCAACTGCTCAGCATCACAAACACAGATAAGTGAAACCAACAGCAGCTTACTGACCGAAAATGTTAGCAGAGCATGTTTGAGTGTTTTAATGATTCACTGAGATATTTGTCTAATGGTTCTGTGAAATAACCTCTTCATTTAGATGCTGCTTGACTGCGTCCTGCTTTAAATAGAAGGTGTAAAGTGTAAATGCAGTTCGCGTTTGTCTCTAGACACTGCGTTGTGTGTAGATTCAGCACTGAGTCTCTGTCATGCCTTGCAGTATTGCAGCATCAAACACACCCACTTAATGTGATTAACTGAATTCATGTAGCTTATGTGTGAAAACATTGTGCACGAGCATGTTCAGAAAATGAGTTGCATAGTAAACCTGTCTAATTAGATAAACAAGGAGCTACTGTATAGATGTGCTTCTAGAGTTGCACCATTTTCATTAGCAAGTGTTACAAAGACAAAGCTCACTGTGTCAGCGTTGCATAAGCATGCTTCATCCATGAATACAGTACATACAGTACCAGTGCATTTAAGTGCTTCCCCAAACCTAAAAATAAGAAACCAGGATATCAGAATACACAGTCCTGCCCTTCCTATTGTTCTCTTTGTAATGATGTCCCTTTGTCAGCACTGTGTTGTGTTCAATATTTTACTAGGCTGGCCTTGAATACTGCATTGTGAGTTGCTGCAGTGACCCTCTGCCAGGGCCTGAAAGCAGGCAAGGGTCAGGTTCCCGCTGAGCCGGACCGCAACAGTAAAGTCATCTCCCTCTCATCCTGCTCAATAATGGAAGGAGACAGATACAGTACAGGACAAGAACACCACTGCAGTCAGAAAGCCAAAAGCAGATGGGTTTCACTGAACAAGTAACTGTTCTGGGACTTAGTGACCCTTGTTTCCTCAGAAATATATTAGTCACCCTGTCACATCAGCCTTCTGCTCCAATCAGCCCACAGCCCCACTGGAATAATCCACGGTGCTCATTTGAGTATTTTGGTTCGTTTCTTTGCTCTGATGAGGGGTGGCTTGGAGGTTTATTTTGGGGACCTGTTTACATATGCATTACACCCGAGCTTGACACATAATAAATCCTTGTTGTCTAAGTCAGTCATTCAGCCCTGCTGCTGACTCTGGGGGCCCTTGAAGGAGGTGGCGCTGGCTCAGAGCTGCAATATGTTTCCATGTCATCAAGGTCAAGGTAAGGCAGGGTATATCAGAGATAGAGTTTCTTTCAGCTAAAGGGGTTCTGCCTCTGGAAGAGGGGAGCGATGTGTGATACTAGATCAGCACAGAGCCATGGAGAGTATGCAGATAAGATTACCATTAAAAAATTTGATTTCGGCTCATGGATTTGTAGTTATGATATTTTGTTAAGATATTTATATATATAAGTCAAAAATGACACAAGGTGTGCCTAGTGATGGCAGGGATATTCTGGTTCTATATAATGCTAGGTGACTTTAGGTGGTTAAAACTAGTTATAGGCTACAACTTAAACAATTAGATTTAGTTTGTTTAGAGATAAATATAAGATGAAGAGGCTGACAACTAACATTAGTTAACATTATCGATGGTGAGCCACTGGTGTGAGCAGGTTTTAGCTTGCAAAGTACCCTTCAGTTCAGTTGCTGTAGCCTTTCCTTTGCACCATCTTGGATAATTAGGCCCACAGCTCAGCACATCTCTCAATATTGAAGGATCATTTTGGTGTATATTTTAAATAATTTTGTCTAATAACCAGTTGAGTCAGGTATTGTTTATATCTGCTTCTTTATCTTCCGCCTGCCATTATGGCAATATTCCAGTGACACTGGAAGTTAAATACTGTACTTGCTCTGGTTTCTCTATGCTAGCTAAAGCTAGAAAGCTCTGCCTAGAAAACATTTGATAAAAGACTGCCAACCGACATGGATAATACCATATTACTATGGTTTACCACCTATCACTGACAAACTATTTATGTTAGCCAATGTCAGCATTACTGGCAATATCAATTATATAAATATAAATAAATAGTATTCAAAACTATGCAAACAGAATAAACAACCTAACTTCTGTTTATGCCAAGCTAACGTAGCCAGAAGACACCCCCCCCCCCCCCCCCCCCCATTTCAGGCAGCAAGCCAGAGCCAAAGAAACAGGTCACGTCTCCACTGGTCGAGCCACGCCTACAGGCATCACAGGTGCAAGCTTTCGCATTTCAAAAAGGTTAACTTTTTGCAACTTGTTTAAGTCGAGTTGGAGACAGACTGACCTCTTGGACTGGTCGCCAGCTGTGGCTACTGCCACCTGCTCACCCAGGCAAAAAGAGCAATTCTAAACAAAATGTGTGTGTTGGTTGCCTGTAATTTTGGTGATGTAGCAACTTGAGCTCATTCTACTGTTGAACTCTTTGTAAGTCACTCTGCATCAGGGGCATCAGTCAAATGCCTATAATGTAAAAAATAAATAAAATGTTTTTGTGTTTTAGAACTGTATTTGCGAGGATCTTTGGCCTGGAAAGGGTTATTGTGATAACAGCACAGTAGCAGATTTATTGATGATTCTTCCCCAATTATCAGTATTATGCAAAAATCATGTATCAGGCAAGCCCTGGTAGGACATGGGAGTGGATTGTCAGGGAGGAGGAGAGGCATGGGGCAGACATCAGTCAGACTGAAGGCACTGGTCAGGATGAGATGATGAATGAGAGACGAGGTCACAGAGCTGTAAGGAGGAATGTGTCGAGAGATATGTTCACTGAGCAGAACTATTAATACAACCTCACCAGTGGCTCCAACTTCAAAAACAAAACCACACTCCTCATGCCACCAGCCTGTGTTGGCTGCAGGTGGTTTCCGACTCCATTTTAGTTTATGTAATATTCATTGCACTTGAGGGAAGAAGAGAAGGAAGAAGGGAGGGAGGGAGAGGGAGAGGGGGAGAGAGAGAGAGAGAGAGAGAGAGAGAGAGAGAGAGAGAGAGAGAGAGAGAGAGAGAGAGAGAGAGAGAGAGAGAGAGAGAGAGAGAGAGAGAGATCAAGAGTTGAAAACTTAGATTTTAGATTAGAACTGTCCTGACTGGGAAATGAGAAGAGGGAGGGAGGGATAGGGTGCACCACCTCTGTCCTGAAAAGCAGCTACACACACTTCCTGTGATTAAAGGAACAGTTCACCCAAAATGAAAATTCAGTCATTGTCTATCTATGTCAATCAAAACTCCACTGAAGGTCATCCGACCTGCTCGTTAGTCCCCACACATTCCATCTTCTCCAAAACAATTCAAGTGAACAAAAGCGGCATAAAATGATCAAATTTCTCTAAACAACTTGTGCAAGTGTTTTGTGGCCAAACAGTTGTGATGTGAGTCTAAAAGCCTATATTTACCTCACTGACAGCATGTTTTTGAAGCATGAACGGTTGTGTGCCTTGTCGCGCGCCCTACAGCATTCTACCATGAGGCGCTGCTCGCATGCCGCCAGCGTCCTGACCTTTTTGGGACTCCAAACAAACAGAACCCATTCACTTCAACTGTTTGAGCTGGAACTGCGGGGGCTACCTCGCCACGTGTTTGGCGGTCATACAAACTTCAAGAGAGCTTTGACTGACATGGAGGCAAGAAGATAGACAGAATTTCTATTTCAGCCTGAACTGTTCCTTTGAAGTTCACACTTCAAATATAACTCTCCCTACGGTATACCTCCCATCCCACATACACAGAACACATATGTCTGCTAACACTACACCCTTAATCTAGATAGAGCAGCCCGAAACAAAGAGCCACAAGACTTGCAGCACTTTAAGACTATTTTTTTTTCTTGTTTTGCTTTTTGTAACTTCAGTATTAACAGATTTTCCTCTCAGAGGGTTTTCCTAAGGCTGGATCTGTTACTCTTCTAACCCCAGCCACACTCACAGGCTCTTGTCATGGGCAAATCTGCCAGAGCCCGCAGGGATAGAAAATCTTCTGTTGTATACTGGAGAGGAGAGCGAGGGCAACTTACTAGAACCTGGCAGGGATTCCAAGTCTTAGCAATGGCTGTTCTGTCTAAAATGTCTCTGAGCCATTCCCAGACATCCTGAAATGCTTGGAAATTACCTAACAAGGAGACAAAACTGGGGCCAATTAAAGAATTGTCTCAATGAAATCTAGCAGATGTCAAAGGAACTGAATAGACTATATTTAAGGTTAGCAGATTTAATGTATTTATGTCCTTACCACGTTCAAAAGGAGAACACAAATGTTAACAGACATAACTCAGTAAAAATGACCAATAGCTCAAAGACAGACAATCTAAACAAAATGTGGTGAATGAAGGTGGAGTGAAATCATCTGAAATTACCTCCCCAGGAATAATTTTGGAAAAAAACAACAACAAAAAAAAGCTCCAAGCAAGCAAAACAAGTGCTGAGTGTGGCATGATGACATAAAATCAAAACAGGCTCATTCACACCTACAGTGATAACTATAAAGATAACTATACACTAAAGCCTTGCTCACTATTCCTGCGCATGTTGCCACACTGCATCAATTCAGAGTCTATTGGTACCATCTGCCTGATTTTACAGTAAAACTAGTTAGGTTAAATATTCATAACATACATGACTAGGCGTGATGCTGAGAGATAGATGTAATTTGGCACTGCTGATCTGTGCTCTAATACATTTTGGATTTGCTACTCCTTATTTAACAAATTACGTATGCTGAAGTTTTGTGCTCATGCTACAGTTTAGCTTCACTCCCTGCTACCATTTTTCATCAATCACTGCATTACAAATTACATAACGCATATAGATCAAATGCTTGTCATGCAGAATAAGAAACCCAAGTACAAATTTTATTGTCAAAACAAATTAAGCACAATCTGATGTTTTGGTACAGTCCTCATTTTCCAATTCAAACCCCTGCCCACACCTACAATAATAGACCAGTTTGGCAGCTTTCAATAACCTCACACAGAGCACTTGTACAAGAATAACACAGAATTGTGCATGTAATCGCTCAGCTTTAGGCTTATATAAGCAGGCTACATATTACTATGCTATACTCAGCCCAGAAATCATGTGTAACTCGCTCCTAAGAAAAATAACAACAGTCAAATGAAATTCCTGCACACATACCATACAGCGTAAAGATTGTGGAAATTGGTATTGACAAACTCTGGAGAGAATGGAGGAATTGCCTCTTCCTGACAGTACACAGCAGAATTAATACATCTAGGCTATTTCTAAAGCATTTAAGACAATAACATACAGAGAAAATCAGAGTGCTGCTAAGGCATAAACATGCAGGCTCTAATTAAACTCTATCAGCCATGCAAGGAAAGAACAGCTGTCTTCATTTCCTCCAACTTAACACAACTGTGTGTCTCTCACACAGACATGCTTATAGACACATAGGCACAGATAAAACTCCACAACAACCCCCCATCGCACTTCACTCTCTCACACACCAACACAGACAAAACCTCAGTGCATACAGTGAAACACAAACCCCCATCAATAAATGAACCATCCCACCATTTGGCAATTCCTCTCCACATGCCCAGAGCAAACAGATGGTGAATGTTCTGTGCACATTTAAGATGGCTACAGTAGCCTGTTAGGGCTATAGTCTCCGTGGATGAATCCTAGCGCTTACATTGGAGTGGCCAGAGTGTAGTGCTGTGCGTGTTCTGCTCAACTTCCACAGTCTATTTATGATTCATCTTTCAGGAAGGAGGAGTACAGGCTGTAGAGAGCTGGCTCCCTAATGGAGAGACCTCAGAATGCAGGAAAATGCCCAGCATACACCCACACTCATGACGCCCTAAATTTCACACCCACAGCTTTTGTCACCCAAACCGCAACCATGCATGCCCTTGCACTTGAGTAACAAAATATTTGAAGTTTGACACTCAGTTTCATGAACAAGGTTAAAAATTCCCTGACAATGAGAAAATATTCCTACAGTTAGGCATGCCCAATTAAATTTTCACACTGAAATCACAGACAATAATCACTAGGCATACATGAAGCCTCCGTGATAATCTGAGTGTTCATGTTGCATGTTTTATTTGTAAATCATTCACACTTGCCTGAAGTCTATGTCTTTGTAAATGCTGCTGTCTGCTCAGGTATGGACCAAGGGACTTCTAGGTGCACCAAATGAAAACAGAATTGGGGTGACTGGCTTTATAATTGGTACTTTATCTCTCTGTGTCTCTATGTTGTTCATAACGATACATCACACCTTCACACAACACAGTGATGGGATTCAAATGCCATCTGCTCACACAACTCTGCCAGTAGCTATATACTGTGGCCGTGATTCAGTATCAACTTTACAACTAACAGTGGACCTCCAGAGCAATCAAGAATCCTACTGACAGTGTGAGCTAAGGCGAGTCACTGTAGATCTATGCCAAGGGAAGAGGAGAGTCAGCTACTCATATTTACATGGCCACTGCAGTAAAAAGATACTGAATGCAAAGGAGCAGAAGGACAAGTCTACTCTCGCCCATAAATACTGTGGCATGAAAACAATCCCGTGTTTTGGAAAACATCCTCTAAATAGCCTTAATGTTATCTAGTGTATACTAAAACTCTTGAATTCAGCCTATGACTGCAAAAACCACACAAACTGCAGTCCAATAAGAAACTGATCTGTATTCAAACTTATTTGCCTCTATATTATTTTGCAGCAGTTTATTTGTTACACCTAAGCAAATAAACCGACTCTTGTGGAGGGGAGTCATTCCCCCAAGACCCTTCCCAGGTTTGGTGGGTTGCGAGGAGAGCTGATACACGACAAGGAAAAGCAGGGTCTTATGGGATTGACTCCCCACCTGCCCTGTCTGCCCATTCTCACAGATATTCTTCCGTTCTCTGAGCAAGACTACTTTACATAATCATAAGCCGTTTTGCGTGCATCATTAATTCAGCCCTGACTGAAGCCATTTAATCATTCCTTGGAGGAGGCGCAGGCTCTCGCAGCCCGGCTAGATGATTTTAACCAGTCATGTCATGCAGGCCCAGTGTCACATAATGGAGCGGCTCAGTCTGTGGTGAGGCAGGCCGCTGGGCTGCAGTAACTAAAGCCGCCGCAATCCTTCTATACCTTGAAAAGACAGTCAAATTCGATGGTTTCCTTGGCCTCGTGGGGAGGTCAGCTTCAAGTAAACCACATCCTTGTCTGTCAGCCGTGATTCAAGCTCAAGGCTTCCATCCGGGGATCCATGCAAAACAGGCTGAATTGAATATGAAGCAATCAACATGTTCTGCCGCTTGGATAACCGTGGAAAGTTTTGTGAGCTGGAGAGTAAATAGGGCTTTCAGTATTCATATCCATAAGTCATGCTGCCATGCAGTATATGACAAGCTAACATTTTATTTTTCACAGGTCCTTACCATACAGCCCAATGTTAACTGTACTATTTTGGGAAGCAGCCATTAAACCGCTATCCCATTCAACTGTCAGGGGCAGAATGAAAATAAGATTGAACTGAATTTAAAAAAGAAAAAAAAGAAAAGAAAAAAAAAACTTGTGCTGAAACATGAAAATAGAAATGCAATGGTCTGCTACGGTGCTGGGGAGCTTTTACTTCCAGAGGCATGTTGGAAAGATACACACTGACGTGAGCACCGATCACCCAGCCTACTTCCTCATGGGCACAGAGCCTACCCTAGCACTAACCTTAGCGCTCTCTCTCCCTCCCCCTCCCTCCTCAAAAGCACATATGTTTTGCCCTCAGTGCATGTATCATCATTCTACATTTACATTACCTTCAATTTACATCAGATACAAGCATGGCTCACGAACACAGCGTCCGCTCTGTATTTTGAACTGTACTGCGGATGCAAGGAACACAATCAGGCGCGGGCCCCCAAGCTGAAAATGATTTTACTCATTCAACATCATTAGCCTCAATAATGACAGTGTGCCAACATGGCTAGGCTGCTGCTAGCAAATCAGATATGAAGGATTGTGCTGTGCCTTCAGACAACAGTACTGAGGAGGGGTAATGTACTTCATTACTACAACTCCCATTGTTATTTTCCCAATCAACAGTAAATATACAGCTAGTTCAGGGATGGACAAATGATGGGCTGCATTACAAAATCAACGATTTGCTGAACATTATCCAGTGGCTTTTGGGTGATTCTCAATTTTTTTTTGATAATTAATTTCTTGGCCATTTTTTCAATCTAAACAGAATTTTGTGCACAACGTAATTGCCAAAGTAAGTAATGCAGTGTGCAACAGTGTAAAATGTAGCACTTAGTGTTCACATTGGCTTTGAAACTTATTGCCTATGGGACCGAGTATGAGTATCATTTATTTTTATTTTTTTTCCTCATGAACCTATTTGATAACAGGGAGTGGAATATACAGTCAAAATCATGAGAATTAAAACTGTCTGTGTCTTGTGCAGTTTGCAATGTTGCAAGTATGAGGCAAAATAACTGTAATTATGGCCCCTCATTGGCCTCCATATTAACCCAAAAAACCCTGATTTGTTGTTAAATGACCACATTTCTGCTAATGTTTTGGTACCGCATTAGGCAACAGAAGCTAATGTTATTTACAGGAATAATATACATATTAATTCCTTACATATTCATTAATTATTACAGCATTATTATAAGGCTTTGTTGAATACTCAATTCTGAATGGCCAATGAACACATTCTGAGGTCTCAGTTATTTTTTTACATTTAATATCACTCTACAGTCAAGAAGTCCGGTCAATTTTGTTGATTTCTAATAAAATGTAGCAACTAGGGATGCCGCAATCGAGAATTCCGATAATACTTTATAGTCGCCGACTGCAAAAACCGATCGATGATGCAAAACATGTGAGCCATTTCTCAGCGGAGTTGGTGTCATTGTCACATGCTAACTCACCTCAAAACATGTCCTCGATGTGGATGTTAATTAAAAACACAAATCTTCATGGACAACCAGTAACGTCACAGTCCGTCACGCCCACTACTTCCCCTCATTTAATTCTCTGCTTATTTAATGCATCAATTCATCGCATGCCATGTGTGTTTGTTTACAGAACAGTGTGCACTCTGCACCGCTGTCCACGGTGCTGAACTGGACGACGGTTGAGACCCTAACAGCGGAGAGGCAACTGAAAAGTCTCATTTCTCTCTCTCTTAAGAACATTCACCAAAAACAAAGACTGAAACGGATATATATCTTAGGAGGGTGTCTCCATTTATTTAACTCGACTCAACAACACAGGCAAGTGGCAACAGTCTGATTCTTGTGCTTCGGTTATCTCACTAAATCATGTTTAACCAGGACTCAATTTGATGGATGAAATGTATGTAAAATGGAAACTGTTAGACCTATAATACTGCTATACCAGCTGCTATAACAAAACAAAAAACTATCGTATGGCCGATCGGTATCAGCAGATATGGCTCATAGATGATCGGCGGCAAAAAACGTTATCGGGGCATCCCTAGTAGCAACATCTTGTGCCAAGAAGACAATACTCCATGTTTACTACAGATAAATACTTAGCTACTCCCAAGATTTTTCCAATATTACTAAATATATTCGAAGAACAGAAAACATTTGATTGCTGGTTAGAGGCTGAATGGTAATCTTACCAGATTTGTTTACATTGCAACGGTTGCAGTTCTGCTACAGTATAGCCATGGATGCTAGCTGCAGACGTTTCTATGGTTGCAGTCCTGCTGGCAGATGTTTATAAAGTACGTTAGCTTATAATAATATAATTTTAAATCAATATTTGTGTCAAATGATCGTCTTTGGCAAGTAACCCTGTAATAGCTGGTCATTATTGTAAATAAGCACCTGTCAAAACTGTGACATTTGTGTCGCAAGTGGATATAAGTGGATATTTTGCAATAATGAAAGGTTGCTGTACATTATCCCTTCATGTATTTCATGTAAATTGTAAAGTAACGCGTACTCATATACACACATATTTTCCAACCCCTCTTGTATTTTTTTGTCCTCCACCACCATTAAATTTGCCATTTGCTCGACTTCTCTCAGCACTTAAATATGTTTAGAGACATTTCATTTTGTAAATCATTCTTCTCTTGCTTTTACAGCCTGTGTGTAAAAAAAAGCTGGAATGATTTGAATAATTCACTACACACAAATAGAAACATTTGCATCTTGTTATAAATGCTTTTACCAAGTAAATCTGTGCCTACATGTTAAATATGGGTGTTTTTGAGGGGAACAGTAGATAGAACAAGGCCATTAGTCTTTGTCTCTTTGGGTGTGCGCAGTCAAAAACAGGCTACGCCATTTTCCTCTAATGAAATACAAGCCTTTCATCCACTATGCCAGCATGAAAGCAACAGAATTGTAAAAACTAAAATCTAGCAGTAATCAGGTGATAGAAGGATTGGGGTAAAAATTTAACGCAGTACAATATTACGGCACAATATTGTGGGCAAAAGTTATCATTATGCAAAGTGTCAATATTTGTATTTTCAAAGCATGTCAAAAATGTAAAAAAAAAAAAAAACACTAAATGAGGTGTTATCAAGTAATTTTCTTGAAAATGAAAAAATGGTCATTACTGATTGACAGTTTGTGCAGCCATTCATTTTATGTAGTATTTGATTTATTGATTTGAAATAACTGATTTCCATATTCAATTGCCAACTGAGGACTGTAATGTTAGTAATTGTTAAAAGCCCACACTGTACACTGTAATTAAAAACTAAGGGATTATCAATGTAGAGTACACAAAGACAAACAAAGATCTCTCATTAGAATAAATTTGGTCTAAAAGTACACAAGTATCCTGGTCCTTATAAAGACGAATCTGGGGAAATACTAACCAGTAATGGGGGGATTGGGTTTCACCTGATTGAATCGCCCCTTTTTCAGTTGAACAAATGTGGCTTGCTTGTTAACAGTGCTTGTTTGTGTCACTCCCCAACAATAGAATAGACAACAACTGCCACTAACTGAATTCAAATTACTTACCGACCAATTAGTCATACCACTCAAGCACAAACAAGACCGGATGAAATGATGAGTCAAACCTTTCCTTGTGAGACCCTTTCTGTCTTAGTTCAGGCTTGCTGGGCTAAATAAAATGTTTGGGGTTTTACTAATTATCGAAGCACTTCTGTTAACTCTGTGGATGTAGTCAATCCTAAACAGGTGGGTTTTGGCATTTTTGTCAGAAGGGTGTAAGGAAGATAAACTTGTGTACAATAGCAAAGTGGAAAAGTGGGCAGTCCTCTCTGTGATGCATTACACCCAGAGCCAAAATATTTGATGGTCATTATTCACAACACACTGCAGCAGGAGGGGGGCTGCTCTAAAATCCTGCAGTTTAAGAGCCCTTTAGAGATTTAGTACAGACCTAAATCTTTTCAGGGAAAACTTACAGTAGCTGGTTAACAGTTTAGACAACAGATTATTGAAGATCTGTAACAACAGAAAAAGTGCTTCATCTCTCACTGTACCTGTACTCCCTCAATCTCAGACTCACCTCTACAGCCTGTGAGATGCAGTATTGCACAGTTTATTGAGTATGCCCTACCTATACTTCATGCCGGTCTTCATGCTTTGCTCGCTGGAAGAAGGCACACTCTGAACAGAGAGTTGTCCCAGACTGCGAGCCACCATTGCCACCGCTCTGAACTTGCTGCGGGTGCCTGTGTTGGGGCTGTTGGCATTCTGTCGGTTTAGTCGGTCCTCCGTGTTGCGGCTCACCCCCCCGCGATGGTCCGTGCACACTAATGACACCTGCATCCTGGCTGTTGGCCCGCCGACCCAGTTGCAGATATTCTAATTAAAACTCTCTTCCGGCTAAATCAGGTAAGGCAGACTCCCAGAAGTGGAAAAACTGAAGCCTGAGGATCCTCTGGAGAGCGTGAGGCAGTCCAGTCTGTAGGACGCTACTACCTTGAGTCGAGCCTCACACTCTGTGCTTTAGTCAGAAATCACTGCCCAGCCACTGAAAGTGACTGTTCTGCTCACGATGACCAGGGAGAAAAAAGGTGCGGAAGGGGGGAGCAGATCAGATCGTTTGCAAACAATGAAAAACAGCTGATCGGGTGAAAGCAGAGTCCAAGGAAGTCAAAAGGAGTCCAAGTCCAACTGCAACATTAGAGCATCTCTTCAGTTGGTGTGAATCCCTCAGAAACCAATGAGCAACCACTGCAGACTTTGGGTAGATAAAAACACAGCTCCAGCACAAACACAATCATAAAAAAACAAAATCTCCCAAAAAAACACAGAGTCTAATAAGAGGAGAGGCTCTATGAATTTCCTCTCGCAGGTTTTTCCTTGTTTCATCAGTGTGTCCCGCTCTCGCTTTCTCAATTAATCAGAGGCTCATCAGAGGCTGACAGGCAGATTTAGAGTCTTGCAATTTCCTCTTAAGCTGAGCTCAGCGCTAGAGATAACACCTCTTGCTGCCAAGATTTAAGAGTGGAGACGCATAGATCCACACAAAGAGATGGAGAGAATAGAGCACGACACACAATTCCAGGAGGTTTTCATCTCCCCCACTAAGTCCGTCTTGGCAGTTGTGCTGGCTGCTGAATATTCTGCTGAATGCTATGTCAGGCAAGGGGCAACCTCATATCCACTTCCCAGCCCTCAACCGTTGCCTGGATTAAACTTACATCTGTATGCCTTGTGCTCAGCATAAAGAGGCACGGTGCGCGCAGGCAAGAGATGGGAGGAGAGAGAGAGAGAGGGAGGGAATGTGGTGGGAGGGATATGAAGAGAAGCTGTGAGGAGGAATATTGAGAGAGCTACAGCAGCGCGGGAGAGCAAGCCAGTGAAATCAGTTGCGTTTACAGCTGCTACCATAAGAAAGGCTAGAGCAGTGTGTACTTCTTTGCCTGTCTGTTGTCCTCCAGTGTGGTTTAACATAGTTTATTCTGTCAGAAGGGGGGAAGACTCAACAGTCAGGACTTTGCAATAGCCTATGCCCCAAGAAAAGGGGGCTCTCACGTGGGTCTGTTCAACTGCCCATGAAATATTCATTATGTAACTTTATCTGTGCCAATATATGTCAAAGGCAGGGGTGTCACAGGCATCTTACAGCTGAGGTGCTGTATTGTTGCCTGTATTGCTTCACCCCTTGTCCCCAAACTGAAATATGTAAACAGTCATTAACAGAAAATATTTAATCTGGCATATTCATTTGGCTGAACAATTCCATCTATTCAAGAAGAAAGTATCTCACTGGTGGGATAAAGTGGCCAACAGCGTACGCAGAGGTAATAGTGAAAATATGATAATAGATGGAGGCTGAAAGTAAATACCATAGTAATTGGAGTCAACGCAACGCTGGCTGCAGATTGAAGAGACAGTAGAGCAAACACGCTCCCAGTAATACAATACTGAAGCTTATCTGAGTGGACCAGCTAGTGTGCCAAGGAGATAATTAAAAGAGATGCTGTCAGGGGCAGACATGTAGTATGGCAGTGGAAGAAGCAACCTCCATCAAAGGAATCCAGCAAACAGGCTGTTGCTAACTGACAGCCCTATTCTTGGAAGTATGACCTTTTGCTCTCCAGGACTTAAATAGAAACTGGGAGAAAGAGGTGATTTAATGCAACTAAAATCTAAATTGAATTTCACACTGTTTGAAGAAGCACTTTTAGCTGTATATGTGTGCGTGTGTATGAGAGAGTATATGACTCCATCAGGACCTTTTAAATGTCCGTTCTCCTTACAAAAAAGGAGGCTGAGGGGGGAGGAGGGGTGCCCTAATACCAACATACCCATCATATTGCATGTATATATGCATATCAAGCAGCAGTAGAAGCATCATATAGGCAAGGCCGTTGGGTCCTTGTCACCTTGTGTCACATTCAGTGTGACAGGGTCGCAGGGTTATGTCCTGCTGTTTGGGTCAGGGTGAGGACGAACTGACTGGGGCTGACGCCATTCTCTCCACCGTTGTTTTCTTTCCCCTCAGATTGACAAAGCAGTTGAGCATGAGAGCAGGAGTCTGACCTGGCGTCCCCTCACCCAGTGTGGCGTCTGTACGCACATACACTCGCCACCACTGCTGTGGAAACGTGACGCCACGAGCCGCTCCGCTCCAGGGCCCCCAGGAGTCGTGACATGGGGAAGGTACTGAGAAGAGGGAGAGGCCAGGGACAGGAGCTCAGGCTGCACAGATAGAGTGTCAGTCTTGAAATCCACACCAGCCCACTCACCAAGCTGAACCAAAACCCCCGCAGCCCTAGCTAGGATTTGGGAACATGCCTCCAACATCCAGCTTCAAGCATCCAGAGGAATATAGTATTAGGCGAAAATGAAAAATAGGGTTAATTGTATTTCTATACAAAGTTGTAACCTCCATCCTTTACTGTTAGGGCTTTTACCCTGCCATGGCTTTTCATGGCTACTGAAGCCGGGTGATGACTGATTTCCTGTCATTATTACACCAAATAAGCCCTTTGTTGACCTTTGATTTATCCGAAGTCCGAATATCTACACATTTATTAACTGGTGTGCAATGCAAGCTAATCAATACTAGCATGCGTCATCTGACAGACTAGTGATCCATCACCTAAATGGATCAATAGATCAACCATTTTTTATGTGTTGCCCCTGCTGACATTTTGTCAAACTGATTGACTCCCACTAGATGCAAACAACATTATAATAGCTTATATTCTGTATACATAATCTTCATTCACTTTAATGTTCCAAAGACATCATATGCACCTTATTTTTTATAATTATTAATACAGAAATCTGTGGACTATGTCAAACTACTGCAGCATATGCCTAAAAAGTAAGCATCAAATGTGTCACTGCACAATCCTATAAACCATGCCCGTCACACTAATCATGCTTTAATAATCCAGAACAGGCACATCTGCCAACCTTCTTCAGATTGACAGCACGCTTCTCATCCTATTAGACTATATCTGGAATAAAGAAAAAGAACAAAAGACCAGATAAACAGAAGAGACAATCATTGAAGATGACTGATGCCTTATCATTGCTGTGATGCCCTGTGTCACAATATTAGCCAGCGTTGCAGTGAAAGGCATTTTGATGGTCTATGCCTACTGCTGTGATGTGAGAAGCTGCTTAGTGAAACCTTTTATATCTTGTTCTTTACAAACCCACAGTCCTATTCAAAGTTTGCCCTCTCATCAACATGGAATACACATACGTGGCTTTGTTGGGTCACCCAATAGTCATAGTTGACTGCTGCAGTGCAGTGATGACATGGCTCAAGGGGAGGTCTTCCCTCCGTGTGATACTCATGCCCCATACACCACCTTTCTGCTGATTTAATTACTTAAGTTTTCACTAGCATGGCGCATCAAATTGCATTGCAGTGGACACATTGCCTCCTGGCCTGCCAGTGAACCCAGAGTCAGCATGGACAAATGCTGCGATACATAACCATTTATCAACTCATTCAGACTTTTCATGCACACAGCATCAGGGCTTCTTTTCTCAACACAAATACCATCCCGTGCTATGAGCTGTTTTGTGTTCATTCATCAGAGTCTGCTGAAGCAAATTTGCAATGAAGCTCTATTCATCGTTAGTCGCAGGATAAATCAGCCATACGGCATGCAAAGCTAAAAATAGCCAGCATACAACTAGTTGAGGCACTTTGTTTCACTGCAGGGCATATTTGAGAAACTTTCATCTTCTCATAATGCCTCTAAGTGCCACTGTTAAATTACTGATTAATGACACTGCATTCAGGGGGCTCACAGTAGGGTGATTACATTATATGCTCAAACCAGTGCATGACTTTTTTCTTAAGATAAAAAGGCATTTTTGTATCGAGGCAGAAGGAAACAATGGAACAATATATATTTGAAAAACCCAATCCCATCGGTGTCCATTGTTACTAGTGGATTCAATGACTGGTGTTAGTTAGCTATACTGAACAAATCTCAGTGTAAAGAAAAGAAATTCATCTCCTCCCACTCCACATATTATCACAATGTCCTCCCTTATGTTGTGGCCTCTGCCTCCTTACTTTGATTAAGTGCCTGATTTGTGGTTATCAAAAAATCTACTGGGCTGCTAAAATCCCTCTCGGACACTCAATCACTATGAGTGAGTGCAGAGCGCTGATAGGGCCCCGCACTTCACTCAACGTGCGGGGGAGGAAGAGGAGAGAAAAGCTGGAGAGGGACTGGAGATATACAGTGGTACACGTGTATTTCTCTGATCACGACTACAGCTGAGTAAAACCCACTACTACCACCAACAGGATCAGCAGCACAGGCTCCATGTTTTTTTTTTTTTAAGGCTGTGCAGACAGAGAAGGAACGCAAAGGACTTAGGGCAAAAATTCTGATTCAAAAATTCTGATTCAAATTCAACAATTCAATTCAATTCAAGGTGCTTTATTGGCATGACAGTTCACAAACAAACAATATTGCCAAAGCATGTAACAAGAGATTAATCATCAATTAAATTATTAAATAACAAAAAAAATAATAATTAAGTAACAGAAAAATATGTATTATTGTGTGTGTGTGTGTGTGTGTGTGTGTGCGTGTGTTGCTGTGCCTCCACTGTGTACTGACTGTCATTGTTTCTGTGTTTATGTCACTTGTGTTTCTGAGGAAACATAAACCAGCAAAATATAACCTTATCCGATTAAAAAAAAACAGAACCTTTCACATACATTCACATATTATTCTTCACATTTCTCATTCAGCTGTGTGTCCCTCTTCCCTTAAAGTGTGACAGCAATCTACAAATTTAGCAGCTAATGCTGCACACTTTTCTCCCCACACAGGTAAGGCAGTTTGAGAGGATCAGACAGATGGTTGAACTCTGGGTAAATTCTGCCTAACCTCTCAAAATAAGTCTGTCTCACATGATTGTATCTGTCACAGTGTAACAGGAAGTGACTTTCTGTCTCTGTCTCTCCCTGACAACAGAATAAACACAACCTGCTCTCCCTGGGTTGCCAGGTCTGCCTGGCAACAACATGCCTCTCAACATCTAGCCTAACAGCTGTAAAAACAAGCTGACCTACACATTGGAATTGTTGTGCATAAATGTATCCCACTTACTGACAGTACCATACCCCTTATTGACAATACTAGATAAGATTGCTGCAGGACACGCACACGCACGCACACACGCACACGCACGCACACACACACACACAAACTATTGTTTTTGCTCTGTTCACCCTCAGTCTTGGCCTACAAGGAGCTTTGCCAATCAATGATGCTATACCATAATGAAGCCTCTGTGGAGTCCCTGCTGGTAGTCCAGGAGTTAGAGCTGAGACTGAGAACTGACCTCAAGCAAACCCTACAGCACCTATCTATGAGCAGAGTGGCAGAGAGGGGAAGTCAGCTACACTAATCTACAGAGAATTACAAACTACTCTGACCACAGAGGTACTGTGGGCTACCGTCATGAGCAATGATCACACAATCTCGGCAGCATCAGCTCTAAAAATAGGCATTAGTGTTCTGCATCAATTCAGTCAGCACAGTGAGCCCAGACAAAATACAATAAGCGCCCTTAGCTATTGAATGGGGAAAAAAGGAGTCCCAATTTTGAAATTTGCTACTGCAGTCAGTGTCTCGTGTGGTGCCTCGCTAATTCCCTCTCAGGGGCACTTTGTGTACCTCCATCGAGCTGGGACTGGCACAAGAGCTGGCAGCCAGTGTTGCTGCAGGGTGCTAGGCCTGATCTGTCCAAGCTAGTTTAGCAGGCACTGGCTTTCTACAGCTCACTGTGGGAACTACTGCCGAGATCCTCTGATAAGAATGATGCCTTTGAAGCCTGCAATCAAATAGGGGTATTAACATCTCAAAATAAAAAGCGCTCCACGCTGGGTAAATACAGCAATCTACACTCATAAATATAAAGCCAAAGACAGTTTTAGTGCTTCATCTCACGTTCTCTCTTCTCGGTTTCTCTCGTACCATCTCTCACTATAAACTTAAATAAGCTCATCCAGGGGCATCGGGCCAAGGCCATGTGATTTGCGGCACCCGGTGTTTGTTACTGCAGTGTGGACCAGAGCGTAGAGACACGGCAACAGACGTGACTTGTGTTACTGTTGGCCAGCTGTCCGGTGGAGATTTAAGTTCCACTGACTGAGGGTTTAATTGAACAGCATTAGTGGGGATTTGAGTGGCGGAGTGAAAAGGATAGCAGCCCTGAGATCGGTGTGTGTGCGTGTGTGTGTGTTGGTGGTGGGGGTGGCAGTGTGAAAGGGGTTGGCTTAAGAGAGTTAATGGAAAGCGATGTGAGGCCAGTCAGATTGACAGTGTTGCCTTATATGATCGACAGATGTTGTAATGCCTTTCTAGTAGCCTATTGCATCCTGGGGCTTGACAGCCTGCTGTGCAGAGTCCAAACAGTTCTAATGGCGGGCCATTTCATCACTGTAATAAGGCTGTAATTAACTGTGAGAACAAAATCTATTATTATCTTATTATTAATCAAGTCTTCTAATTATTTCGTATTTTTTTTAGTTCTGGCACGCAGACGCGTCAAATAACATCTCTAGTAATTGCTGTAAAATTAATTTGAACTGCAACATTAATGTGTTACAATAGATTTTATAGCGTCGGAATCAAACAGATACATATAAAGTGGAACATTAAATATTAGCCAAGCTACAGCTAAATACTAGATCAGTGAATCAAGGAATTTCTGAGGAAACAGGAGGGTGAGAGGCAGAGAGGTCACATCTGTGAGCAGTGAGCGCTGCAGTTCTTAATTCTCCAGTGAATATGACAGAGATTCCCTGCAGACGGCAGGGCTCAGGAGGAGCTGTCCCTTCAGCTGTCCCCTCCAACACATCTAACACAGCAAGAGGGCTGAGACGGTCCAAAACAGAGGGCAGGGAACCCCTGTTCTTATGTAACACGGTGTAATACCGATTGCCTATGGCTTTAGCTAAAAGGGCTCTATGATAAAATAAAATATATGTTACAGTAAACATAGGAAAATGGTAAATATACACATTTACCATAACATATGAGGATGTAGGCGTGTGTATGGTGGAACTGTACAAAACAGCAGTGATCTAACAACCATGCAGTGATTTCAGTGTCTGTCAAGGCTTGTGTAACAAGGTGTGTTCAACTGAACAGGACTGAGCTACACAGACCCAGGGAATACGCTCACTAATCTGAAGAGAGAGAGAATGGAGGGAGCGGAACAATCTGTCCTGTTCCACAGAATATCCCCACTCCTGCCTGTGTGCATATATCAAACCTAACAGCACCGCGTGAGGAAGACATTGCAGAGAAGTAGTTAGTCACAGCTGCGACTCTTAAGAGGCTCCACCATCATTGTGAGAGTTTAGTTAGGAGTTACGAGACAGTCAACACCTCCTCAACCATTATATTTCTGATCAACCAAGTCTGAATGCAATGGAATTGAAAGAAAGATTGAAAAAGGAATTCAAAGACAGTGAATGAGGCAAACATAGCTGGGAGGAGGAAAAAAAAGAAAACATAATATACATAACAATTGTATTTTTTTTTTTTTTATTCAGATTCTGCAAATCCTGATATCAATACTTGCTGTTTTACAGGAGAGCAGGTTTTGTTTGTTGCTCTTATGAAGACTCCACTCTAGCCATCATTTTTCTGCAGATGTGGGAAGTACAGAGAGTCCACTTGACCAAAGTACTTCTGTTCAATCCAATAGTCATTAAGCCAGTTCCAGTGCCAATCTCTAGGCAAATAATTGGGCATATTTCGTATCCAAAAAGAAAAAGAAAAAGACAAAGGCCAGCATGAACTCAAAAAGCACACAAACACACACACACCTCACTCAGGTGTTTTCCCAACAGCTTGTGGTTAAATCTGAGCCTGTTTACTACCGTGTATATGTTGTGTATACATCTACATGTGCATCTAATTTGCTTGATAAAGAGAAACCTAAACATTAAGGTTATGGTTAATGGGTTAACGCTTTACATGGAGAGGCGGGGTGGAGGGTATGCATCATTGGAGTGAGTGAAACTACATTGATTTTAAAATCACCAAAATGCTGTGGTAGCACAGTTTTGTTGTAAGAATCATTGCTGTACAAAATATCTAATTAATCTAGTGTACGAACACACACTGTGTTTCCCTTATGCAGGGCTCTTGGGACTCTGCGTGGCCTAAACAGTGTATACCGTTAATTCCCCTAAGCAGTGCACATTATAAAAAGCGATACACACATATGCACAAAAGAACACATATGCAGAGCCCGGCTCTTATAGATGTGTTCCTCCTGAGTCCCTAAAAGTTTTTTTTGCTTCAATTTGTCTCCTAATCCATGTCAACAACACGTATAATCATGCATCACAACACTAAAAACATATACTGTATAGAATAGTTTTTATCAATTCACTACAAAATTCACTCAGATACAGGATACTGTGGTGGATATTGATACTGTGTGAAGAATCGATTAGACTTGTAGTGTGGCCCGTATCAAAAGCAAATCCTTGACAATACCCAGCCATAGAGGGTAACAAGGAGAAATCTTTTAAAGAGAATGATCCATCCCTCTGCAATGTTTTGAACTTTAGTCGTTGATGGTGTTGACACAGAATAAAGTGATGAATAAAGGGGCTAAACCGGGGTTATGAAACAGCTGGCCCCCATTTAATTCTCAGATGTCTCTCCATCGCCTCGTTGGAAAGGAGGTGTGTGTGTGGGTGTGTGCGTGTGTACAGTATGTGTGTGTAATGTCACATGTACCTGTGGAACATACAGAAACTAGACCGCCTATCACGCGGCCAGCTAGGTGCTAGAGGAGCGATCTGCCTCTGCTATACAGTTACTGGTTGCAGTTAGTAAATCCCTGACCTCGACATTCAGTGGCACAGCCTCCTCCGGTGGCCCTGTCAAGGGTCACAGTCCTCACAAACATTGTGACACGACACCTTAAAATAACTAAAGAATAAAGGAACAGGCTGAGAAGAAACAGCAAGCAGAATGGAATAGACCATACTATATGCAAATGCTATGCCTTAATAGCAGAAACCAAGAGGGAGAGACAGCGAAGGAAAGAAAAAGAAAAGGCCGGAGGAGCAGAAGGAAAAGGTGTAACTTTAAGCTTGCACAAGAACCAGAGATGAGGACAGCAGCACAACTCTGTGCCCCTTTATTTTTTTGGTCAAGTTATGCAAGGCTTGTAGAGGTGGCTTCAGCCAGAGTGGATCCAGTTTATTCTCCCTATGTACAGGGCGTCTTAATAATATATAGGCAAAAACAGTAAAAATGGGAACCTTAAAAGGATCAAGTAGAGCAGAAAAGAAGGATATGTTGTCTAGTCCATCAAAGACGGGGTGCGACGAGAGAGGTGGGGAAAAGTGAGGAGACAGTGGCCCATGAAATTGACAGAGACAAAACAATCAAAGGAAATATGTCAAGTTAAATTAAAGGGTTAGGCAGTAATTTAAAAAAATTATAAATAAATAAAAAATCATTACTACTATTACTATTATTACTACTACTATTATTACTACTATTATCTGCATTTGTATCTTACATCATGCAACATAAATGATAGTGCTATGACAGTCGCATCAAACATCTGCCTCTCTGCTGCATATTAGAAAGATCGGTCAGCTGTTTCAAATAGGAAATTTCCCTCGGCATTAAATTTGCAAGAGTGACGCTAGGACATCCCAGAAATGTTATTAAAAGCTTTAGTGCACAGTCTTCGTTCAATAGGTTAGCCCAGCCTTGTGAATGAGAATAACGTTGGCTATTCCCTGGCCACATCTTCTTAGCACTTAACTGCATGTAAAGACTTACATTCATCATCTGTTCGGTTACTTAAGGACCTGTTGTTGTAATTTTTCAGCCTTAGAAAACAATGAAAAGTAAATTAGCGCAGGATTTCCGGCAAATGTTACATTCATGCAGCTTTTTGTGATGTTAATGTACCATGAGAAAAGGAAAGCTATGGACTTGACACTGAAGCCCAAAGAGAACTTTTAAGGAAACAAAACTTCATGTTTTATTCAATAATAAAGCTAGACAGTTTGGAAAATATGTACTGAGTGTTGTTGAGTAACAACTTTTATGGGATGCAAAGCGACAACAGCACAATTTTCCAGCCTGAGTGTCCAAAAGGCTGAGGAGAGCGGAGAGGACCCACTACCTCCTGTCACTACTCGGTATTCATACAGTAAAGAGCAATGCCCCTGCAGCCGCCGCCGCCACACACACACACACACACTTTAAGAAAATTCAGAAAATAAACACAAAATTATTGCATAAAGGCACAGATGTACGAGATAGAGAGAGAGAGAGAGAGAGAGAGAGAGAAAGAGAGAGATAGAGATAGAGGGAGAGATGTCAATGTAGGTGTAATTGAGCTTGATTGGTCACTCCTAATTTAAAAAAAAAAAAAAAGGAGTACTTGTCTACACTATGTTTCCAGCTAGCATTATGCAGTGTGCTGAAGGAAAGAACAAGTCTAAATGTGCTCCACCCATTTGAGATTTCCCAATCTGGAGAAGTTTCCATTCATAAAAGCTGCTAAAATGGAATGGGAGAACGCTGGCTTGGTGATTGGTCGATCTCCAAGCCAATGACACTGTCATTGGCCAATCCCAAGGACAGAACGGAATTGTTAGTCTTTCCAGCTTTCTTGGCTGTGACGAAAACAACTGACCTATGAATTTAGCTAAAAATACAATACAAATACAGTATATGACAGACAACATATTTAACAGACAATATATGTAATGCGAGCACCATGTTTCGAAATCAGTCCAAAGTTTATTTTTCAACTCCATCGCCCCAAGCCAATATTTAATGTAGGCGTGATGCCTCACTGACAGGCGCAAAGTCTCCGCCCCCTTTTTAACTAGCTAGCCTGTCAGATTTTGTGAATGTTTAGAAATGGAACAAGAGAGAGGCTGGGGCTGAGTCAAACTGACGGGGCACTGCTAGGGACGGAGGGGGGATGAGTCACTTAACATTCGTGATTACACATCTTCTGATGCATCTCTTTTCTTGATTTTACATTATTTTAACTGCTGAAATTGAATCAATAACAATATAGGCTATATCATTGGAAAGAGCTCCATTGGAAAAACCTTTTTATTATTATTTATTATTATTTTTCATTTGAGTTTATTTGCATTCTTATCAGATGAAAAAAAGCAATAACTAGACCTGTTCAAAGGCAACCCCCATGCATATTCCCATCTATTCTCACCTAAATCACATAGGATTTGTCAAGTTGCCGGGAACTCTAGTGTAGGGCTGCAACTAACGATTATTTTCATTGTCGATTAATCTGTCGATTATTTTCTCGATTAATCGATTAGTTGTTTGGTCTATAAAATGTCAGAAAATGGTGAAAAATGTCGATCAGTGTTTCCCAAAGCCCAAGATGACGTCCTCAAATGTCTTGTTTTGTCCACAACCCAAAGATATTCAGTTTACTGTCATAGAGGAGTAAAGAAACCAGAAAATATTCACATTTAAGAAGCTGGAATCAGAGAATTTTGACTTATTTTTCTTAAAAAATTACTCAAACCGATTAATCGATTAGCAAAATAGTTGGCGATTAATTTAATAGTTGACAACTAATCGATTAATCGATTAATCGTTGCAGCTCTACTCTAGTGATGTTCCAGACAAAATATCACAAGATTGAGATAAATTGCAGACATCAAAGCATAAACCACCAAGTACAAAGGCTAATATTTAAGATGTAGAAACATTCCAAATAAGCATTTACCAATACACAGGATTTGATACAACCCTTTGTGCCATAATCCAGGGTGAGCATCCATGCAGAAGCCCAATTCAGATCTCTAAAGAATGAGGCACTAACCATAGCGGACATCGGGCCACGCCGTCATAAACAGGAAACATTAAATAGCAATCCCAACAACCAAAACTAAATTGAACTGTGAGATCTCTGGCAATTCCCTCCCCTTGTGCCCACACTCCACTTCTGACTAGAAGATTGTGACAGGCTGTCAGACTGGGCCAGCCAGAGATCGCTCAAAGAGGAATTAGAGAGGTCACCACTGGAAACCAAATCTATAACATTCCAAATACCTAAACATCATCTCCCACTCGTGTGAGAAAAATAAAGCAGTTCTCATCAGTGTAGCACTGCTGCTGCTAGCTAGTGGGATAAAATAGTTGATGACTCTCTCTTTAAGTTGTATCCAGCTACAGGCACAGAGCCTCGTCTGTTGATGAAATTAGAGTAAATGATGGCCTCAGAGGAAAAACATCCTAGCATCACTGAAATTCAGAAATATTATTACTAATAGTTATGCGATGCCCATGCAGTTCTATAGCTTATGTGTGGTCTACACCAGGTCTATCAATCTATGTCTTGACCAAAAGTGTGCGCGTGTGTGTGTGTGTGTGTGTGTGTGTGTGTGTGTGTGTGTGTGTGCGAGTGTGCGAGTGAGTGAGAGGTAAAAGAAAGAGCAAGAGAGAGGAGCTCCAAATACAAACACAAACATTATGTCCGAATAGTGTTTTGAAACTGAAGCAAAGAACTTAAAAATAATGAAATGACATATACTTTAAATTCAAGTGTTGAAATGCCAGTTCCACCACACTGCCACCTCATGTCAGGCTGCACCCTTGGGAGGTTTTATTCAGAGCCTATCTATAATTTTTTTTTAATAACAGGCTAAACCCCATGGATACAGATAAGTAGCTACTGTGCCCTAAGTTGATCCGGATGTTCACCTAATTAGTCAAGAAATTACAAAATTACATGCTTACAACTAACACTGTTTTAAGAGTGTTAAGAGTGATGCATTCATGTGTTCAACCACTGCATTACTGAACAGAGTGCAGTGGAAAACATTTGGGATATGTGCTGCTATGCATCACCTTAGTCGGTAACGTGGAACGTTTGTACCATCTAGTGGTGATCAGCTGTTATTAACAGGACACTCAGTCTAGCCAATGTGCACAGAGAAAACTATACAACCTTTCAGGTATATTGCATTACAGCAAGGTGAAAAATAACTAGTTTCTGTTCAAAACATGCCAGATATGATGTGTACACATTTATAATTTTTCACTCAGGAAGGGTTTACATCAAGGCTATGATAATACATAGGTCTGCATGTATGAAGGACTGCATGTATGAAAGACTAAGTGGAGATCATTGCCATGTCCATTAGTGTTAAGTCATTACAGAAATCTATACTGCCCCAGTCAACCTCCATAGAGCCCTAAGGGGAGACACAAGACTTCCTGTCTGGCCTTGCCGAACTCAGGCTGGCTGCTTCGCCCGCTGCCTGCCTCTCTCAGTCTGAGGACATGGACACGAGAGAAAGTTTTCTGGTGTCCAAATGGGCCTGCTGAGTGGTGGTATTTTGTTACAAGGACGACATGATGGAAATAGGGTAATCCTTTTACTTAATTTGAATTGCAAAATATATACAACCTTAAGACCACACAATCAATATTGAATATTCCTAAACTGAAAGGTGGCTTAGCACCTATTCATTTACACTGGTGAGTATTTGTGAAAGATAAGAAACCATTCATGGTGTCTTACTAAAGTGCTGCAGATTAAGTTCATGAAAAGCCGACAAAAAGGAATCCCATGCTGCTCTAGCGGTGTAAACCAATAGCTGCTTTAATTCCTCCGAGTGCTCTACCCCCACGAGCTAGGCCTGTGTGGATATTTGCCAAAACAAAAACAAAACGTGTGTGCAAGTGTGCGTGTGCATCAGACAGAGAGAAAGAGTGAGAGAGAGTGAGGGAGAGAGGTAGAGATAGAGGGTGCTGCTTACATCCTTCTAAAAAGCAGCTATGCACACACAGAGAAGCAGACAAACACATGATAACCAAAGTCATTGAGGGTTCCCAGCTGATAGCTAGACTACAGCCAAAATTTACCCATGTCCATTGCAAATGGTGATTACGTTGCAAGGCATGGTTAAAGGCAGCTCAGTAGCAGTGCTGCCCCACCTTCCTGACCACAGACCTGAAATAATGATGAGTTTGAGTCAGAGGTTGCATGTACCTGCTGACCCAATTGCAACACTAATTACAGAATTGCGGGCGATCAGGATACAAGTACCAGCAGATCCTGCCGGGTTATCCTTCAATAGATGAGCTAATACTTCTGTGGAAAACCAATACCAGTGGTTAAATACAACACCACACACAAGTAGAATGAATCAAACTTAGATTCATTTTTAGATTCACAACAGAAAAAAATGAGAAGGTTCAGAAAAAGAAAAAGAAAAAAAAAGCCTTAATGTTCATGACAGTAATAATTCTGATAGCTACTGTAGGAAGGTCTCTGAGGTTAGGGAGTGAAGAACCTCACATGCTCCTTGCAACATGAAACTCCCTTTCTACACGCACGTTCACAAAGCTGTAGCTAAGCCCGTCACAGGCCACTGGCTGAGTTTTACAGTACAGGGAGGCAACTGTGGGCAAGGTAACTTGCCAGTGTTGGTGACATACAACACTGCCTGTAGAAGACAGTAGAACTTCGTCACCCCTAGCCCAGGTAACAGCAGCCACCCATACCTGCGTTCAAGTCACTGGGCTCAGTCAAAAACAACAGCAGCCAAGCCTGTGTGTGATGAAAGCTATCCAAGTCTATGGCAATAACAACATCAGCTTAACAGGCCTTATTAGCGAACACAACAGCCGCTTAGCCTGCTGCATAGGCTCAGTCCTTCCAATAGCAACAGTCCATTAAGAAGCCTTTTCTACTTTCCTCTTCATTGTGGTGACAGCACAGCTAGTAAGCTACTATTACTACACTATGCATCAGTGAGGAGGCTGAAAAGCTTCCAGAAATATGTTCCAGTCTGTTGAATTTTAGAATACATCAATGGCCCACTCTTGCATTCAACACAACAAGAGCGAAGACACTTCTGCCCAACAAAGCCAAACAGCAGTAACTGCATGAGTGGTGAAAATGAGAAAAATATTTAAAATTTAATCTCTTGTCTTGCCTGGCTGGTAACAAAGTGCATAGCACATCATTTGGAAAACACTTCTGAGTATCATCTTTGGTGATATGAAATTTAAACCCTGGTCATGACCTTTGACCTTCGAACATACACACAAAGTAGTTACTTCTGTTTGCCTTTATATGGTAGAGTTCTCTACACATTAAATGGGAAAGGGAGAATATCTATGTCTGATCAAGGGGAAAAGGAGGAGAAAGTTTGAGTGAGATTTTAAGGGGCCAGGTAAATCCTTATGGAGCAGTCTGTCCTTCCCATCTAGTTGGGCAAATATGCCGCCGACCTAGATGATTAAAATAAAACCTGAGCCACTACCTTTGGATGAGAGCAGTCTGACCAGAGGACATAGCAAGACTCTACTGATATTAACAAAGAGACAGATGTACATGTTCCTAATACTCATCTGTTTCGGAGAGGCAACATTTATCTAAATAAAATCAACAGCAAGGTGAGAAACAGACTTTTTGATGGACCGACGAAGTCATTCTTATGAAAAACACCTATAAACCCAAAGTATAAAGCAACCTCGTACTGAAGCCTTCCACCTGCAGACCCGCACACCCGTTCAGTAGATCCAACAGTGTCTAACCTTCCTAGACCACAACGCCACTCTCACCTGGTTTCTCTCCCGGCTCAGCCCCACCAGTGTATGGGTCTCCACGGTGTCTGAGCTTCTGTCAAGCTCTGCCCCTCTCTTACCTGTACTTCATGCCTGTCTGATAGGACACACACTCCTCCAGGGCCAGGCCATTCATCTTCAGGAAGTCTTCCATGTTCTTGATCTGAGCGGCGATTCTCTGCTCGCGGAGCCTCTGCAGCTCCGCCTGGTCGGTGGGCCGAGGCTGATTCAGCCCCTGGTCCGAGTGGTAGCGGTTGATCCCGCTCCGGATGCTCTCGCTGTATGACATAGACAGCATCTTGCCACTGCCGCTGCTACTGCTCTTCCGAACACTGCTGCCCGGCACTGCCGGTTTGGGGATCTGCAGGTTGTCAGGAGGACAGTAACTGGACTTGCGCCTGCCGGGAACCCCCCGGGGGCCACCGGCGTACCCTCCCGCAAACATACCCCCCCCTCCTCCTCCGCCTCCTGATGCTGATTCTGCAGCGACCCGTGCAGTGCAGAGCCAGAAAAAGTGGGGCCACGGCTGGAGTGAGGAGCCGGCGGGGCACAGCCACCTCCTTAAATAGCACCTGCTCCCATAAAAAAGAGCTCTCCTGTGCGGGGCAGCACACAGCCATGCATCCTGTAATCAGAGTCGCCCAACACAGCCTAGCACCACCCTCCCCTGACAGGCACACAATGGCAGGGTTACACTGATAGGGAGCATTCAGGTGACTAGCTGGTGATTAAGGAGCAGGACCAAAGAGAAGGCGCATGCTATCTGCAGACAGAGAGGAGGCATTCAAACATGCACCAAGCAACAAGGACACCATTCCTGGTCTCATTTCTGATTCGGGCTGGATGGAGAGGGAGAGCCAAGAAACAAACTTTCTGAGAACAAGCCAGGACCTAATTTGTTTGAATCCCACTTAAGTCTCAGTGAACTTAAAAAACATAGATAGACAAGTGCTAAAGGACTCACCAAACAGAGTCTCACATAAAACACACTTGACGTGGATCTTTTATAAGAGGTCAGGCTTTAGTTTATGTTCGGGAGTTTAGGGACCCTACAGTGGTCATGTTAACCATTTTCCAAAAAACATCTGCATTTCCTCACTTTCACCACCAGGTCCACTTCCCTCTTGTTTAACGCCTAATTTTGTCAAAATGGAAGTAAGTGATGGATAATACATGTGCAGCAGAGGATGTTGTACTCAATTTTGCCAATAGAGGGCAGTGAAAGGGCACTGAGTCAGTAAGTAATGGTAGTACCATTACTTACTACCACAAAATGCTCAATGCACTAGTGAGCACTGTAAAACAAAACCTCTTTCCTGCAGAAGGAAATGTAGAAAATGTACATAAGTGAAAAGCAGATATAGGAGCACTACTGGTGGGGTTTTTTTTAGTATAAGATGGTGCTCTTTGGTCTATAGGCAAAGATCTCTGATAAAAAACTTGAAGAAAAAACCAAGGCAACTCCTCTTCGAAGTATCAAAAGACAAAATACTTTATATTTACTCTACTTTAAATTACTTTAGTAAAGTACTTTAGTAAAGTATTTAGTCTTGATACTTCAAAGAGGAGTTGCCTTGTTTTTTTCTTCAAGTAGAACATTTACATTTTGTTTATCAATACAATTAATATCCATTAGGCTGAGATACAGCACTTAATGTTAATTTAAAAATATTTACCCCTGAATATCATCAGTTGGTCTATAAAATAGGTTGCCAGGTTTTTTCCCACAGAAAAGTTCAGTCTATCCCCTTTGCTGTGCATAAAAAAGGTACATGGATGGTTGTGGCTATTCATAAAACCTTCTGTCCAAGAAAAGGAAACACATGAAAAATGACATACCAGGATCATCTCAAATCTCAGCTATATCATAACACAGAATATCCAATAACCAAGACTAGATGTGCCGTTTTTGCCTGTTTGATTTGGATCAAATTGAAATCACAGATTTAGCCATTCAGTAAATACATTGTAATAATGATAATACAAAATAAAAACTTGATTCAATTATAGAGACTACTATTTAGACCAACCGTTGTTGGGTCACCTTGTCAATACACTGTCCCTTAATTGCCACCACCTGTGACTAAAGAAAAGAAACACTTCCCTGGCGATATAAAATACACTGTAAGGTCTAAGCTGTATTGATCCTTTAAAATCTATTGACTGATACAACGCTTGAACAGCATTTCTCCTTGCCTCTCTCCATGCCAGCTCGAGAGCTACAGTACCATAACACCGACATCAAAACTCAAGCTTATTTAAATTGTCACAAAACCAACATTAAATCTCACAAACCTTGTATTTATTAAAATGTAAAGAATATATATAATTCCAAGAGTAGTTCTAACATGGGGTGAGAATTAGTCCAAAGTCTAGACCCCGTCACGACACAGGACTTGGGTCTCTCTCGCAAAATCTCTATTCATCCCGGTTCTCGTCGAAGTTTTCCCCAACCGCTGGTTTCCCCCCGTAAAGACAGAGAGAAAGAAAGGGAGATTCCAGGCTAGGCAGCATGCACCCGCTGCATACTACATACTGTACACACACCCACACATACTCATCACTCTGCTAACTCCTCACACACAAAACATACACACACACACACACACACACACACACACACACACACATACACATACTCCGTGATGCGGTCATGGACGCAAGTCTTGCCTCAAACTCACCCGATTTCTTGGGGGTCGGCTCATGAGCGAGGTTGTGGGGTGCCAGTCTGCTCTTATAAACACACACTGCAGCCAGCGAAGAAACGGGCCCACCCAAACTGGGAGTGTCTTACTAGGAAACGTCTAAACCAATTAGTGAATGAGAGAGTGCATCCCATCCCTCCCCTCACCACTTGGACCATGCTGTATCACCACAACCACCACCTCTCACCCTCCCCTCCCTGTTAGATCTCATGGAAGAAATCCATTTATGTCGTTTAGTGGCCTGTCTTGTTTCTGCTAACCGCAGCAAATAATATCAGGCCTGAATTATTCACCAAAGCTTTTGCACTAAAAGCCTCTGATTGTTGTTCCACAGGAAAGAATACTAAGAGCCCGACAATAATGAGGGCCTGAGTGTTGTGCGCACATGAAGCACGGGCACACACACAGTCTCAGGCCATCACACACGCACACGTATAGACAAAGACAGAAAAGGACGGACCACTAAGCACGTTCAAGTCTGCTCTAACCAAGCCACAGCAATACTTTACCATCCCAGGCTGAAAACCACAGCAGCACCAGTTAAGCACATTGGTTCTCTTACGGCATCTCTCAGCATTCTGTTCAGGTCAAGGTCAGAATCAGAAGTGTCCCACATGATCTCAACTCCGGCTCTGAACCCACAGCTGTCGAGCACCTGTAGTGATAAGCTGGTGTAGCTGCTATAATATAACCACTGCTAAATGTCAAATCTTTGACATGACACACAATATATAATATAATGTGAAGTTTGATGTCTCCATGGAACCAAAACATGACAATAGGTGATACTGACAGTAGATGAATAAGCCCTCCTACAAAGTCCAAATAAGAAAATGAATCTTTGACCTAGGTGTTGTATGAAATAAATTATGAGTTATATTAAATGAAATGATTAATGATGCACTAACGTCTTTCTATCGATCTGAATTACTATAACAGTTTGGTACGCTATAAATTTAAGGTCAGCAGCATTGCCCATATCAATGTAAAATTAAAGACAAAGCATATTTTACTGATTTTGCTTTTAAACTTCTTCGTTTGATTGTAATTACTATGAATAATTGAAAACAACAACAATAAGAAAACAACATGCTATAAATAGTTAGAACTAGAGTGAGAGCATATGCATGCAAATAACAGAAAATGTATCAACAGGGCCCTGGGCTTCTTCTTCTTTGAAGGATAAGCAAAACAAGTACTGGCCTTGTTTGTTGTACAGCAAAGCATTACATTTACTGTTAGATACTTGAAATTTGACTTTCATTTCACCAGCAACTCTGACCAACATTGATGGCCACTCCATGTTTCCATAGTCACAAATTTCAGAAAAACTTGGCAGTCACTACTGTTCATGTCATTTATATCAAACAAAAAGCCAATGAGATCAAAAGATCAGCATCGGCTAAACTGAGTAGGATGAGCCATAAGCTCAAGGCTAAACTGTATACACCTGTGATACGTTAAAAGAAGTGCTTACTTTAAGAGCCTTTATCTACAATATATATTTTTCCACAGTCGATGAGAGAGTGAAATAACTGCATGAGAGACAATATAGGGGTCAAAGGTTAAGGACCTCCATCATTAGGAAAGCACTCACTCCCCTGAAAACTGTAAAACGGTTTAACGATAGCAAGAGCCGGAAATACTGTACTAAAAGCCTTGGTATGGAACTATACAGGCTAACTTAAAGTGGCCTTGGACTGATCTAGTCCACATATTGAAGGAAAAATGCTAGAACAAAACAAAACAAAACTGAGAGATAAAAAAAAAAAAAGTATAGGCATAATATAGCACTGAGAAAAAAGACTCACAGAATTAGATTCCATCATATTTGGGTGCAACTGTTAAGAATTGCTTTCTAGTAAACAATATATTAGCCATCCCGGATGCAGTATTACACGTGTTGTGTTACAATGCTGAAATGAGGGAAAAGGAGAAAACTTCACTTCCCAGCATCAGCCCGTTAGGCTGTCAGAGTGATAGACAGACAGAGATAGGGGCTTTGATCGATCACCCTCACCTAGGCCAGAGTAGCAGCTAGTTGGACGGTTTGCACTTTAAAAGGACAGAAATGTGCCAGGCGCCAAGATAAAAATCCGATAGTGAGCTCATTACAGGCACATCCACATCGTCAGGGGTTTTTATAACTAGATCAGCAGAATAAGGCCTCACATAAGATCATAAAACATGATCCGAGTCTAAAGCAGCAGGAAGACAGATCATCTAAAACACACTATTGGAGGAGTGGGCCGATAACACAAGCTCCCCTGCTCTAAGAGAACAACGTCCCATCCCCAATTCTGTCTGACATGGTCTGGCTTTTGGAACAAGACAGATACAGTTAAACTCCAGATGAGTGCAATATACTCAGAAAAAATATGTAGTTTTAAGATTGAAATGATGAATGAAGACAGTATGCAGGCTAACATTACTGGGGCCATTGTAACAAGTCATAGCTTAATGTAGGCCTATATACTTGTTTAGACTGTGCAGTCACTAATAAGGATGTTAATCAATTATCTGTTATTTAGTCCTATTCCTGACTGTATGTGCAACATCAATCAATTAATTTTGGTGTGGGGCGTAATGTTTATTTCAGCATCTTTAGTGGAAAATGCTATCTTTTGAGCATGTCAGATAACATTATGTAAACATTCTGTGCTGGGTTCAAGAGTCAAATTCTTTTTGAATTCACCAACCCTGGGATCAGAACTCTGGACCCCCGCATGAAAGTCTGCTGTCCTCCCAAGTGAGCGAACGCACCAGTGTGGCTGCCTGAGAAACTTACAGGTATTGTATCTCTGTATCCTGCAGATCTATATGCGCAGTGGGATTTTATGACTTATGATAGCTGCTGGTCACAGCTAAAAACACGTTTAATATACTGTAATTGTTGATTCAAAAATTTTGCAAGCAACCGTGCAACAAAATCCATCAGCACCCCTATCAGGTTTAAGCTGGATAGTGCATTGCCAGCTAAATAGTAGATGCTAAGTGTTATCTGTGCAGCAGAGGTTTACTAATGGATGTACAGTCCTCAATGACAGAACAGCAAGTCTCTACAGCAGTGCTTAATTTGTGCTGGATCCTGCCGGAACAGGATCCGGGACCTCGCGGTTTTGGACTACCTACATTCCGGTATACTTATTTGTGTGGACCCGGCACCTCTGGTGGCATGAATGTTTTTTTTGGGGGGGTTTTTGTAATAATCCCAATAGTTGACACTTCCTTTCCCCTCCCTTCCAAAAACCTAACTGTCTCATTTCCATATGAAGACAGGTGATTACCCTATTAGAAAGTAGCAACAAGTGCATAGTAATCACATCACACATGAGTGAGCTGCTCTGCAGAGTGTGTTATGGTAAACTTCAGACAGCGTTATGTCCGCTGTGTGGACTATTTTGGAAAATTAGACAAGGTAAGCATGTTACAGTTCTCTGCTGGGACAATAACATCTAAATTCATATTTGCATAGATGAAAACAGAATTTATTCGAGTGCGGACCTGTAAGTCCCGCAGTTAAATATGTGGGCAATTGCGCATGTTGTTGTTGTTGAGTGTTCAGAAATAATTGGTAATATAATTGGTTGACGTGAAGGGCTGTAAGCCCCACATCAATGTGGGCGCGGTCTAGCTGAGTGTCGCATTTAGGCCGACTTCTAGCTGCATGGCATGACCATGATACATTTTATTTCTGTCATTTCATTATTCGCTGACATTGTTTCCTACTTTCAAAATAGATATCCTGTGAAAGTATCTGTGTTGAATATTAATGTGTAACTACTCAAGCCAGAAGTTGTCTGGTAAATGGTTGAAGCCATTGCAATTTCCTTGATGTGTTTATGTATGATTAGGATATCTCACAGCCAAGTATGTGGGCATTTTTATGTTGTGCACAGCACAGTTATATCTTTAGTCCACTTCTTGAAGGGCAGGTTTGTAAAACCCATAATTTTGGACAAAATGAGCATTATGTAGCCTATGCATTTATCAAATATTGTTATATGTCCCCAGTAGTCGGAGCTCTAAGGTCATATAGTCATTTAGTAATGTTTAGGCTGTTAGGTCTACAGTAAGCTATATGGCGGCACTGAGCACCACCGTGCCTCCAATGCGCTTGTTGTCTTGATCTGTTCCGGAACCTTTTCCCTCCAGACCGACTCGCGGGAACAGCGACCACTTGGTGTTCCGGGACCTCATCATTTACAAATTAAGCACTGCTCTACAGCAAGGTTATTATTATAGTTAACTAAGATTTCTTCTTCTTCTGTAGAAAAAGATAAATTCCAGCAAGACAAGGAAACACCAACTGAAATGTCATATCCTCTCCCTCTGTTATACCTGTGAGAGAGAACAGTGGGGCATATTAAAAGCCCAGATACAGTCTGCATCTATTCATCTCTTATATTGCATTTGACGAAACGTTGACACGATAACAAAAGATGCTGAAAAGTTGCAGTGTGGCATTCTGCACCACCTCAAAGAGCAAAACCCAGATTTATAATTCTACGACTTAATAATACTTTACCTTACTTTATTTATGCAACATATATACTGTAGTTTACAAAGTACAGTACATCAATCAAATCATTAAATCAAAACGAGTTACAGTTTTGTCACATCCTGCCCTTACCAAGCCATATAGTCACATTGGCCTGTCAAAATTGTACTGTCCCCCTGTTTGGGAAAACCCAGGTCCAAAAAGGCTCGCTTGTGACTCTCCAAGATCACTTTAAAAAAAAAAGTAGGTGTCCAACCAATCCATCTCTTCAAAGATCTGATTAAAAAAATGTGTGCAGCCAGGAACCTATAGTTTTTATTGCTGTGAGTTTGACAGTGATTGGAGACAAGGGAGGACTACAAAACAGCCTAACATATTTCTGATTGTAGTATTTTTATGCGTGTTTTTTTTGTTTTTAAGTTAAACTAAAATTTAGCACCACACCCTTATCTGTTATATTACCTTATAGCTACACAACTTAATCAATATTTCCGCCAGGGATCATAAAAAGTTCATGAAAAGATCATGAAAAATCCTCCATACCAGGAGACACAATCAACTAACAGAAGATGTCAAGGAATAACATCTCCGGCCACTGAGTTGGATCGCTCGTCCACTCTGTAATTACATATGGATGACACTCATCCATTTAATTTATCAACTTACCCATGGTTGTCTATTCAGGAGCGACGACTATGAAATTTACAGATATTGCATTACATATGTTATTAGATATGTAGCAACTCAGATCTGGATTATGTTTCTTCTTACTCAGTGACTCTCAGACATGGATTATTTTTCCCCACACCAGCTCTGCCAACATCCCACCCGTCTGTACAACAGCTCTTTCTTCTTATAATTTTTTTTGCTCAACTTAAAAGAGTGAGTGGCAGACAGAGAGAAACACAGACAGACAGGTACCTGTAGAACTGCAGCTGTCGTTTGGGGCTCCCATAGCGAGCGCTGAAGCCATCGAGGGAGAGGAGGAGAAAGAAAAGCTTTGGTTAATATAAAGCAGGAAAGGGAAAAGGTTAGTACTCGTGAAAAGCCAGACAAAGACAGACACTAAGGAGACAATAAACACAAAAATGACAGATGAAGCAAGGAGTGTTGAGTGATAATGGAAGACAATACAGAATATGAAGTCTGAAATATGAGCTTATATAAAAAAGAAATAGTCAAGCAGGAGGGAATAGGAAATACTGAATCAGCAGCGACAAGTACTGATATAGAGTGTACTCTTTACACTTTGGATATTGAAATGTAACAGATAAAGAGCTTTCAAAATCATGTTCAGGGTTCCTACGCCTTTACCAGTTCAAAATGAACGATTTGTTCAGAAGATTATTCTTCACAACAAATATCACAATATGTGAAAATGCAGTGGGTCCACAACTACATAAAATGTGTACTTTAATACAGTTTGATTTTACAGTGTGCTATTCCTAAACTTTTCAAGACCTGGAAATGATCGAATTCACTTTCCATAGATTTTCAGACTTTCCAGACCTGCGTAGGAACCCTGCATATTCATTGTATCCAATTGCCAGATGTCACAGTATCTGGATAAAGACTCTGAAAGACACTGAAACCAAGAAATTCAGATGAAACTATGGGTGGGTGATATCGATAAAATATAATTTCAAAAAATCTTCAGATATTAACACAATTTACGGTATGCTTCACAATATTTTTCACTTTTCTTTTAAGGCTATACTGCAAGTTACTGAAAAGTAAAACCCAAATGGAAACAGCATACTACTCCATTTGCAGCCTTAAAAGAAAGTATAAGCAATATGCAATGAGAAGGAAAAAAAAAAAAGATGTTATGAAATTTGAGTTTATTAAATATAAGTAGAGTAACTTGACCATCAGGAATGGTCAAAGTAGGTTATCAGACCCATTTTAATGAATTCTAGTTTCAAAAGCACCGCTTAGCTTCCAGTCATGAATAAATGAATAGTAAGATTCAAATAGGGCTCTGATGTACAAACAGACCTTAAATCGCTACATCTTTAACCTTCATTTTCAACTGTTTTAATTGGAACCATTGTTTGCAAGGCAAAACATGACATGACTTGCCATTCCTTTCTTTTCAAAAGGAGTGCTTCTCTCAAATGACTTGACTAGTGGTGTCTGATGCTGCCTTCAAGTGCTTCTTGTAAGCTCCTTCTCCCGAGTTCAAAAGTCGCATAATTTGTTGTTAATTCAAGTGCTTTTGGTGGGAAATAACAAAATGTAACATGTAATGAAAGTTTTTATGGCCGTGTTATTTTTTAACTCAAGCAGCATGGAGCTACTGTGCTTTGTGCTGCAGCGGCATAATAAAGAGGAGAAAACATGCATCATATAACTGATGTTACAATTAACTTAGCATAAACAAATGTGTGATAGTAAAAGTTAAACAAAGAATAAAAATACAAACGTACAACAATATTATTTATTAAATAGAATGCCAAACAATAAATAAATAAATAATAATAGTTAGTCAAATTAGTTGTTGACAGGGCTTCCATGCTCTCAGTGTAACTCAGGTATCATAGGGTCATTCAGGTGTGTTCAACTTGCAATTCTGACATTTCCATCATCACTTGAAGGCAGCATTTGTCCATCCCTTTGGCCGTTCAATGATGCACTCGAACAAGTTGCTGAACCAGGAAATTTTAGCTTTCAGTTTAATAGGAAAGTTATGCAGTGACTTAGGTGAAAACTTGGGTGAAAGCAGATGTTATGAATGGAAATTATGCACAGATTATAGGCTACTATATAATATAACACAATGTCCACGATCTCCCTGTGAAGGCATATCATGATAAATCTTAACCAGTGTAGATGTAAAATCATCATATCGTCCACCACCACCTATCTGACACATCAGTCTGATAGCTGCTTTCTTAGTTGGTGACACATCACACAACCCTTCAGCCACTGTGCCCTATCTGCCCATAGCATAGGTGATGTGCGGACTGGATGCTTGAGACAAAAAGATGAGTCTCTGGCGCCACATGCTGGTGGTGCATCAGAGAGCAGGATATCGACCCTCCATGGGATGGGTGTTCCCACTGCAGGGTGGGAACACCGCAAAAAAAGAGGCGAATGAGGAGTGTGTCTGTGAGAAATCTTTGAAACGCACTGTCTTAACTGCAAATGTAGTATTGTAGTATCTCAATCGGAGTAAGGTCATAATACGGTTAACACACCTAGATTTCTGCTCAATCTTTCGATTTATTAGAGCATGTAAACGCCTTAGATTTCTTTCGGCTTTTTTAAACTGTGCATGTCGGTCACCAGAGGCAGTAACACAGATGTCGTATTTACAAAGCAAACAACACGGTGCAGTGCAGTGGATTGATGAGCGGTAGATTGATTATTAAATTAATCAGTGTAAACCGGGTTATTAGAGAAATTGCGGTATTTGCAACCATGTAAACATTGTAATCGGGGGATTGGTGCGCATGTAAACATACTCACTGTCCATCAACAGTAATGTGTCCTGCTATGTGTCTGAGCAAGATTTTGAACCTACTCACTCACTGTAAATTGCCCTGTATTATTATTATTATACATATTATTAATATCTGGGAGGGAAAATCTTTTTTCACTTTTCCCCTCCACAGCTACAGAGCAGCACCCCTGGAGCTGGTCGGGATTCATTGCCTTGCTCAAGGACACTTCAGTAAGGTGGAGCCTTGCCAAGACAGGGGATTGAACGCAGGTCCTGCGGCTAAACAGTGCTCTACCTATAGAAAACACCACCCTGCTGTCCTGTTAGGCAGGTTTCATGAACAGCATCAGTTAAATACCTAAAATGAAACTTAAATGAAATGTGCTTGTGTGTGTGCACTCACCTGTAGATCATGCCTGGCGAGCCAGTCGGTCGGAGGGAGAGGCGGGCAGGTGAGTCTGTGGTAGATTCAGGATACATGGAGACAGGAGGGTGGGGGTGTGGCCAGCCTGCCGGGGGTGCTTTTCTTTCTCCAGGACCACAGGGCACACAGTCTCTCACCAGTCAGGGCCTCTGGAAGGGAGAGGGAGTGCACATGCATCACTCAGTGGAGTTTTTATTTATGCAACAAAATGCAGCATTTCCCCTAGATGTTGAATGCTGAATTCCCAAACGCCTCCACTAATGTCTGACAAATTAATACTTCCCCCCCCCCCATAGAACCTCATTCTCGGATGACCTCCAGAAGAACAAAAAATATTAATCTTGAAAAACACTAGAAAAAAACGCTCCAGTTCACGTAGCTAAGGCCATGTTGTTCAGTCCATCTAAACTGATCTGTCAGACTCCGCTCAGAAAACACATTCAATTTCCACCACATGTTCGTGGCAATTTAAATCAAGGCAGCAATCACAATGTCAGTGAAAAAGCAGAAACCTTTATTAAGTCTCCAGTCGGGAAATACTGAAGGTGCCTTTGGCTGAAATGCTGCGTGGATCACTCAGTCACTGGTCACTATAAAAAGTCACCATTGTGGTTGTAGAAATAATATTTTTTTTGTAAATAATTTTACCCCATCATTCTCCTTAGTAAGAGAATAGACTGATCACAGAGATGTTTGTGAAGACTGTGCAGGACACACAGGCAGACAGTAAAGCGAGGTGTGGCTGACAGAGCCTTTGTAATTGTAGACAGGATGACCTCAATTACCACCTGAAAACCAAGCATCAAAAGGCTTGTGTTGGCCAAGCAATTTTAAAATCTAGAAGTATGCTCTGTTTTATTTATGTCTCTGTACACTCTCTGGACCTGGTATTCTTTCTTTCTTTCTAAGTTTCTAAAATATGAAATTCCACATCACACCAGTCACTCACATCACCAACTCCCTCCGAAGTACCTACACAAACTACTTTCCTAAGGGAAGCTCTGAAATGTTACCATCAAAATTAATCGAAACAAAGTACATGATCTCTCAAGAACTTGATCTTTCATTCAAATCATATTATGATTTGGGATTTGAATTGGGATCTGAATTTCATAAAAAAAAAAAACGCTTACAACAACTTCACACAACTGATAGGCATCACAGCAGGTCCTAAACAACTACTGATGGACTTCAAATTTAGATGTAAACATTTTGAGAAGATTTTGTGCTGTTTTCCACATCCAAAAAGCACATTAAAAGTTTTAATTTATTCCCATTCACATCATAACATGGATCCTCCGTACCATTAGGTATTCATGGCAACACATTAGTTTTGTTTCTGGTGTCAGTAATCATGAAAAGATAAGCCTGTGTCAAAGTTCAGCAGCTGGGCCATCGAATAACAAGACCACCTGAAATGCGGGTCTCGGTCCCCATCGAAGCAAACTGAGGTGCAGTTTGTTAGGAGTGAGAACATAATGGTACCAACTACAGGAAATTACCCCAAAACATACATTTGAGTTGTATGAGTATGCTGTTTGTTGTATTTGAAAAGCCTAGCATAACAAAATGTCTGTACTGATGCTTATATTCAGCTATTTCTTCATGTGTTCTTGCCTGGCATGAACCAGAGGTACCAGAACTGGTAAATTACAGAAGAGACCACAGACAAGTCCATCATGCTTAGCTTAAGTTACAGGGAATTGGATATGTTTTGATTCCCCCTGCTCCCTGGCTGCCAAAATCTGTAATTTCGCAGGATGACAGGTTACGAAAACTCTCTCCAATAAATGAAAAACTTGTGAGTCCATGTGATTTTAGTTCACAAGCCTTGGTTTGTTTGTAATTTGGCAGTGTGAACCTGAATTAACCAAATACAAAAAACAAAGTTTTCAACTATGGTTTGGACCAAAGACAACTAACTGTAGGGGTGATTGCACCCTTAAGTGAATTCATTTGACATCATCACAAACAAAAACGATTGCTACATATAGCTGCCACTAGATGGAGTCATCTCCTCACTATGCAGACATGAGCTGAATGAATAAAACCATCAGACCAATGAGACTGCTGTAGTTTCCCAAGACTGTGGCTTAGGGATTTTAACTCCCTCACAGTGAAGGCTATGGATACCAGTCTAGAACAATCAGAACTACTAGTAATTCAGACAGAAGGATAATCACATAACAGAACACTCTGCAGTAACACACAGTTTAAAATGCAGGCAGAGACAGCAAGCAGCACAAACCAACACATAGGCTACTATGAACATATGGGTCCTACTTCATCATCATTCATTCATCATTCATCATCCTATCCTTGCTGTGCACTGTACATGTGTGTGCACAACAGCAATCCATGGCTGATCCACTGCTTGGAGCGACTCTGATTCTATGAATAATTCAAGAGTGTCTGCCCAAGAAGCAGGGCACTGCTGTAGAGAGGGCTACAGCACGAGGAGAGCAGGGCATCGATGAGGGATGGGTGGGTGGGGGGGTGGGTGGTTTAAGTGGAGGGGACTGGAGTGGTCTGCAGAATAAAAAACAAATGCCATTAACACACATTTGCATTACCTCGTCAGAACATTTCAAATCCACTCAATGGTCTGGGTGGGTGGGGAACTGCATTGCTGATGTTTTAGCCCAGAAAAACTGTAGTGGATAAATTGAAATGGGGAGAGCAGCAGAGTGAGTGGAATCTAACTCAGGCTGACAAGGCATCTGAGAGACAGGCCGAGCTGCCCATGCTCGCCTATTTCACCAATGGCTGCACTCACGCGACTTACGGCTCGTAACGGACGTCGTAATGACAACATGAAGGTGACTTTCTCCTCCCATCAATCTCCAAGGCTGCAAATAAGGTGTCCCATGTTCCCAAGGACTCATTTAACGCTCTCTGCACATTCATTTCAATCATGCCGGGACAGACCACCGGTCATCCCTGCTATGATCATGATGATGATGGCATGACCCTGATGTGGAAAAGGCAGCGTTGTAGATCTACTCCCTCGGCAGCAGAGTCCTCCTGGAGGTGAAATTCCTCTGTCATTGATCTGGATCAGAGGACATGGGGAGGAGTGGGGGGGTGAAGCACACAGTGCTTCAAACAGCCATTTGTTCCTACTAGGGTTCAACTGATATGCCGTTTTGAAGGCCAATACCAATACAGATATTTTTAGACTGAAACTGCCAATAGCCAACTGCCAAGTGATGTTTTGTGCAGATATTCAATATATTTAAATTTGACCATTTTCTTGCCAAAAAGTATTTTGTTTACCCCAGAATTTTATTCTTGGCAGGGTTAGGGTTAGCCTCTGAAAAAGCATTAGACCATGGGACACTAAACACTGCATACTTGGAATGCAATCAGAATGTCGCATTAGAGTCAATTCAGGTTGAGGGCTTCCTTTACACAACCAGTGTAGTATTGGTCAATTATGTATATCAGTAGCAAATTGTATCATATCAGGTGAACAACTGACAATATCAGCCCCATATATCAACAAACCAATATATTGGTGGAACCATAGTTCGTAGTGTGAAGGCTTTGGAATGAACACAATGGACTAGAACCTGACCTCCTACTGTGCACCCTACTGTGGTTCCTCTGCAGTCTAAATGTAGTAAGTCATCAACTGTTTAGCCACAGATACTACACAAAACATTTTGTCACAAAGAATACAAGAACATGAGACTGCAGAGATGCCATCTCAGGACTTAGGCTACATGCCTACTCTCAGTATTTGCAAGTTATCACTGGTGCATCACTCTAGTCCACAGTGCGCTACAGTCAGCCTCACAGAGATGCCTGTAGTGTGCTGCAGTTGGAGCGGATGATGCTGCTGACTGCAGCAATGCGGTACACTACAGACTCGTCCCAGCTCAAGTTGGAGAGTTAGAGAGCTCAGATTTACTGCTCTAATGGGCCAAGGTGCACTTTGCAGAGTAAAACTGCAGACGGGGAGACAGAGATGAAGCAGAGAGAAAGAGAAGAGAGAAAAGGAGTTTCATCCATTTGCTCTCTTGTGTCTTAAATTTTTTAAGACACAAGAGAAGAAGAATAAGTTAATAAGACTGCCACGGTGGCTATGTCAGAAATCTATACTCACGCAATCGACCTGCTGCATTTAACACTAAAGTGTATTCACTGTGGTACATTCAGAATCAATTCTGCAAATCCTGATATTGATACCTCATTGTTTTACAGCTCAAATTTCATTTTTCACTTATGTAGCCTATAGGTTCCACTCCAGACAGTGTCACTAGCCATTATTTTACTGCAGCTTCAAGAAATACGCCGACCAAACTACATCTGTTCAATAATATGTTGGCTGCCATTAAGCCAGTGCCAGCAAATCTCAAGGCAGATGTTTGGCTGCAATTCAGATTTAGAGTTACAAGAGAGTAACATGAACTCAAAAGGAACGTTATGTATAAACTTTGCCATTCAGTGTTAAAATACTGTGGCAAGAAGACGAATTTAATCATACACATGACTAGAAAGCTAATCAGCTAATCACTGAACCTACTAGACCTAATCTAAAAAACCCTTTGAACTCAACGCTAATTGATTTAATCGTATCCAATAGGAGAAATAAAATTGTTTCTACTGGTGTATTTGATCTTGGAGTCAGTGATCACTGTCCGGTGGCCTGTATCAGGAGCACACGCTTAAAGAGATCGCAGTCCCAAATTATTGTTAAGCGTCACTTAAAAAATTTTAATGAACAAGCCTTTTTAAATGATCTATGATGATATTCATCTTTCATCTGAAATTCCGGACTTTGAGCTGGCTTTGGACTATTTCATCAAGACCTTCCTTTCAGTCATAGACAAGCATGCACTCTTTAAAAAGCACAAAGTAAAAAATAGATCAAACCCCTGGTTTACAAATTATCTGTCTGACGTGTTAATGGAAAGAAACAAAGCTTGGTCCCTTACAAGAAACTCTGGAAGTGTTTCCCATTGGACTCCTTTCAAACAACTCAGAAACAGATGCACATTCATGGTGAGGAAAGCCAAATCAGAGTATTTTCTGGATTTAATCTCTAGCTCTTACTCAACTCCGGCAAATTTGTGGAAGGCTGTAAATTCCAATAAAAATAACTTTTCCTCAGTTCCTACTTAGGTCAAGGTTAATGACTGTTTATTGTCTGACCATAAAGAGATTAGTTTAGCTTTTAATAAACATTTTGTAGCAGCTGGTCACCTTTTGGAGGATGAGGGATTAGATCCCTCTCCTACTGATGACAGTTTACTCTCTGTTTCTCGCAGCCCTCTGTTTACCCAAGATCCTGTTTCTTCAAATGTAGTCAAAGATGCTCTCCTTGCCATCGATCCCAGGAAGTGTATTGGAGAGGACAATTTGGATCCCTTTTTTCTTAAGCTCTCGGCACAAATTATCTCAGAACAAATAACTCATATTTTCAACCTTTCTATTTCCTCCGGCATAGTTCCCAGAGTTTGGAAAATGGCTCATGTAATTCCCCTACATAAGGGAGGTGACAAGAGCAATCTTAACAACTACAGACCAATATCTAAACTGCCTTGCCTGGCAAAGGTCCTTGAATTTTTAGTTAATGATGAATGGAAGGTATTTTTGTCCAGAGCTTCCATCTTGAGCCCATTTCAGTCTGGTTTTAGAGCGGGCACAGTGCTGTAACTGCTGTTACTATGGCCCTAAATGACGTTGTGTCAGCTTTGGATAAAAAAAAGCACTGTGCGCCACTTTTTGTTGACTTATCCAAAGCATTTGATAGCGTAGACCACTGTCTGCTCTTGCAGAGGCTGCGTAACATTGGATTTGATATCAATGCATGTGATTGGTTCAGGAACTCCCTCTCAGAGAGACAACAATCTGTTAAATTAGGAAGCTTCTATTCTGAGTTTTTATCAATAACGAAAGGTGTTCCACAGGGTTCAATTTTAGGTCCAGTTCTTTTCACTGTTTATATCAATAATATTGTTTCTTTCTTTGACAAACTGTCATGCCCATCTGTACACGGATGACACAGTGCTGTATTGTGTCGCTGACACTGTACATCTAGCCGTCGAGGACTTACAGCGCTACTCTAACATTCTGCAAGGTACTCTTAAAGACCTCAGACTTGTACTGAATGGTGATAAAACAAAGTTCATGCTATTTTCAAGAGCCAGAGCTATAGACTATGATGACCTTAATATTTCTACTTCAAATGGACTTATGATTGAGAGAGTCACAGAATATAAATATCTCGGCATCTGGATTGATGAAAAACTCACTTTCAAATTTCACATAATCTTGTGTGCCGACTCAGGCAAAAGGTTGTCTATTTCTACAGATATAAAACCATTTTTCCCACATTCTGTAGGTGATGTGATTTACAGACACTGCATGATTATGGCAAAAATTATAATCCAAATTATTTTGCTAAATATTGTCAATTATCATGGAAACATACTGTAAAATTTGATATACGATTAAAAGTATAGGCCTAGTACCTTGCATCATGTTACTCCAAATTTCAGTCATATATACTTACACTGTATTTATACTGTGTGAAGTATCAAATTGAAGTATCAAATTGAATCGAGTCATATTGTGGGGTTATGTGGGTCCTTGATAATACCCAGCCCCACTACATACAGTACATCCAGTAGCTAGCATGCTTAATAGAGCTATCTCCTTTCAGAAATGATTGAGCAAAACCTTGACCAAGAGTGGTTGTTGGAATTTGCTTGAAACTCATGCATTTCAAAATAGTAGGCTATATTATGGCTGGTGCTGTTGTTGTTAGTCAGTGCCTGCTGCCATATGGGACTGATTCCACATGTCTCATGAAAATACCATTGTATTTTCTCAGTTTTCTCAGGACAGGCTAACACATAAAGCAAGACTTACAAAAGTGCTCCTCTGAGCAATGTGTTCTTCTCCATAATGGTGATGCATGTGCCAGTGAAAATATAAACTAACTAGGAAAAAAAAAAAAGAGGATTACAGTACATAAGCACAGCTCCAAGATTCACAGAGTAGAACATGACATCTAAAGAAGCCCAAATACCAGTATGTATTAAAATCATGATGCTTACCATCTCTCATTTTCATTATAGTATTATGGGTAATATTTGATCATACAACTTCCTGAACAGTAGTTTCCCAATGTCTACTCATTCAACTGTGTAAGTAAGTATAACATCCTGACAGCCTATATTGATGCTGTTAACTAACCCATTTTCAAATTCAGCATAATGAAAAGGTCTGCTGATCAGCAGGTCCTATCAATTAGGGATTTTCAGACAAATGCACTAACGTAGTACATTATGCATGGATAGATGTGTACAAACAGGAAAGATGAGATAGAATGGCAGAGATGGTGCCATATGAGAGGCTGAAGTCATGAAAAACATGCCTCTCCATACCCTCTGTTAAGCTAGTCTCATAAAGCACACACAAAACCTCAGTATTTTCTAAACAAAATGCAAAATTGAGTCACAAAAGGCTGCTCTTCATGCTTCCCATCCATAAATCCACCTACACCCAGCCTGAGTGAATTCCCTCTTGAGACAGGGCTTACGTGAGCAAGGCAGGCAGGCAGGCAGTGCTGGCCTGGAAAGCACAGCACCGTGTTGTGTAGTATGTTGGCAGCTGCGGAAAACACACACGGACCCAAGCAGATGGCTGCGGAAGAGGGAGACAGGCTAACAGACGAGGACTGCCGGGGATATCCTACGTGAGAGTTCAGTCAGGCAGAGAGACACAAACGCTAAGCTAACCTCGTTCTCAGGCAGACTACAAAGAAGATTCTGACGGAATCTCCTTAACGCCTTCTTCTTCAATGACATTCATCAAAGGATGAAAGTCAAAGTCATGTAAAGATGTGGATCCATGTCAGTGCATCATCTTTACTCTCTCATCAGCAGGCAGACAGGTTGCGGTTTTAAAAATGGTCTCCTCTTTGTTAAGCTGTGGAGGGCCCTTGATTACAGAAACAGTGCAGGTCAGTGGCTGCCAACATAGAAAAAAAAAAGCTCAAAGTCATTTGCATAAATAGCCTATTTATACAGCAAACTTCTGACACCAATCCTCCTCCCCCTAGTTAAAAGCAGTTAAAAGCACAACTAGGAGCTCTGCTGTCAGGAATCATTAAATTCTGGGACAGCTGCAGCTGTTTCATAAGGAGAGGTTTACCACACATTAGGGTCAAACCTTAAGCCTTGCCTAACAGTGGCCTCAGTGACTGGGCCTACATAAATTACAGATCAGCCTAGAGTAAGGCCTGAAAGAGAAAACCTATCAGGACACTGATATTTTCCTAGGTTTTGTATTGACATTCATGCACATCCACAGATATGATATCTTCATTGATATCTGTCAGTTGTGACGAATCCATGAAGGGTTCAAGTACAAAGAAAATCAGATTAGAGCTTCTTGCCTTAACACTAAAAGTTAATTTTGAGTGAATGTGTGAAAATGACATATTTCAAAACGTTATTGTTAGGTAACTCTGTAATTGCTAATTTTGCTCCTTATCCATATAAGTTCCAAATTTCCTAGCTGCCAGACCTACTTCAAGAAATAAGCATAAAAATATCTTGTTCCATAAAGCAGAATTGAGGCTTTTGTGCATCAATAAGCCATTAGGTGTGCCCATGAAGTCCAGTAACCTATCTCCAGTACTACCTGGATATTATACTGTATGAGATGTATGGTCCCAGGTTGGTTGTATCATTGACAGCATGGAGATGAATCGGCACCCTGCACATGCTCTTGCTCAGCATTTTCTTTATGCTCTTGTGCTGACTTATTGGCAATCACTAACATTAAAACATGGTACATGTGCTAGAAATACCAGCCACTACAGACACAAGTCAAGTTTATAGACCATCTAGACATGGGAACAAAGAGAATAAAAAAACAGAAGGACACAGGAAAAGATACAAAGGACAAATGAGAACACATGAAGACATGAGTAGATTGAATAAAACAGCCCACTTCAAGATAATTAACAGGGGGACTGTATGGCTAACTGTGGGCCTGTGATGTATAGCTGAAATGAAGCCCTTGCTAGCACTCCAGGGAGAGAACATACTGCAGTAAACCAGGAACATGGAGCGGTACACTGCAGCAGAAATAGGAAACCATCTCTCTATCGTTCTGGGTCCATCCCAGCTCCCTCTCTCCACACCAAAGACAGATAACAGTGAAAGACAGTGAAAATGAAAATGAGAATGAGGTCTGGAGAGTGAAAGAGAGAGAGAGCGAGAGAGAGAGGAAAGTGTGATTTTAGGAAGTGTGTCTGTCTCATTGTGCCAGCTTCACACCCCCGCACTTGGCACATGGTACATGAACAGTGTCCACTGAGGGTGGAAAAAGATTGAGGAGCTTTAGGTTGTTTCATAGTGTTAGACTGACCTTTATGCCATGTGCTCAAACCTGTTAACCCAAATATGAGGTTTCAGATCCCACCCCCCTCAAAGCACCAGTGTAATGCTTTCAAATGGGCAATGTGTCCTTGTGTTTTTCTGTCAGGTGCTCACTGCTCACGCCTCATGTTTAAGCAGGTTGCTATACAGTAAAATTAAGCATTAGATGAAATGTGGGAGTACATTACCAAACCCAATGGCAGTGATTCATGAAATCATAACCAGACATTCAGAGATAAGAGGAGCAATTCATCTCACTGTTTTTGGCATGCCTGCAAAATCCCTCCAGTAAACACATTAGTTTCCCCACGCTTTACATCCCAGAGTCCATTAACTTCTAAACTTCCTTTCACTTTACATAGTTTGCCCTGTTTTTCCATCCTTGTCCATGTGCTATGGATCAGTACTATGCACATCGCTGCACATGTAATGACACATAGGCGTGAGCAAATGGGAGAAGGAAGAGGAGTTCAAGGATATTTAATTCTGCATAGGTGAGCAGAAAGCACTGAGTTGATACAAAAATATAGCCGGGCAGACGGATACAGAGTGGCAGAGGCAATCGATGGATCTAAATCTAGACAGTCATTAGGGAGGATCAGGGGGACAGCAACAGATCAGTAAAAACTCTATTAACAGCAGAAGTTTAATTCTGCTTAACAACACACATCATTGTACCCAACATGACTGCATGTTTATTGTCTCACTTATTGTCATTCTAGCCAAAGTGAGCATCTATTTGGGCTGAATGCTGCATCGTCTTGTCCACAGAGGATAAAGGCGAGTCTTTAACGCCAGAATAACTGATGGACAGAACTGTGGTTTCTGGGTAGGCCTGCACTGGAAGAATCTTGCCCATGCCCATAGGGCTGGGCACCGAGCCTGTGAAAAAACCTGGTGACATTTTGGCACTGCCTGTAATAGCCTTACTCACAGACAAATCCTTTGCACTGCGAGGAGAGGAGTCAAAAATTCTACCCAGCCCCCCGCCCCCCCCACTCCCCATCTCTTTCTGGAGAGTATGTTTGTCAGGGAGGTTACTGCGTTAATGCACCAATAACCATAAACACAGACATTATAGCCAGTGATAGTGTTTAAGTCATCTGCTGGATTTAGCTTTTGTGTAGTCAGCGAAGGATTCCTAGGAGTCTGGGCGGATGGCAGAGAGCCACTGCGGCAGATAAGAGTCGTTCGATACACGCCTTCTGCTGCTGCTTTTCTATTTATAAAGATAATGCTGCTATCTTTTAAATACATTGTTCAATAATACACAAGTTTTTTTTATGTCTTGTCCTGACATCCTCAAATATACAAGCCCTCATTACCTCTTGTATTTTATTTTCCAGCAATACAGGATTGAATCTTCCCCCTCAGGTTGCTGCCATGCCACTCTGACGGATGCCGTTGCTAACTGAGGGGGAAAACATAGAGAGAATGGTCCAGAATTCCTAATGAAATCTGGCGCAAATGCAGCAAGTGGCTGCCGGCTCTTTGAACAGACTCTAAGCGCCCCCAGGAGAAGCAGCCTGCGGCGAATAGCCAGCAACACACACCTTCTGAGCAGTAGGAGAGAAAAAAAAGATTGCTTGAAAATAAGGAATGAGAGAAGGAGGAGGAGGAGGAGGAGGAGGAGGAGAGAGTAAAAGAGAAAACTGCAGTTGAGGAGAGATTGTGGGGAAAAAGCTGAGTAGGCACTAGAGAGCAGGCTGGTCCAGAGAGGCCCTGTGCTGCACTTGGCTTAAAAAAAACAACAACAACAAAAGAAAAACAAAACAAAACAGGCAATGCTATGCATCACTCCTCCCACCATGGTCCCTCTCCCTTTCAGGCCTTAGCTTCTCCCCTCTCAATGTCCTGCGCTAATGCTTGACTGGCCACTGTGCGTCACAAGCACACACAAGGATTGCATAATGCTTTGATACAATGAGCTGCCACAATACCAAACCCTTAACAATATGGTAAAAAAAGATTTTGAGGTATAGCAGGATTGTAAATAATGAAAGTTATGGTCCATACAGAGCAGCTTATGTTGGAGGCATATGAATATGCAACAAAACATCTAAGTTTTAGAGGCTATATGCTTATGACAAGATACAAGAGCTGGTTAGCTTGCCAGTTTCTGCCATTAACAGTACCTTGGACCGCTCCAACCTTAAAATACACATAGTTTCCTGCAGTCTGTGCCATGGTATTGCAAGTCAGTCTCTTGCCCTGGGACACTTTGACAGGACACATGGCTGTTGCAGGGATCAAACCTGTGACTTGTAAGTCATGGGATGGTCTCACTAGGCCATCCTGCCACCCACTTAATAGGAGAAGGCAGTCCTGTTCTTTCTTTTCTGCTGTGTGTCATTCTGACCAGTACCAGCTCCTTCAAGAACTCACTGAGAAAATGTAAAAGGCATCTTGCATTTACTTTCATTTCAAAGTTTTCAACTGCTGCAACGTCTTTCACACATATTTCATTTGAAATTCTGCAGTGGTGTTTGTATCGCCCATGTTTAGCATCGCACAGGAAGGAAAGCACCTCCCCCACTTCACAGTTCAATTCAAGCTAGTTTCTCCTCTTCACCATCTTAAGGCAGAGCGGTGGCAGCATCTTGCCGTTGTATTTTTGAAGATTCTGTCAAGAAAGATTACGGATGGGAATGAAATGTTTACATGACTAGTCATGGGCAGAACTGTTAGTTGTTAGGGCTGGGCAATATACGATATATATTGATATCGTGATATGAGACTAGATATCGTCTTAGATTTTGGATATCGTAATATCGTGATATGGCATAAGTGTTGTCTTTTCCTGGTTTTAAAGGCTGCATTACAGTAAAGTGATGTAATTTTCTGAACTTACCAGACTGTTCTAGCTGTTCTATTATTTGCCTTTACCCACTTAGTCATTATATCCACATTACTGATGATTATTTATCAAAAATCTCATTGTGTAAATATTTTGTGAAAGCACCAATAGTCATCCCTACAATATTGCCACAATATCGATATCAAGGTATTTGGTCAAAATATTGTGATATTTGATTTTGTCCATATTGCCCAGCCCTACTTACAACTGAACATTTAGCCCACTTTGTAGAAAATACCGAGATATATATTGTGTATCGCCATTCAGCCTAAAGATACAGAGATATGATTTTTGGTCCATATTGCCCCGCCCTATTTGTTGTCAATTTAAGAAAGGGACTTCATGCCATGCCATTTTGAGAACTAGTGCAGTGCTCGTTCGCACCGCTGCTGCACAGAGCGCTGTTCGCTTGTTTATCCAAAGTTTATTAATATGGAACGTGTCGCGTGTCCAAATTGAACCAAATCCGACACGGCACTTCCTTGGGTCCCCAGCAATACAGCCCCCAAGTGTGAAGTCGATCGGATGAACGGTTCTCGAGATATGCGATGCACAGACAGACAGACAGACAGAGATTCCTTGCTTTATAGTATGATGACCCTCAAAGATATTGATTGGCCTGGAACAATTTGTTTCATTACATCTATAATATTCTCTAAAACAATTACATAGTCTCCAATATCTTATTCATCCTGTATACACTCATCAATACACTGTGGGATCCACGGATCTGTTGTTGCATGGCAGAGCACATGGGAGAGTAGAAGTATAGGATCATGTACAAAAAATATGAGCTATGAAAATATATCACCCCCTTGATTGGGGCCAGACAATTATGTGCAGCTATTGCACTGAGTTACTGTGTTCAAAGAGATTCTCTCATCCCAAAAATAATTGAGCACCACTGTCCTACAGCAACCCCAACAACCCCAGAGACACTAAGTTAAAAGTTAATTTCAAGGCATGACTAGTCAAAATTCCCATCCCTACATATCATTAAAGCCTGCTATAATATCAGGTATAACTAGTGACAAATTACCCATTACCCCCTCTGCCAAAATAAGCTGCTGACCTGTGGAATCACGGCAACATCGAGAAAAGTAACTCATTTTAAAACATAAATAACAGACTGATAGACCCACACGAACAGAAAAAACAGTTGGCAGAGAGAGAAAAGACTTTCTGTCCAGCTGGGCTCCACGCTGTGCCTCTGAAATGGCAGTAAGCCCCTAAAGATTTGCAGAGCACAGACAATCTGCCTGTCTGACATAGTATGTGTGATTCACACAGGCTCTAAATGCCAGCTAAGGGAGGTTATGGCTTTTACTGTGGTTATCAGCTGTCAGACAGTGACGCTCTGCAGCGTGACGTCCTCCCTTACCCAACACCATATCCCCAGGATCACATGCACCCTATTGATAAAATCATCAAGTACATAAGCATAAAACACACCGGCTTCCATCCGTCTGATCACACAAATGCAAGCAGATCTGACTCCTTCATGGACGAGTTGGCTCTCCACACACACACACACCACCTCAGGACACTTGCCCAGCTGCTCTTTTCAAACAAAACACTGCTCCTTATACTGGCTCAAGTCTCCCTGTCACATAATAATCTTGCATCTATCTAGTGTTTGTACTCCAGAAGCCAATACAGTTTATTGCTTAATGAATTCATAATAAGTATAACTGAAGAGGTATATTGTAAACACAAACCTCCTCTATGTCAAACACCTGGTTGTTGGCTTGTTTTTTGCACACTGTGGCAGCTGAAAAGTGCCTTTTGGACAGAATGTGAACTCCAACAAGGAAGGTACTTGATGAAATACATCAAAATCATAGTAGAAAATGGGATCTAGGTAATGGCTACATGCATGTGCCCAACACAATGATTGTATGGTATATGGATCCATCTAAGCATGCTTTAACATAGTGGCTATTTGAGTTTCTAGAGACAGACAGAAGGAAGACTGACACTCCTCCAACTCCCTCTCATTCTTTTTGTACACACACACACACACACACACACATCACGTACCATCATCCTACCTACACAGACCCTTAGTGCTTGTGCTGTGGAGCGTGACAATAGTGTAAGGTTTCCTGAGGCATAAAGGGTTAACGTCATTCTGTTTATTCATGTCTACATATATGCCTTCGGCCTGCCCATAGTCTGTGTCATAGGCAATCACTATGGGAGTGCAAGTGTTTGTTTACCAGCCGATTTATGCACTCCTAGGATAAGAGCAGCTACACTCAAACGAGAGTGGGTTTCTATGTGCATTAAGGTGAGGGTAGGCTACTTGTTTAGATCCTATGTGCCAACGCAATGTTTCCAGGTGTTACGGTGAAACAACATGCCATCTGTACTGTTACATCAACCTTTGTAAACTGCAAGACTAACAGCAGGTAATGTGTAAGACTGTTAAGATGTAAAATATTGCTAGCACCGCCATTAAATGAATAAAATACACAATGTTAAGGAAGAAAACCAAAGTTAAAGTAGTGAATTTGTGTGCTCTCTCACCCCTATCTGTACACGGAGAATCCATGGCATTTGCAGGCATTAAATATGTTTCAATCTAAAACAAAATGTAGTAATCATAATAACAAATTGGGCTAATCCTGTCATAACATAAGGAGTATTTGAATTGTGAAGGTAATGGCGATCACCTTTTATGGAATCAAAGTAAGAGATCCCAGCCATCTACAACAGATCCCTATTGGGAAACAAATGAAGTGATGAATAAGCCTAATACTGACAAACTTATGGGTCCTCCTAGCCATTGAAAATGAATAAAATTGGATTTAAAAGCTACAGAATGCCTCAACGAGGACAATGTTATGTTAGTCTAGGCCAAAATCTGCTGTGTGTATAAAAGCAAAATTGGAATAGAAGACCGGCTGCACTTAGGTACCACCTAAGCCTCTTTTTGAGTCAGGAAAAACTCTGAATTCTGTAAATATGTAGAATGTGATGCCATTAATGACAAAAAAAGCCATGTTGATGCATTTGCATAATCAGTTTTGTCAATTATGTCGACTAATCATTGCAGCCCCAGGTAGGCTAAATGCTTTTCTTAAAAGGCACCTCAACAGTAATTGCTGAAGGAGGAGAAAGTATGTTTTCCCTTACGTCCCTAAACCCAAATTTTCTCAGCCAGTTGGGGATTGTAAATGGTGACGCTCCAGTCACAAGCTCACTACCAGCCCCAATTCTCTATGCCATCAGGACCCCATATCTCTGCTCAGCCCTGAGAGTCAGCTGCTAAGGTGAAGAGTTACTGCTATCTAAATGTGGCCTGTTTCTGTCTTTACCTATCTCAAAATCTGCATCTCTGTTTCTGTGTCTCCAGTAGTCTGTCTCTCTGCCTCCTACAGTGTAGTCCATCTGTCTCTCAACCTGTTTTATGTAGCCTGCTCTCATGCTTATCGCTCTAACCCTGCCACGTCACAGTCTCCCCACTGAATAATATACGCTCTCCTTTATTCTTCTTATTACTCTCAAAAGAAATCCCCTCTATCTCTCTCCCCTTAGCTCTTATTCTATCTCTTCTCTCTTACATGATCATTCTATTGTCACAGGAATATCATCAAGACTGACCCTTGCACTCCTTACCAAATTATTGGTAAGGCCTATTGCTTGCAGTCTAGGAAATGAAACTTATTTTACTGTTGCACTTCTTGCAAGTCAGTTAATTTGTCAGTTAAGCAACCACGTCAGTAACATCCCGAAAAAGTACAGAGAGGGATAGAAAGAGGGAGTGTGTGTTGAGAAAACTGTTATTGGATCAGAAATGTCTCATCTCCAAACTGGGCCAGCCAATGATCTTAAAACTGTGAGACACAGAGGATGGGATAACAAAGGTAGTGGGTTCATAAGTCAAACACACTCTTCCCATTACACAGAACGGCAGGCCCCTTTGTGAATTCTGTCACATAGCGATGTCGTGATTGGACAGAAACCAGCTGCAGAGCAGTTAGCTACAGCTTTACTCAGCAAGAAAGTCATTCTCCCCCCTCCTACTCCTTCCTCCTTTCTTTACTGCATTTATGTTCTTACATTCACCCACTTCCCGTCCGTGTTCTTTCTTCTAATTTGCAGACCTGCCGTAGTCCAAAAGACCTTCAAAAAGTTGACGTTTTTTGCTAAGACAGCCCAGCCATGGTAAATGTAACAATTCGAAAATCACTAACAAGATAAGGTTTAATAAAAGGCTTCACATATCATCAAGGTATTCCAATAGTTTTAGACCAGACAATATAAAGATGTTATTGTAAAACTTTTTCTTGATTATCAAAGAAGCTAAACAATATGTTAGTTTTGTTTGAGGCAAGATGCTTTTAGACCAAGAAATAAAAAGAAATCACACCACCCTACCTGATAAGAACCAGACTCTGTAGCCCAGAAATATATATGTGGGACAATGGGTCAAGAGTCCATATACTGTAGTCTGAAGGGCCATTTTTGTGAAAATGTTTAAATTCCTCTGAAAGGTTCACAAAAACTATGACTACATAGCCATACACACTTGCAGTAAACTATGGAATTAAACAATTATTGTTTTCAAGGCTTGACTGCATCTTGAAAAAGTCCAAGACTTCATCCAACAGATTGATGACTTGATATTGAAATGTTACCGAAATGGCAATTAGTAGACAGAAGAAAGCTTTCTGGTTGCTGACCCTCTTGTGGTGTGAAAAATCCATCTGAACAAAGTGCTCCATCATTCTACAAAGAAATCTCAGCATTTTATGGAAGGGTGAGAGGTCAAGCGTACAAACTGCCAGTAGACAATAATACCTGCAAAATCCACTGGAAATGTCCATTGATCTTGCCATAGTTATTGTTCATACAGTACCTACAATAGCCTATTTACTAGGCCTTACTCAGGTTATCATTAGGATCAATTACTAACTTGTTAAATATTATTGTCTATAAAGGAGATGGAAGAATTTTTTTTTTTATTTTGATTAAAAACATATGCGTAAAAAAAAAACCCAAGTTAGGGCTGCATGATATTGGAAAAAACTGATATTGCAATATTTTTTTTTCTGCGATATGAAAAAATACAAGAATTCTCACCAAATGACTTGAATAGTTCTATCAAGCCTTGCCCCTTTAAGAAGGTGGCCTTGTGAGTGACCTGCGCGTTTGACGTAGTAGGAAGTGAGTGTGTTTTTAGCCGCAGCCAGAGTGAGTTGCAGGATGCTAAGTAAAGTTAGCGGGAAAAGAGCTTAGAACGTCACCGAGAGGCCGTGCATTATGTTCGCTGCTGTACCGAAATAAAGTGCCAGTTCTCCACTGCAGAGTTGGTCCGGGCTCTTAGTAAAAAGCTTGTTACCAGCTACGAGCCAGGCTAAGCTAAAATAGGCTAGCACAACACCAGAGGCTTCCCAACTACGGTTCGGAGCCGCGAAAGCTGGAAAGGTAACATACGCTACTCTTATAACAAACCCTTAAATCAGAGTAAATTATGTTATATCAGACAGATTTCTCTTGTAGATTAGTCATGGAAAATGAGAACCGTGCGAGTTTTCCTTTTGTATCAAGCAGCAAAAAAGATGTAGCATGACGTGTTTGAGTTAATTTGCCTTACTTGACATCGAACGTCCTGCGATGTGACTATTGCGCATGCGCACATCGCGATGACGATGCTGAAACGATATATTGTGCAGCCCTAACCCAAGTTTTTTTTTATTTTTTTTTATTTGTATACTTTATTATCCCCGTGGGGAAATTTGTCCTCTGCATTTGACCCATCCTATACACAACACTAGGAGCAGTGAGCAGCCACAGTACAGCGCCCGGGGACCAACTCCAGTTTTTTTGCCAGTGCCTTGGTCAGGGGCACTGACAGGAGTATTAACCCTAACATACATGTCTTTGATGGTGGGAGGAAACCGGAGCACCCGGCGGAAACCCACACAAACACGGGGAGAACATGCAAACTCCACACAGAAAGGACCTGGGACGGACCGGGGTTCGAACCCAGGACCTTCTGGCTATGAGGCAACAGTGCTAACCACTGAGCCACCGTGCCGTCAAAGCAAATTTTAACTCTTATGTCATGTTTTCTATGTACTGTATTGCAATAGTTGTTTAAAAAAAACAATACATTCTGTCCATAAGCTAATAACATGTGTGTAATGTATGTATGGGAACAAAATACCCACATTTTTTTGAGTTTGGACATGTTATTGTTTGACTGTGGTCAGCACAACCCAAACAGACCTCCATCCAGGGTAATTTTTCACTTTTTGAGAGAAAAGCAATCTTAGAGATACAAACAATTAGCCAGTCCGCACTACAAATTGAAACTGTTAATGGACTATTTACATGGCCCATGTGTCTTTTGTCAATAACTGTCCAGTTTACAACGATAAATTGAAGCTCTCTGGTCTAAGCCAATCAAAGTATTCAGTATGACCCAATGCAACTTATTTGATCTGTAACCCATAGATAGGGGATCTTAGAAATTTAAATTAAGCATGTCATGGACCCTCATCTTAATTGCTACGTTTAGCATGACAGCTACTAACAAAAATGATGGTTAAAAATTGTAAACAGGCCTCTTGGCAGGTTTGTCTCTTCTCCCCACACTCACTCTCTCACTCTTATTCTCTCCATTTCTCTTTCTACCAATCTCCGTCAACCCCTCCCACTTCCTTCTCTGAGCACTATGTGCCAGCCAGGTCAGCCAGACTTGTGCTCTCACTGCAAAGACACAGGCTAGGATTGAGAGCCCTCCATCATTTAGTCATGTAGTTTCATTTTTTGTTTCCAAGGTGTTGTCTTTCTTGAAAATACAACTCCCATTAATATCTAGTGGGAAATAGCAGTGAATAGCACCGACAGCCTTAGATTTCTCTCAACCCATTTTCCTGAGCCGTTTGCTCAGTCTATTTTGAGGCTACCTTATGGAGACGGCAGTAGCCTGGTTTAGTCAGTAGCTGGTCAGGTCCACATGTGCTGAGGCCAACTGGAGGCCCTGGAGCAGAACAGACATAGCCTAGGTCTGGGCAAGGGATGTACGTACGGAAAAATGAATGGGCAGTGACACCATCTGAGGCATCTGCTCTCTTAACACTTCCCCTAATGTCTCACAGACTGGGACAATGAGCACACACCACTAATTTGTGCACATCACGCTGAACCAAAGCAAAGTGAGCTAGCCTAAGGTGCATTGTGTCTTTACTGTTGATTGGAGATGCACTTCTAAACGATGGAGCTGCTCAGGCAACACAAAGTCAAAAGGGGTTTAGACCAAAATAAACAGTTAGCACAGTCTGAGTGCAGGTCAGTGATAAGTATGTGAAAAGGGTAGCCTAATAGAGTACTAGGGTTTTACTAATCCAGCAGACAAGAGTGACAAGAGTGAACCTAAGACACTAAATCCCTGTGTTCAGGCCTCAGACTGAGGTATTCTAATCAATCTCAAGCATCCACGCCAAATACAGAAATGACCCTCATAACTCAGCCATCACCAACAGTGCAATGTCTCATAAGTCACATAAATACATCAAACAACACTCAGTGCTAAATCATTATTCACACCTAAAATACTGTTGCCATAATTCACATGGACTGTCCACAGTGTTGCACTGTATCATGATTCACATGGCTTGGGCTTTGTCAAGTGCATTTACACTCACAAATCACATGTGACATCTCCACATTACTTAGGCAACATCGCTTGAATAGAGGCTACATCTAGCCTTTTCAAATAACGAACATGGCGCCAAAAATCATGGTGATAGCAGGGAGTCTGTGTACACAGAAAAACATTTAGGGAGGAAAAATAACCAGGCTTATGTCAACACTGACTTGTGTGATCTAAAAGTAGAAGTGTGAGAAGTGTGCTGTGCTATTCAGGCCCATCTGTCTGTGAGGTGTGAAGAAGACTTCTGTTTTTGGTCAGTGCTATGAGTTTATGGTTGAGAAGGAGGCTACAATCAGATGGCAGTTCTGTTGCAGCAAGACACTAAATAAAGCTAAGGCGCAGTGTATAAAGAACTCAGTGGCTTTTATTCAACCTGTATGGACATTGTTGGGATGTCATAGCAAATGTGAGCAAAACACTGGTTCTCTTCATGAATAGTAGGGGAAATTGAATTTTGAGACAAACAAAATGTGAGTTTATGTTAGCCTAGTCATCTGTTACGTAGTAACAGTATTGTTGAATATTGCCCATTCGAGTTTTACTAGTGAGATTTTTGACTGACTAAATTTATATTTAAGTAGTAGGTAAAAGCTAACTGTATGAGTATTTGGGTGAGAAATAAGGCCAGGTGACATATTTTCATTCTCCTTAACATTTTTCCAAGCAGTGGAGCCATTTCTCCCCTTGAACTGAGAACATTCAGCAGCAACACATTAACAGCAAGTGAGCATTTTATCACACTGTATCAGTTAGCTAAGCTTTTTATTAGCCTACCAGCACATTCTCAAGCAGTATATAGGAATGTTTCAGGGATACCTTCTCCATTAGGGTGATTTATTAAGCTCCAAGGACATACAATAGGCTACCCACCGTAGAGCAAGGGCATGGTACATCCCATTAACAGCAGACCGGGTTGGTGCACCACTCACAGATCACAGATCGAACCCCGGGGCCCAGTCAAACTTCTTAAGACAACCTTAAGTGAAATGAAATTACAGCAGCTGTGTTAGGCCTGTTGTTGTGATCACAGACATACACCGAATCTGAAAAACCTGCAACAACAAATGTCACAATAGCAGCAGAGTGACATCTGAGAGCCAGACTTGTCTCTCAGGGAAAGCCAATCTCCTTCGATGGAACATCACTGTCTCATGGGGACGACCAATCGACTGCCAGAGAGAGCCTGTCGTCCTCACTCAGAACACAGTGATCACATTAGGGTGATCCACCAAAACTGGAACTATGCTACGGCTGTCTGTCTTATTCGAGACACTAAGGACCAGAATTTTAAAGAAGACAGAGTCACAGCAGCAGGGAATGCTGTACTACTGACATACTGTACGCAAAGTGGTCAAACTGCCGAAAAGGTACAGTAAATGTCAGACAATAACCTACAATGACCTTTGATCCTAATTAAGATTCATATATCTGATTCTAATTCTAACTAACAATCCTCTGATATGAAGAGTGGACTAGGAGAATTGGGACTAAAATATGAGAATCCTGATGAAGCATACAACAGAGTACAGCCTGAGTAGAGTTGGTCACTGCAGGAAGGAATATGAACTGGACATACGGCTGCATCATTATGGCTATACTGACAATCCAGATTATTAGGTGCTTGGGACAAAGCTGGGCTCTGTGTGTACGTCAGTAGTGGTGGAGTCTGTGGGTACATCTGTGCCTCTGTGAGGATGTAGGCTACACACAGGATTAGCCCCAATGAGATGCTAGATACCGCTAAGATTGGACATGTGTGTAAGTACCGTTGCTCAATACAACTCCAATAATGCACACACCCCAAGCACCTAAAAAACACTAGCATACTTGTTTTGCTAGATAGTATGATCACCATTATTATTCACGATTATTAGTATTGACAATTTGATAAGTAAAATTGATTTACTGCACTTTTGGCATCGTATATATCTTCTTGACTATTTTCCACTACATTCTAAATTAAATTAAATGTTTCAATATCGCCGATATGCAAGCACAATTATCAATTATGGAAACGAAAATCGCAATTCACAATTAATTGTGCAGCCCTGACGGAATATACTTTTGCCATACTGGCCAAACTGGTAAAAGATAAACAGCAAGTTACTACAATAAACTGACTCTAATATGATATACAAAATAATGCAACTGTCACAATCTGCTATTCTTCTATATTGAAAATAGATGAGGAAAATTTTCTTTCCAGCCTCACATGGTGTGACTGAGTTCACACAGGCACAGGGAGCTGAGGAGGAGGAAAACACACCTGCTAAACAAATGTGTGATAAATACACTGAGTTCCTGACACCTGTGTGTGCGCGTGTGTGTATGTGTGTATGTGTGGTGTGTGTGTGTGTGTGTGTGATGCCCCTCGGGAGGTCCAAAACAGGGCTAATGAAGCTAGACAGGCCGCTAAATCTCAACTGCAGAATGATTACAGAGCTCAGTTTAGGAAACACTCCCGCTGGAGCATTCAACAGTCTTATAATGCTCAGAAGTTGAAAAGATTGGAGAGTCAGGACCAACATCACTGATTTAATAACCATTGTCTCAGGCTGCAACCCCCACCCCCCACCCACCCACCCACACACAGGGATGCTCCAAGGATCTCAGATGGGCAGAAAGCCTCAGAGAATTTGAGATAAACAATTATAAATATTTAACCAAGTCTTGCAAACCAGACCTCTAGTACTGCCAACACTAATGTATCCCTCTAGAAAGGACAAACGCACCAATCACTAGAGATGTGCGCGATTAGTCGACTAGTCTATTAAACGTTTCTACCCTCGCTACTCGGCACCAGAAATACTAGTCGGTTAAACTAATTATTAATAATGTACAACGCCGGTAAACTGTTGCGTCTAAGGCAGTTCATGTTATTTCTATGGCATTAGACAGTTCAATCTATATTTGTGAAACGTAAATGCTAGCTTCCCAAAAAGCTAGAAACCAGAGAACTATGGCTGTTTGTTTGCTTTTGCATTCAAGATAAGACAAAAGATGAAACTTTATCTCCATGGGGAAAATGGGCTGTTGCAGCAGCAAATAGTAAAAGGATACGGCAAAGAAAAACAAAACATAAATAGGAGTAGAGCATATGGGGGTTGTGTAAACATACTCAACTGACAATTTCAACAGTAATTGAAAATTCTGAAAATTACAGCACATATACTCATTATGTGCAAAACCTTCTTCACCCTAAAAAACACCTTAAATAGCCTACTTTACAGATAGATAGATAGATAGTAGTAGATAGTAGATAACATGTACAGAATGTGTAGATTTGCACATGTGCATTACTAGCGGTCAAAAACTCCAGATGGAGGTCACACATGTACAGAAAAAGTGATGTAGTCTGTTCTCATTATCCCTGCCATCATCAGAACATATTTGTGAAAGGAGGCATCACACATGCTTATGTACAGTGTAACATATAGTATTTACATACATACTGACACATATAAACTGTTCAAGGAAATGTTTAGATTAGTCCTCCTGAGCAGAGGAATGTGAGGGTATCTAAGGTAGTTTGTACAGGCAATGCAGGCGCCCTGTTTCAGCACACTCCTAGTTGTCTGAGCTTAATTTCATTGTAATTCAGTCACTGCCCAAAAAGTGGCTCTGCAATTCGCTGCCAGTGCAGCAGGTCTGGTATTTAATGCATGGTGAGATCATCAAGAAAGTACAGGCTCTTTTGTGTCTAGCACTGGGAGATACTTTGTTCACGTCTACAAGTATCATGCATGACATGATTCATCCATTAGTGTTTCACATAGCCAAGCACTTCTTCAAATCAAAGGTTTCTAGAACATATTCTGCATTCCTTGCTGTTGTAGGATCTTACATACAGTCATCCTTTGAAGAAATCTTGTTTGTGGTATTGTTTGTTGGGCCTTGCCTGTGCACCTTTCATTACAAAATGTCTCCAACATATGAGATCACAAACACAGGATAGAAGATAAACACAGAAGAAGAAGCCTCATTACCAATCTAGCAGTATCACATCAACACCTGTCTTATCACAGGACAAGCCTATTTTGTTGAGAATACAAGTTATACAGCAGCACAACAACTTTGCAGAGTTAGGCTACTCAAGGACACAGCAGACATCTCAGAAGAGGCCAAGCTTTTCTGCAGTGTAGGGGCACCAGCCCAGTGGAAGACACACTAGCACAGAAATGTGCCTTTCTCTTCACTGCTGCTTGATACAGAGCATTCAACAGCTTACTGCACCAAACCAAACCCCTGCAGCCTGCCTCTCCTGTGCTTTCTCCCTAGCCTTGGACCAGAGCCCATGGGCAGGCAAGCACACATAGACCAGAGTGCACACACACACACGCAAACAAACATGTACAAGTATGTGCAGGCATGCACACGCACGCACACACACACACACACACACACACACACACACACACAACCCAGCCACAGCATGAACACCCACACACACAAACAAACACTTTATGACTGTATAACACACAGTCGGCCAGGCACAGCCAACTGTCACAACCTCTCAGCAACACACATCACAACACTAGGAGAACAGTTAAAGCCTCACTTCAGGGTGTTGCTGACCCCGGCGGCAACTGCAACAGATGGAATTGCAGCAGCATCGGCCGGGGCAGGTAAGGCGAAATGGACTCAAACCTCCTCTCTGTGTGTGTGTGTGTGTGTGTGTGTGCCTTTCACCGTAGCTATTTTAAGGTGGTTCTTTATAATTCCGACAGCGTGGCTAGTCCCTGGGAAGAATTCAAGAGGACAGAGCATGCATAAAACATGACAGACATGCAGACAGAGAGACAAGAGCGCTGGAGTAGAGAGAGAGAGAGAGAGAGAGAGAGAGAGAGAGAGAGAGAGAGAGAGAGAGAGAGAGAGAGAGAGAGAGAGAGAGAGAGAGAGAGAGAGAGAGAGAGAGAGAGAGAGAGAGAGAGAGAGAGGGGGGGGAAAGGATGGTTCTCAATGCAGCAACCGCAGCATACACCATATTGGCAGCTAAGGAGACACTCAGAGAGATCTAGAAAGGGAGATTTGCTACCTTCCTAGCCCTCTATGTGATAATGTTAAACACTGCTGCATACAGATAGTATGGCATCTGGTCCTAACAGACACACACGATCGTTATGACTCTCATTGACAGATCGGAGGAGGGAGAAAAGAGGCAGAGAGAGAGAGGGAAAGTGAGAGAGAGGGGGAGAGAGAGACACACACACACACACAGATACAGAGAGGGAGAGAGGTAGAGAGATGCTGAAGACATATAGCCTCAGACCTAGCGATGATGCTCTTAAAACACCCACCTCAGTCTGCTGCTGATTCCTGACGCAGTGAACCGAACCGGGGGACTGAATGGAGGATAACTGCGATGGAGGAGCAGCCAAAATCCGAGAGGATGAGCGGGAAAATAGAGAAAGAGGAGAGGGAGGAGGAATGACACAAGACTGGTGAATGGCTTCCCCTCTATGTGATCCTGTGTGACTAAGATTACGTGTCTGTGTGAGATGAGCATGTATGTCTGACATGAGACAGTTAGAAAAAAAGACTGACACAAGAAAGACAGAAGGGGGAAGGGAGCAGGGAGGAAGTAAGAAAGAAAGAGATAGAGAGAGGAGAGAGAATGAATGTGTGAGCTTTGAGTCACTGAGAGCAGATGCATTATAGGCAACGCCCCTCCCTCTCTTTCCCTCCCTCTTTCCGTTTTACACAGACACACACACACACACCTCCCTTTGCACTGTCAGCATTCAAGTAAGCATGCATTCAGTGAAACAGAGTGAGTGAGCTGGAAATGGAGAAAGGGAGGAGGGGTGGGCCAGATGAAAGCAAGCAGGAAGCATGTGTGTTCAATTTAAATTCAATGACAAGACATTCCCTTTCAGGAAACGCTCTATAGTTTGCATTGGAATTGACTGAAAGTTGATTGGCTGCACATCAAGTGCACATGGCACAGCTAGCTAGGGGGGGGGGGCTGAGCTGACTCTTCGTCATGCCAGAAGGTAAAATAAAATTACATGGGGCAGCAACGTAGCATGGCAAGTAGGGAGACCAGCCTACAACTGGAGGATCAGGAGAACCCAGGTTCAAGCCCCAGCAAGCACCCACTCTGCTGACTCTCACTCTGCTTTGAGCAAGAGCGAATCCCAGCCAGTTCTTCTGTTTTGTAGCTGACCCTGCGCTTTGGCCTCACTGTAGAGGGGGGCAAGTAAAAGGAGAACTGCACTCAATAAAGTATTACATACTAATGTACATCAAAGCCAGCTTCCTCTTGTATGCATAAGCTGCCTATTTCACTCTGCTTCTGATTTTGAGTTCTGATTTCAAAGGGTGGGATCAGGATTTAAGAAACCAATCACATTGCTTATTAATCAATCCCTCTCAGGACATTCAAAAGGGTTTTTGTTTCTGTGAAATTGACACCACTCTCCTGATAGTATTTGTTTGATAGCAGTAAATGTGATATGAAACCACTGCTCTCAAAAACATGATTTTTCTGAATGTCCTAACAGGAAAGAAGAGAGGGAAATCATGATGACTTCCAGAGTTGGTCAAATTGATTCTCAGTGCACAGCAAAGTGTCCTGAGCTTCAGGTAACTGAACAGGTGGCTGAGCAGGGAGTTGGGCTCAGATGACCCATCTGCAAAGGAACGCAGCCCAAGTCTCATTGCGTTAGACCACTTTCAAAACACTAACCAGGACCAGTGAAGTGGTACTAATATGGTATCAGTTTGTAGATGAGTTAGTGCTTGTACAATAGAATTGAAAGGAGTGCAGCATAATCTTAATGACATTAAGAGCAGAAGAAAAGCCCAACAGCCAGTCTCAACTTCGCTAATTAGCCACACAGTCAGCCAAGGATGTTCATATTAGCCAATTAGCACAAATCATGTGTGGGGTAATACGTGTATAGTGATAATGAGATTTGGGTATGGTTGTTTACCAGCATCTTAACCTAAAGGGGAACAAACTACATGAATGATGGCAATGAAAGACACATTTTGCATTCTCTATCTAATTTATGGCAACTAAGCTCTAAGCACTTTCACTTTGAGAAGAAGCCTAATATTCTTTGCTGTGCTCGACCTCTTTAGTCGGTTTGCGTCAGTGTGGTGTTCAGCTCAGTTTCCTTTGCAACTGTGTTAACTCATTTGCCTCATTGTGTGTGTGTTGCCCAGAGCCTAAGGGAACTGCTACGGCTTCACTGTTGCGCACCACTGTCCTTGGCCTCTCTCTCAGAGCTCAAGCCCAGTCACGGCATCTCCAGCTTCAGCTTCCAGCCAGGCCGCAGCTCCACGGCTCTTTCCTCTCCACTCACGACACCAAGCATAGAGGGGCGTCTCCCAGACAATCTGACAGGACCACAACAACAGATCTTAACCCGCACCCAAACAATAACTGCAGCTTCCTAAGAGCTTTCTTGGAGAGTTGGAAACAAACAACAACCCAGTGCAACAAAAATGCCTGTTGAGGCCCTGCTGTGGAAAAGGAACTCCCAAAACTGTATCTGTCTGACATGATTTATGATGGCATTTATATGGAAACATCCAATGCTCCCATACCATCAAGCATCTTTTGTTGCCTTTTATGAAATGGATAAAATCATGCTGGGTGAGTGATGTTTCATCATTTAGGATTTTGTTTATCATAATATTGTGAAATAGCTTAAATGTTCCTGGTATTAAAGGCTGCGTTACAGTAAAGTGACACAATTTTCTGAACTTATTAGCCTGCTCTGGCTGAGTAAAATGAACAATGATTGACTTAACCTGCTCATCATATCCACATTACTTATTACACATTGCTAATGATCAATACTAATTTTCTCTTGTGTGAATATCTTACGAAAGCATAATCATTCCCAAAATATCGTCACATTATCGATAGAGATATTCAGACTTAAATATTGTGATATTTGATTTTGTCAGTATTAGGTAGTATTAGGTAGTTTACATGACCATGTACTCTGCTACAAAATCTGTTTCAACTGTCTCCTTCCACAGACTTGATGTCACTCCTAATCATGCCCTTCCAAAATTACTACCTCCACTTCCATGGTTGATACAGGACAGTGTGTGGGGTCTCCGTGCCATGTATGTGTAGTGCAGCATGCCTGGAATGTGTAATGATGATTATGTTACACTCTGGATCTTTCCCAGACAGCTGCATGAGGAAAGGGTGATGCTCCTGTGTTCCTGCCAGGTGCTTAAGTGTTTGCCCTCCTCACTACCAGCTGGGCAGTTTTAAAAAAAAAAGCCAATCCATTAGTGTTAACCCATACCTTCCTGCTGCTACAGAGAGGCAGGGCTTGGGCCCCCATAATCTAGCTGCAAGCATACCAAAATGAATCTTACTAGTGTGTGGAAATATAATCAGCAGAAGAAAATTAGAGCATTATCGTCTCATGGATCACGATATGACAACAATTTAAATGATGCATGGTATATAGATAATGTACCAAAATTAGGACCTCTGTCCCGGTATCAAACTAATACACACTGAAGAAAAAAAAAACGAAACAAAAGACCATTAACCATCATCTAATCAGCTGCCCTATGATAATTGGTTAGTGATGTACCCCACCCTTCAAATTGCAAAACTGACGCATAAGCACTGTTTATTAGACACTTGACAGGAATTAAGCTAGGATTTCCAGTTCATGGGTCTTAAATGAATATACCATATTACTATATAACTACAGATATAAAGTGCACCAATAATTAATAAATTAATAAAACAGAATTTTCTTAAGTTACAAACAATCAACAGTCTACATTGAGTTGTTGGTTATTTTTTCAGCCCTACGTTTAACTGACTGAGGTCCTTTGGGTGTTGCTCCAGGGAAGGCCATTAGGCCTGTAGCACTCCCGTCTCACTGGGATTACCACACACAGAGCAAGCGACAGGTATTAAGCAAACAAAATTAAAAGCTCTCAGGAGTTAGTCTATAGCTTGTTGTACAACACAGCAAGTCACACAATCTTCGCTTAGCTCCAAGATTAGAGCGTCGAGGTGCAGCATTGACTGATCTCTCAGACAGACAGCAACACTGTGATGATGATGGCATGCAACTGCTATAGCTATGTACTCTAAACTTAATCTCCAACTCTCAGCCCTACAGTCCTAAGACGTGCCAGAGAAAGAGCTGGCATGTCTTAACACTATAGGGATGTGAGCTTGCATATATCTGGAGATCATAATTGGAGAATAATTAACCCACAGAAATAGAATTCAGCTACAAGGCAAAAATGATACAGAACCATTTAATATTAAAACAATTGTATCTACTACAGGGTGGGAAATATACATTTTGGCTCTAACTGCAAGTTTCTCCACTCTATTAGTCACTTCAGGAAACAGACATCATTTGGAGGGTCCATTCTATTTTTAAACACTTGTCGGTGCATAAAATAGTGAAGTGGCTGGTACATTTTGGGGTTTACCAGAAGTTTGTCTCCCGCCCTGATCAACTTTAATGAATCATAAATAAAATACGCCTAGGCCAAAAGGGAACTCATACAGGAGGGTTTATGAATATACCATTGTGAACTGAATTGTAACAATGACCATAGGCTCCAGGTTCTATATCCCCTTTGCTGCCTAGATACGTTATACTTCATCATTTATCCTCCTTGTTGCTGTTAATGTGTAACCTACCTGGAGGAATATTTAAGATTTTGCAGGGAACTAAAAACGAGAGCTCCAAAACTGAACCAAATAAAAACAAGAAAGACTCAGATCATGAACGGACAACACAAAACAAACGTTTCTTGCAAGCATTATAAGGTCATCATCCCATCAAATTTCACTGTAATATATTGAAAGAAATCCTACATGTAGCAGAAGATTTAAAGCTCATATGCATGTCCCCAAATAGCCCTGTAGCCCCATTTTGTTTCTGGAAATCCTAATTACATGATCACAGGAGCAGTGCAGACAACCTAATAACTGAGAGTGATAAGTGTAACATTGGACGACCAAGTTGGGCATTTCTCATTAACCTTCGCATTTGCAAACGTTCTAGATCTAAGTCTAATGGATCTCTGCAATTACCTTGTCATATTCTCTCCCAAAAATAAACTCACAGGAATCACTCTTATAGTCAGTTGTAGATGCCATCAGAGCAAACTCCTCCAAACAATTGCTGGCAAACAAAGTCTCAAAGTGTAATTATTTGTGAAGAAAAGGTTGCTAGGCTAAAAACGCTCTGGCTGATCGTAATCAAAAGAAACAAACATATTCTCTCCACATTATCTATAACATAGGCATAAATACCAAAATAGTACAGCATCAAGTTATTTCTTCTTGTCACATCCTTGGTATGGATTTTCTTAATGACTCGTTTGGTGTTTCTTTGGTGTTTAGTATTTGAATATGTCCATGTCCTTATGTGTGCATGCAACCACAGCGAAGGATAACGCTTATACAAACCACCTATAGTGGTTCAAAGTTGTATCATCACTGTGATCACTATGATTTAGATTCCGGTTTGGGTGAGGTGACTGAGATAGAGGTAGGGTATATATATTATATCCATTGGTTGCCTATGTAATTGACACAAAAAAGTAGCAGCTAGGCCTGAATGAGAATATCTGTTCGATGCAATCATCACTACTCACAAATTGTCTATTACCTTTTGATATTTGTCAGTTCATTACCTGCAGAGTCAGTCTTCATTGTCCGCAGGCCTATGTAAGTAGGGGATCTAATCAGGAGATGCAAAGTGCAGCACTCTAATTGCATCATTAGCCAAACCAATGACTCAGTCGCAGTGACTTCACCCTCACCCTCCCCCACTCCACCCTCCTCCGCCCCATCCAGAAATAGGGAGTCAAGCCTCAAGCTCTTTACTGTACAGCTGCTCAAGCAGAATAATTCTAACATGTTATGTGCAACAGCGCAAAATGTTAACATTCCAGAAATATCCAACTGAAAAACATTGTAGCATTAATGAGAATGTGGTATATGACTGTCATCAGGCTATTTTATCCAGCCGTGATGCTCATTGTCTCTGGGAGAGTGGCATAGATTAGCTCTTTGTTCTGAAACACATAAATGAATCATATTAGCTCAAGCATACACTGCAGTGATGACCGCTTCAATATGACAGGCACAGATCCATCTAAAATGTTAAAGACTGTCAAAAGCAAACAACTAGCCTTAGCCATTTTGCAACGTGCCCAGCACCTACAGTCATTCACAGGTACACATAACCATGATCTTGATGTGATGTGACTACAGCAGAATACAAAGCTCTCCTGAGTCTGGGTGTTTTTTGTTTGGTTGCTTGTTAGTTCCCTGTACAGTGGTGGATGAAAAAGCCACTTGAGTTGCCCTATTATTTGTATGACTCCTAACTGCTCTGGTCCTGCATGCTTAGCTAAGAATGACTAATATTCGGTTTCCCAGCAGTCGAAACTGCAGTCTACCAGAAAGAGCATTCAGCAGCTGCAAGTAAAACAGCTAGCCTAGAAGACTCGCCTGTGTATTTCCTCTGTCACTGAACTGAGAGAGGTGATGCCAACACTTCTCATTCTATTTCCTGTTTCAAGCACTGCTAGGAAAATGAGAGAATAATCTGACAGGCCTAGTTTCAATAAATAAGGCCTATATCTCTATGATGAAGCCAACTCATGTTGCAGAAAGGCTCTGCTCTGCTCAATCACTTTGCACTCCTATCTTGATGAGAAATATAACTACTGTTATTATGAGGTTCAGTGATTCTGATCATGAAAAAACGCGCCTATACCAACATTCCCTTAACCACAAGATTATGACATTTCCACTAGTACACATTTGGATCATAAAGCCAATATACAAGATCGGTCCTGGTTTATCATTTTTTTTGTAGGTGTATGTGTTTAACAGCGCATTTTTCCGTCGTGACACTGATGGCTCTGCATGAAGAATTAACCTCGCTTCTGCAGCACAGTTTCAGTGTAACGTTATGCAGCGTAGTCAGACTGCAGCTGCTGAGGATGGAGAGCTTCTGGATCTGACGTCTCCATGTCGGTTCAGATCTGCAGAACCGGCTATAACATTATGCGATGGATTGCTCTTCAAGTTCAGCAGCGTTAATCTACTCCGTCTGCAGGCATCTTTGAAAGATGAGCATTTAATACCTCACGTTAATGCTAACGTTACTCTAGCTAGCTAATCTGAGAGATGGATGTCAATCCATTATGCCATGGCAGCGAACTTAGAGCTCACCACTAAACAAGCTTAGCAGGCTAACGTCGGCTAATCAAATGACTCCTGGAAACAGCCAGTCTTTCAACGCTATAACACTTAGCCATGTTGCTGTAATTTTATTAGCTAACGTTAACGTTACAATGTTCAATCATTTCCTGTACGTTCATAGTACCGTGATTAAGTAAACTGCTTCTTCCACCGACAAAAATAAATCAGGCGTGCGGGCATCTGAACAGTCTCGGACCCATCTCTGAAAGTCTACACAACGTTACCTTATTAATAACACTGCAGATAAACGTTGCAAAATATTTCGTTGCTTGAGAAAATTCAACTGCTCCTACCTTTGGCGAAATCTTTTCCTCTCCTTTGAGTGAGTGAAGACCTTCTGGTGTTTGTTGCTCTGACACCGCTACCACGCGCTGCAGCAGAGCCCCGCCCTCTGGCTGCGGGCGCGCTGTCATTCGCCATTACAACTGAACTGCAACCAGGCCCAGGCCTTTCATTGGCCAAATGACCTGCCAATCGATTCGGATTCTGTTTCCCGCTTTCTTCCGACGTATGATTTGAGATTTCACAATACAGCACAGTACATTGAGGTGCCAACAATAACCATAAAAATAGTCTCCAGGCTACTGCAGGCATGTGAAATTCAAGTCGCAATGACCTCTAGTAGTAATGTAAGACAGAGCAAGACAAAGAGAAGCACAGCACGTCCATGTTTTAATGACAAGGGCAACAAGGACATAGATGTCCAAATGCATCAAAATAATGAACTAGTGATTCAATATACTCAGAATTGAAATGTAACAAAATCAAAACTTATTTTGGAAAAGCCGTGTGCAGTGATCCACCACAATGTTAAAGTGCAGGGGTACCTTTCATTGCCAACTAAGAAAGATTCATAATCAGGAAAACAGAGTTTTATGTCACTTTGTGAGAATTTGTCACTATTGCCAAGTTGGATTAGTTGACTTGATTATCAGTGCCAGGCTGTTATAGTAGATAGTGCTGCTTGCAGGTTGGTGGCTGTAGTGAACCGGGCTACAGTCAGTCTTTCATCACAAGAGGTGCTTTGACTTGAGCTGCAACTTCGGCCCCCATAAGCTCCTCTACAATCGTGAGGGCAAACTCAAAACTGGTTCCTGGCCCACGGCTGGTGATGTAATGGCCATCCTTCTGTACTCGAGCCTCTGAATATTTATAGTGGTCTAGAAAGAAAAAAGACAAAGAGCAACAACACGGGTTAATCAAGGTGAGGTACTTCCAGCTATAGTCCAAAAGCTACACGCAAGTCAGAGGTCACATTGTATTATGAGCACTTATACAGAGAATCTAGTACCACTTCAACTGACCCAGTTCTAGTATGTTCTGTCAGAAATTCCTACAACCGTGTTCACCTCTGTATGGTGTGCTCTCCTCTACTGCATAGTGACGTGATGCTCTATGGGCAAGAAACAGCTATCACAGCACCATCTGCTGCCCTTTAGAAATAATTGCAATTCCTTTAGTGTTCCTGAGTTCCAGCAGCTATTGTAAAACCGCTGGCTGTACATTTCAGCTGATCTTTCACCCCTTTGTTGGCATGGAGTCTGTTTGTACCTCCAGTCATCATCTTGTCCTTTATGGCGGGGTGGGTGGTGACTGTGCTGCCGTAGCCGATGCCGTGTGCCAGGAGAGCCGTGGGACCTGCGGAAGGGCAAAGTTGTTTCAGGTTTGTCAAACAGCTTCCCATTATTAAAAACTAATGCTTAAGAACATGTTTTTGCTGTGTGTATCAGTACAAGTCTTCATTTTCACACAGCTCAAAAAAGGATATGCAGTCAATTGAGGGAAAAATAGCCTCATATATTAATTGATATACTACACTTAGAGATTGTAAATTACATATAGAAAATGTTCTTACAGTGTATTAAACAGTCCATCTCATTATTAAATATTTCAGCTGTTTAACAAATGAATAAATATTTCATGACAACACTACCTCTGAAAGATGTCCTAAACTATATTTGTGTCTAAGAATACACATGTACAGTATACAGTTTCAGTCTCTCTCCAAAGACTCTGCACCACATTCAAAAGAGGCTGAAGACACTGACTGCAGCTGCATTAACTTTGGCAATGTCCTAGCACTGCAGTGAGCTCATCCAAAAACTGTTAATAAATAGAAAGTTATTGATTATGCTCCTTGGCTGCGTTCCCATGCAGTCTAAAGATTACACTTCTCCCTGGCAGAACAGCAGTCTGCCAGTTAAAGCCAAGCTACTCTTGTTACAGCTTGTCTCCACCCAGAGGACGCCAGTCTGGGAGAGAGACCGTCTGAGAACCAGAGCCAGACAGCGAGGCCGACAATGGAGAGGAGGGCAATTATGAGCATCCATCTCTCCTCTCTGATGAATCCTAAAACCTGACTGTGCATCTATGATTTGTGCACATTTGTCCAGGGGTAATGTGTTACTGTGAGCACTAATTTCCAAGATCCTATATGCAGGTGAACTGATAGTAGTACACATCGAGGAGCATACAATGGTAAAATTATCCTGCTCATTTCTGCTACAAGTATTCTATTAATGGATTATTAATCACCCTGGTTTTCAGTGAAGCTCTTTTCGAAAGGCCCTCTTTCACAAAATATGAGAATAATGTTCACGTTACGGCAGGATAATATGTCTTGCTACTGGTACTCTTGTTGGCAGGTTCATTACACTGTATATTCCTGTGAGGATTTCAGTCATTTTCTAGGACGCCCTTCACTCCACTCTGCCACATGGGTCCCGTGTCCCTATTCAAAATGTCCTTCCAGTGTCCTTTCTCAGCACAAGCTGTCAAATAAAATATCAGTGGTTGTGGGCTCACTCAGGGGCTGTTATTAATCAAACTCTCACCCTATTAGCTTATATGCCAAAATGGGTGCACAAATGATCAAAAATGTATGAATCAAGTCTGTAGTCTGTTAATAGTGTGTTTGTTAAAAACGAATAGAACAAAAATACACAGGCTGGTTAAGATTACATTTCCTCTTTTACATTATGATAAATGATAATGCTACTATGTTGAGAACTAACTTGAAAAGGAAACAAAAGCAGTTTGAGTAAAATATGACCTGATCAAAGACACAGGTTCACTCAGAGAATTACATGAACCGCAGGATTAATTGGTTAATGTGCGGTAAACTCTATTCACGGCACATCGAGTTATTGAGATGCCAGTGACTGAATCCCATGATACTCTGCCATGTCCATACTTTCAGTAAAAATTACACCACTAGTTTTTATTTTCTGTCAAAGACAGATAATTCTAGCAGTTATGAACAAATCCAAATCCCATTTACCTTAGCCACAACACTAGCCCTGCAGTATGTAAGTATTACATACTGCAAAACTAGAAATAACCGCCTCGCGGTTGTATGCCTCCACCAATAAACTTTGTTTTATCATTGCAAGGACAGTCTTTATTTATTGAACATATATAATTAATGTGATTATTAGGTCAACTTAAAGGATTTTGGTGTCTGCAAAAGTGACAGCACTTCCACCGTTTTTGTAGAATGACCCAAGATTGTTTTCTCAGCTACAGTGGTAAGCAAAACATTATGATGTCACAGTGAAGTTGACCTTTGAACTTTTGGATATAAAATGCCATCACTTTATCATTTTATCCTATTAGACATTTGTGTGAAATTTTGTCATAATTAGCATATGAATTATTGAGTTATGGCCAAAAACGTCTTTTGTGAGGTCACAGTGACCTTGACCTTTTACCTTTGACCACCAAATTGTAATCAGTTCATCCTTGAGTCCAAGTAGACGTTTGTGCCAGATGTAATGAAATTCCCTCCAGACGTTCCTGAGACATCGCGTTCATGAGAATGGGATGGACGTGAGGTCACAGTGACCTTGACCTTTGACCTCCAAAATCTAATCAGTTCATCCTTGAGTCCAAGTGGACGTTTGTGCCAAATTTGAAGAAATTCCCTCAAGGCGTTCCTGAGATATCACGTTCACGAGAATGGGACAGACGGACAACCCAAAAACATAATGCCTCTGGCCACGGCTGTCGCCGGCGCGGAGGCATAAAAATTGTAGGTCACACAGTAGCACAGTATCTAGTGATTTATATTACTAGATCGTCATACTGATTTGATACTGAAAATGTGTTTTAATACATTTCTCATTTAATTATTTGTGAAAATACCATTTTACATAATCAACCACTAGAATAACCCTCGCTGTGTAAAATGACTAAATTACAGCTTTCTGAATCAAAGTCACAACATGATCAAATCAGGGACATGTCACTCTCAAATCTTATCCCATTTACAGGCACCACTATAAGAGGCTGGTCCCACAGGTCCCACTTTAGTTGAGTTTAGCAAACTGTACCTGCACAGATGGCTGCAATCAGGCCTTTCTTGCCATCTTGCTCCTTCAGCACCTCCTTCACAGCAGGAGACTACAAGTGAAACAGCAGGGAAACCAGATACACAATGAGTTATTCGTGGCCTGTGTACAATGTGTGTGATTGCTCTGTACATGTGCTGACTGCAAGATTTACTCACATCCAAAATATTCTACAGAGGAGCTGGACAAAAAAGCAATCGAATGAAGAAAAGGGGAATGTCTGCTCACTGTTTCAATGCTCTCAAAATATTAAATTCATTGAAGTAAAACTGTGACAATTAAGTTTCAACCAAACATGGTCTTCGTCAGATAGCCCGTCAGAACTTTTTGGGAGGACCGAAACAGTGAGTAGATAATCCTCGATGCTATAGAAAATTCCCCTGTGGGATGGAGGAATTAAATCCATAACAGGGATCTGTAACTTCTAGTAGGGTTAATTGTTTTCCAAAATGAGTGTTGGAAAAATAACACTCTTGTACATGAGTGCTTTCATTTCTGAAGCCCCAATGATTTCTTACTAAAAGGAAGTAAGTACCACAGAAATGTGGATGATGACACACTTTTAGGTCTTTTTTTTAGGTCAAAGTTATCATCAACTGTATATCAAGGCAGAATTGGGCAGGCTCACAAGCACAGAAAAAAATGTCTAAAACTTATGTAAAATATGCCATAATCAAAAATATATGTACTAACATTGTGTGATCCCCTTCCATAGTTCATTAATTCCTCTTGTTTTCGCTACTTTGAAATAATTTGCCTCCAGTATTGACATATCACTGCATGCTTATGAGAACTCCTGTTGGAATAGCCTGTGTAATAGGAAACCTAGCAGATCAAAACATATAAAGGAATAGATTGCATAATTTACACATATAATTTACTGTATATGTATATTTCTCACCTCTGCCAGATTCTGGGCCCCTGGCATTCCCCCTGGCAGAAGCACCACATCATATGGACCCTGGAAGACAAACCATGACAGATGGAGGCTGACAAGGTTGGAAATCGCAGAACACCAGCCATCACGGCTTGATTGACGGTGTTAATGAAACTGAAAATACTTACAATACGAAATATTGGATACGCTTTGAAACCCTAAGCCTGGCCTTAGGCTACCGCTTCAACGCGGAATAATAGTATCTGGATGCTGGGTCTAACCTGTTTGCTGGCTTCCTCCAAGCTAGCATCAGGACAGATGACGACATTTCTGCTGCACTGGACTGGCTCTTTGCCTGTCAGTCCTGCCACCGTCACAGCAATCTACAGGTTGTGTAGGTATTATAAAAAGGATACGATTAGCATGATAATGATACAACATGGCAACCTACTGTATATTCTAGTATATTTTTTGGGATGCCCGTCTGTAGACATTAGTTGATGACTTATTTCGAGCTGCAGTGACGTTAAACTTTGACATTTACATGGCCCTTGCACGCACTTTTCAGGTTGTGAGCGCACCAACAGTTAGCAGATAACCAACCCACCCAATAGTTTATTTTGCTAGCATAACAAAAATCAAAATAGAGAAAAAGCAACTAAGCTAATTATATTGTTATTACTTCTTGCTAACGTTAGCCAGGGAAAGTTAGCAGGCTTGCAAGCGTTAGCTCGTTACAAATACCGCTATTCACTGCACGATTCCCATTGAAATCCATGTGACCATAAATCTGAACAATGCTGTGAAGTAAGAAATAAATAAAAAACACGATAGAGCTGTGGCTTGGTTGGCTAAAAGGGATTATACTTTGAATTCAAGCTAGCTAAGTTACGTTGGCTATCATTGGCATTAGCTAACTTGGCTACGCTAAAGCAAGTCAGCAAGCTTGCAGAAGAGTACAAACCCCAGCTCTACGCATGATGTCCACAGGAATAACAGTCTCCATCTCCTCCGCTCCTTTCGATAGGATTACTAATGCTCTCTTGCCTGCCATGATTGAGCTTGTAAATATGTCAGGTGCGGGGCGCTAACTTGTGTGCGAAATAGCCAGTGAGTGCACCAGCAGGTTGACCAGACACATGCGAGAACTGTTTGGTTTGACAGGAGCAGGGTTGCCATGCTGCGTCACGCTATCCCCCTATTCAAGTCCAGGCGTCAGGCTTCACGGGCTAGTTAGGTCTACCTCCACACGCCTTCTCCAACACATGCACACGCACACGCACCCATTAAATGTCAACTATGATCCCTTATGGAAAAGGAGATTGTCAAGGCTAAAACCACCTACATGAACAGCAAAATCGACTTAAAGAACACAAGTCAGTGAGAGTTTCTGAACTCAAAACAAATTAAATGTATGCTTCTGCCTGAAAGCTAAACTTTCCTGCAAGATTAAAATTGCCAATCTGGGACTGGTCTATTGCCATTTGCCATACAGGACCAATTTAAGTCACGCATGCAAAACCAAAAAAAAATTTCTAATCCATATATGCATCCAAGAGTAGTAGTGGGAGTTTGTACAGAATTGAAGGAGCTTAAATGATGTGTGGCAGAGAAAGGTCAAGACACCACAGAGTTACACCACAGAGATACAGAGTTACACAGTATGCATTACAGAATAATGCATACTGTGCAGAAAAATTGCAGAAAAAAAGTGGTCGGCCTTGTGATGACAGATTGTCACTGTTGCAAGATTCAACCCATTCAACCTTGACCAAATATAAATGCAGGAGTTGAGATGTTGAGTCTTGCTCAAGGCTGAGAGCCTTCGGTCTCATAAGCTCCAGCTCCAAGTGTCTTCTCTGCAGCTGATACTATGCTGCCAACAATTTAAAAAAACAACAACGTAGGCTTTGTAAACAGTTCTAAACAGTAGCCTAGTTAACAATAGATCTTAACAAAACAATGCAAAATAACAAGCATTATACAATAGACATTATTAACTTGTAGCATAAATCTATGTCACACCACAATATGATAAATCCTACAACGTACTCCAGATCACCGGTTTTGTCTGGAGACTCACATTTCACAGTAATTTTTCATGCAACTCATAATGAACTGGTTGCTGTTTAAAAAGTTGACCTTTCTGTGCATGCCTTAAGGCCTTTTAAATCACTTCTCAAAGCACACTTGTACAGGACATTTTTATAATGTTTATTTTTATGAAACTGCATTTGGTGCTATTTAGCACATCTTTTTAAAGGTGCTATAAGGTACCATTACCACTTTGTGGTCTCGCACAATACGACTTGCAGTGCAGCACTTCTTCCAGTAGGTGGTGGCATTAACCCATGATTGAGGCAAAGCTGTCAAGGGAAACATGAAAAGGTAGTGCAAGTTCAACATGTGTACACATCTGTCAATAACAGAGTGTCGTCCACCAATACAGTTTTCATTCCAAAGGAAAAATGTAACTAAGAGATTCTTGAGACAATCCCAGAAAGGTACTTGTAAAGCAAATCATGCATTCAGTGTCTATTAATGTATGTTAATTATAGGCTTATCATAGGCTAAATGAATTGAGGGAGCCAATTCAGTAATATAACAAAAGTAATTTTGAAAGTGACACAGGGCAGCAGATCCTTAAGGTCATCAAGTTCTTGAAGCTCTGTCTGAGAACTTCTGCACCAAACTCTTAAGACACTTGGGGAATCATATTCCAGTGTAAATCCTAGACTTAATGTCTGGGGCTTTAGTGTGCAGGCACCCGTCCCAGTTAATGTGCCTCTGTGCATTCTGCTGCTGAGATTCACTTTCATATTTGTGCGACAAACTAGAGCCCAGTGAAACGGCAGATTAGACAAAAGCGTAGGGGGTGCTGGCAGCAGGTTGTTTATTGCGTGCCTGTGAGTGAATCCAAGAGGCAGCGGTGATTACCAACATATGCAGCTGGGGATCAACTAAACCAGACCCACAGTGGCACTCAAGCTAATTTCCATACATTAATTCAGTTATGTACATTTACTAATTCCTTTCAATATGTAATCATAAAGTGCATGATCATACTGAGGAAATGTTTCAAAGTGACTTGTGAAACAGTAGTAAGCATGACAATTAATGTCTGAGACACTGAAAACGACGAGTCTGGAACGACAACTGACAAAATAGATTGATACAACTGACATATCTGCACAGCACGGCCTCGTCTTCCTTTGTTGGGCAGGTTGTCCGTGACCTCTGCTGACTCTGAAGAGAAAGTGGCATAAAATTGGAGCACAGATCGTGACACAGAGCTTAAGGATACTGCTTCAAGTGTCAGACCTTTTGATTCACAGCTGGCACGGCAGCAAATAATCATCCCCTCTCCCCGGTACATATGTATATGTGTATGTGTTTTACTCTTTGGGACTCATCAGTGGCATCCATGGCTTATTATTATTCTCTAGTGCTCCCTTGTTCCTGCAACACCAGGCCTTGCTCTGCTTTATCTGGCCCTTCACAGAGGTCTGCTCCGAAACCTGAAGGGCTTCTGGAATCAAACCTCTGGGGATTCTAGAATACAGAATCATTTTTTTTATGAGCAAGAGAGAGAAAAAAAGAAAATCCTCAGACTGAAATGAGGGAATTCCACAAATTACCGTTTGTCACAAAGTAATCCTGTTACTATTGCAAAGAATATGAAACGGTGTAAACATGGAAATAAACTTGAAATGCGGATGTAGCTTACATGCGGAGGCTCTGTTCAGTTGAGATATACAGCTGCAAACCCTGTTTCAGATCCTCAGTAAGGAGGTGCCACAAAATTCAAAGTGGTTACAGTAAATTTGCTTCTACAGGGAGAGATTAAAACATTCAGATGTGTTTTTTTTTTTTAATTTTATTCTTTGAGTACATTTCAGCTCAATTTGCTCCAAACCTGTGCTAACTGGTTACTCTCCCCAGTCAACTAATGGCAGCATTCAGGGCTTACATTGCTGCAGTCAGATAACTGATGAATATTTAGGAGCATTTTATCTGCCCATCTGTGCACAGGCTTTATCTTGTGTTTGTTTCACACATTGTAAGCCACTGAGTGCATGGAATGAGTGACAAGCATATAATCTTGATTGCATCTTGATGCTATTACCTTATGCTGCCAAGCGCTCAGGTGACAGCTGGAGGACGGTGAGATCTGGGAGAAAAGGTGACATTGAATTTTATGCACCTGTGTTGGCAGACAGCCGCCCCATACAGACACAAGATGGCGCCAGTTGAGTGAGTTCAACTTAGTGTAGGATAGTTCGGTAGCAAGGCCAACTGTGTCACAATGATATTTTCAACAATCATCATGGAAAGAAAACATATAAAATAAAGATAGTACTTTGTAAGTTCTACAACAAAGGCGATCAGTTGTTTTCTTTGTCAAATCATGAAAAGTTTTTGAATGCACAGTCAGTGTATTGCTTACTATCAAATTGAACAGGGATACATTTGGATATATGTCTCAACATTCATTAAACAATTTGTGTTAAATGCTTTAGAATTATCCAAAATGAGATTCCTACAAATCCAATGCATGACAAATTGTTTTCAACCACAGAGGCAGTATTACAAATTAAGGCAGCACATTAATGTGTTGTTTAGATTATTGAGTATGTGTAACCACATGAACCAGAATTGCCTCACAGCCATTTCTGGTTGCAATAATCTGCCTATCCTCAAATTATGCCCCCACCCGTACTATTTTAAGGGGGGCAAAAGTGACTCTCCTTTTTCTTTATTCTTTTTCTCTGTCTCCATGAGTATCTATCTGTTTTGCTCTCTCTTTGCCTCTATTAGATGCCTTAATGCTGTACAGCATGGCCTATCTTCAAACAGGAATGCTGATGATACTGGCCCTGCAGCGGTGCTTCCCCCCAGTCCCAGCCCCGGCCTGCTCCTCTACAGAGAGGGTAATAAAGACACAAGGAGGATTAGTGTTGTGTGCCTAACAAAGTGGTTGCCAGAGAGTGAGAAGGCCATGCCCATGGGCTCAACCACAACCCTGCTCGGCTACACTCTGTTCTGTCGAGGTCCCCCCCTGCTTGGGCTTCCCTAAGGTCCGCTCTCTCTTAGGGAGCTCTGTGGATGTGTGATAGACTCTGAGTGGGTGAATTCATGTTGATGCTAAAGAGGCAGAGAGACGCAGACAGATAATCCATGGCTTAAGCAGTGCTGTAGTAACTTTCCCCCTCAAACAAGGGAACATATGTGAAAACAGTTAAATTTAATTCCGTCACATACTCATGCAGTGCATATTTTTCATCAAAGACTTTTCCACAATAAACTCAGACAAAATGTTCCAACTCTTTGACCAGTAGGCGATGTAACCTGGCCAAATAACCATCAATAAACCCATGACCATGTAGTTTAGCCTACAGAGCAACCCGATGGTCCAATACAAGCAAAGAGCAGTATGTCTCGGAGGTGATTTGTCCTACTCACTGTCCAGTGGAAAAACATGCCACCCTAAACATCTGCTTATTGGTTTGATACAGAGCATAGAGTAAAGGCCCCATGTTTATGGATATCTCTCACACTATAACCAGTTTGCTTATACAACTGGAAAGCCATATAATTCTACAAGTCTGCAAAACAGTGGGGCTGTGGTCTTGTAAATGTTGTCACATTAGATAGGAGTGTTACATCTGAGATTACTGTGGAGGAACATGGCTGTAGGTGCAGGCCTGTGAGGACAGTAGCCTCTGGTTTGATGGAGAGCCGTGTACGGGACAGGACAGGTGAACCAAACAGCTGCTACCCCCATTTCTCCTTAAAAACCCCAGCGTGACAGATCAGGCCATGGCTCTCACACACAACGGCCCGCTTTTCACACGGTAGCTGTCTCGGGCCACGTTACGCACATCTCTTAGATGGTCCATTTTGTGCGTTGGGTAATGTAATTTACTCTGGAGACCCCAGAATATGCACACATATGGTGGCTATTAATGCTCCTCACTCCCTTTCAGCTGCAGCCCTCTGCCCAACAGTATGGTCTCTTCCCGCCTGTCTGTTTTGGGTCCTCTTCACTCCTCAAGCTGTTTGCCTTTTACCTCTGTCACGCCAACCAGGATTCACACAGCAGCATGAACTGCTGTGTGTGGAAGAAAGGCCAAGTTCTGTTAATACTTGGCTAAGTTTACATGTTCATTCACACTTGATTATAGGGGAAGCCCTTGGTTCTGAATGGTTTCAGTATGTCAGAGAGGCACAAAGGGGGATGGCCTATCCCTTCAACAGGAGATGCACAATGGAAATCCAATATTTAACAACAACATAGTAAAATTAGTTCCAACATTTAACTGACCTTTGTCCAGTAACTTTTCTTACTGGCAAAATAGAAAGAGCAGACCAACCTAGTGTGCATCTGAAGTTTGGGAAAATTCTTACAACTTTACAAATTCATCTAGGTACAGGTTGATGGACACACTGGTTTATGAATGTATTGTACCTTGATGATAGTATTATAAGTTTAATTTTTATGTGATATGACTTCATATGTTTGCAACTCAGCATTAAACATGGTGCAACAAACTCAGCGACAAATTCAGATTCTGTTCAGGTTTTTCGGAAGGCCTCTGAATTGGTGGCAGGTGTATGCTTCATTCTGTGAACAATGTACCCAAGCCACTCAGAAAATTGATGGTAAAATATCCTTTTTACATTCCTTGGTATTGGAAATGGATGCTCAATAGTCTGCCTCTGCAAAGTATTATGGAAGTAAAAAGGCATGCAGGTGTAGTTTATTTTTACCTGCATAAGCCTTTATAGATTAACATAGTTTACCTGTCCCTGCTCAGCTTTTGGTACACTATCCTCTAACTCTGAAATTAACCGGATTCCACTCACTTAATCCCCTACTTTTTATATAAACGCATACTGCATTATCTGACTTAATGTCTGAGACGCTTCCAAACAATTTTCCTTAAAAACTTCTTCGAATCGGTATGAAAACATTTCCACGAAATGATGGCTTCTTTATTGTTGTCATAGGGGATATTTTCAGCTTGGAGTGTAATTTTTCCGGGTTTTGAAGGACACAAACCACCTATAAACACATCCTATGCAATCTCAATTATGTCTGTTTTTTTCACAATTCCCACACTTTTGATTTCCACTTAAAAAGGAGAGTGATATATCCCTATGATTGGAAATGTTCAATGCACTTCTGGAAGTGGGTGCACTGTCCTGTGCAGATAAGGTTGCAAATGCAAGATGTGTCCCTCTGAAATAGAAGCCTGACAAACAGCGCTGTCTCTCCCAGACGCAGTGGGAGAGGAGTGTGCTCGGATGGAAGCCTTTGAGACCAGCCTTTTTAATATCTGCGCCGCTGTAACATCAGTAAGGTGACATTTCGGTAGCACCATCAAGATCCAACAGTGGCCATGCTGCTTCGACAATCAATTATCCATGCATAGCATCCCACCAGTGTGTGCGACATGAATCAGCCCTGGACCAGGCTTCTCCTCTGCCTTGATTCCCAAGAAAAGAGGGACCTTTCATATGACCCTTAAGAAAGAGAGAAATGCTCTGTGTGCTGATAAGGGAGGGAAGAGAGGAAACTTATGAAAAACAGGCAAATCAGAGTTGATATTTATTTGCATTATCTTGAAAGGAGCTCAAATTGGTTTCATTCCAGTGACTGTGAATTGTGATCCAGAGAGCACAATGACCATCTCCAGTAGAAACCAGTGTTATGATTGAATGGGCAGAATACACTCTTTGTGTTGCTTAGTGGACTACAGGGAAGAATGCATATTTTGTATTGCCCAAGGAAAAGGAAATACATTTCACAGTACGTATTACTCATATCAGTTGTTGAGGCCACTTTAGTTGTTATATGATTGTTATCAAGGTTGTGGCTATAATTTACTTCCACAGATAACTGACATGAATGACATCTCCTCTGCAGACTGAGTTCTTTCCTATATTCTTGTTTTTCTTCAGCTCAGAATAGTTGTGTGTTTTGAACACATTGGAGGGAGAAAATAAATTCTCAAGCATAGGTCAGCAGGTCTATGCTTTAGGATAGGCCAAATACTACTAGCATGGCAGCATTATGCCTTATCAGTGTTAATAGAGAAGTGCTACACATCTGTATAGTGTTTAGCGGTAGTCATTGGAGTAATTTCAATCTATTCTTTGTATATTGAAAAATACACATTTTCTACTTCTAATGTGCATTGTCCCCGTCAAATAAATTAATAAATTAAATTAAATTAAATAGAACTGTAAGGTCTTCTTGTAAAACAAAACATGTGTCTCTCAAACGTGCGGCTGATGGTAAACAAAAACTTGAATTTCAAATATTTTCTCTCCATCAAGGAAGCTAGATTGCAACACGCATTTTGCTGTAGTGCAGCAAGCTTGTAATACAAAGTGAGATTCCTTCAATGGCTGTATCTGTAGCGATGAATCTTCTGGATGCTCAGAGCGGTGGTGATCAGATCGTATTGCGTTTTAAGGTTTGGTTCTATATAACACGTATCGTAACTGTAGATGCTGAAACCTCACATGAGAGAAGTCAGTGGCGCGGGACCCAGTTTAGTGCAGCAGTCTACTCCCTGAACCCAGAAGCCTTCTCCAGTGTTTGACAAACAGCACCATTCCCCCGCTCTCCTTCATTTCCATCTGTATGCTATCACTTGGCTGTCAGCGGCCGGATTGGCCTGTAGTTCACAGGATGAAAGGGAGAGAGATCCTGTTGAGTGAATAATCTTGCCAGTTTACAGAAGAGACTGGATGTCAACTTGACAGACTGTGAGTAGCACACAGATTTGGGATTCATGGGCAATCCCATAGTCCCTTTAAGTCTGGACGTGTGAATGTGAAATCAATGGTACATCCATACAACAGTTTGTTTGCTGGACCCTGGAACGCTTTGTGATGAAAATAAGAGTCATGGATCTTCACCTTACGGATTGAGGACACAGAAAGGGGGACTATAAACATGGGATTTCAGCATGAAAATCCTTATCTTTTTTTACTGTATGTGAAAGCATGCACTATTCAAATACATCTATTTATCAAGCCAATGCATTTTAGAGAAATTAAAACACTCTGAATAACTAAGCACAGTGTTAGTCTCTCTTGTTGTGTTAAGTGTATGGCTTGCTTTTAATCAACATTTTTACACCTGTGATGTTGTGATGTCTCAGATCAAAAGTCTTCCAGCCTGGAGGCAGAGCGCTCACTGTTTGAAGTATATCCTCAGGACCATATACGCTCCATATAGAAAACACTTCCCTCAACCTTAGAGACTATGTCACCATGATCTGTAGCTTTGACAGAAGATATTCAGCATCCCAGATGTAAACAGACTTCAGTGATACCTTAATAAACATGTGCATATGCATGTGTGTACATACACCATAGCTGTCTGGGTTGGCATCACCATAGTGCCCTGCTGTTTATTTGATATGCAAAGGAGTGCTGTGGAGCAGCTCCACGGTCCCTGCTAAAGTACTTTACTCCTCACATAACCCAAAGTGGCAGCAGCAGCATCAGGATGAGCTCCAAGAGCGAGGTGGCTCTCTCTCCGTAATTTATAATGCACTTAACTCCTCTACCCTGTTGATTGTCTGCATTACCAAGAATCAAACACGAGGCAAAACAAATAAAAAATGCCACTTTTTATTCTGGTTTAACACCGTCTAAAACACAAGTCTTTCATTACGTTCCCTCTCATTCACATCAGGGTCTGTGTCGAACAGAAATGGGGATTACAGTGGCAAAGGAAAACCACTTCAAACTGCTTCCATAAACACCATCAAAGAATAGCGTCTTAAAAAGCTTGAGTGGAAAAAAAGACGGAAGAGGAAAAAATAAACATAAAATATGTCAGTATGTTCAAATTGAATAAAGTTTGGAAAAAGCCAAAGTATCAAGATTGAAAGTAACTATGGCCCCTGTCAGACTGGTGAAACAGACACTGCAGGCCCCCAAACCACGCTCTTCATGCCACTACCACAAGCTTGTCACAACCCCAGCCTTCCCAGAATGCCATGCTGCTGCTCCAGGCCTACGCTCCAGCCTGCAGTCCATACGATGGCCCATCGCTTGGGAAGGAGACCATTATTAAATATGCACTGTGGAGGGCCTGCAGGTAGCTCCCAGGACCAGACACAGGGAAAGCAAGAGGGGGGCTGTTTGGCTTAAGTGTTTTTTATTAGGATAGATGGAGACCTAAGCCCCATAACGGAGCTTCAGCCCTTTCTCCCAGACAGGGGCTCCCTCTCCATACAGCCCACAGCGGGCCCATATCAAAACACTGGCCCCTCACAGACACGCAGCACAAAATGGCATATTCTCCTTTTCACTTGGCTCAGCTCCCTGTCAAAATACAAACGCTGTATGATGGAATTCTGCAATTTCCTTTATCATCTGCAACATGCCCATTTCTCGATTGTTAAACCCTTAATTATTATCACTGAAAACAAACTGCACAGAGCGGATTGACAGGGAGACAGCGTATGTGTATGTGTGTGTGTATGTGTCTGCGAGTGTGCATGCGTGTGTGTGTGCAGTGTGGAATAAATGAGCGACATACTTCTGTGAACTGGTGCGACTGTGCTGAATGCAAATAGCTACTGCAGATGCTTTACTGTATATCTGCATGCTAAACCCAAGGTTAAGAGATACTGTGTGGGCAATTCAGCCAAATTTGTGTAATGGCTCCATCCCGGCTCTAACATTTTTCTCACAATGGCGCGGCTTCTATTAGAGCCAGCTGGCCTCATGATGACATAACTTCCTCCTCCAGTTGTAACGATATGGTGACATGAACATGTGTAGGCCTGCTTTTACACTGCCCACGACTGACACTGTAACACCCCTAACATCTGCTCCGAACAAGGACAGCAAGTCGGGAAAGACTGTCTGCAAACGCTTTCATCACTTAATTTGACTACCAGGACCAGCCTCGAATGTTATTAACCTCTCTCTGATGAAAGAACTTTATATGAACTTTACAATATCTTATGGACAGCACATACGGACATGTCGTAGCTATTTTACATGTATTAGCCACCATTGCAGTATTTCTCTCTAATGTGCAATCAAAGTTATGAGAAACAACTTTACACCACACACTGTACAACTTGTCTTGACCCCACTGCCATCGCCAGTGGAATGCTGTGCTGCCAGAAAAACTTTCCCATCTGGCCTGCCATCACTCCAACCGCTGCCTCATACATGTGGGAACTACAAGGCTCTGGCACCGGGCACAGAGAAGGAAGAACAGAAGGAAGAATGGAAGGAGAGAAGGATGGAGGGAGCTGAAAGATCCAGCTGTTCGGCCACCAGAACCCTGGGAAAGTCTGATACTGTTTTTAATGTACAGTGATCACCTCCCCAGCACATCAGCCCGACTTATAAAGCCTCCTAAAAAAAAAAACTCAGGGAACAGGTGGAGGGGGAAATTTGGCCGAGGGGGAAAGATGCCAAATGCCAGGTCCGTTCTCACTGCCAACATAACGTGTTGCATTAAACCCTTTTTACCTCAAGCAATGCAGTAAACCACTTTTCATATTTTGCATTTAAGCAAAGTGTTTATTTCTCCACATTTTAATACATATTTGTTGCTTACATTAGTCTCCGACTCTCCACAAAATGGGGTTTGTGTCAGTATAGGCTGGTAGATATAAAAAGAAGAGAGAAAAACATTAAAATTCTTTCCAAAGCTTTAATGTGGTGCAATGCAGGTGAGGACTGTACACCAGAGTGTATATTGACTTCTCTATTTCTGTAATGTTTCATTGAATAAAACAAACACCCAACCCCTCGATCCAGTTTTATCCATAACCTCTGAAATGAGACTTTATGTTTCATACAAACGGCATCTCGGTTACATCAATAATCCTGCAAATGAAATCGATTTCCCCTCCCGCTCTTCCAATTCTGATCACAGCTGGGTTCCCCATATGGAGTATTAATGGGGTGGAGCACCCTGAGCCTGATCTAAAGCTGGAGAATTCTGGGCACACCACAACATCAAATCCCACTGTAATTACCTTCATGCAAACACAGGGGCCCTCTCCAACACAATATGGGTTGAATAAATGGGATTTGTGTGCATTGTTCTTGATGCTGGAATTGATCTTGAAAATTGTTTGGTGCAATTTACCGAGATGCTTAACAAAATTGAAGAGCACTGTGCACCATACAAATGCCTTGTTGCGATGAACACCAATGTACTGGCTCAAGGTGGCCCATTTACATTTTTGCCAGCAATGACTGTCTGGTAAAATCAAACAATACCTAATCTTTGTGTTTTCCGTAAATACCAATTACGGAGATCACGGACCTGGACAATCGGCACTCATCTTTATACTTAACATGAAATTCTTCAAATCAGAGATGAAACCAATTTTCTCCATGCAGATGGGTTAGCAGTGGATTCTTCTCTTCTCAATTAGCTCGCACATGTATTTTGAGCCCAATTTTGGCACAGTAAATAAAATGCTATTTTGTCACTAGATTATGCTATCTGACATATGGCTATTGTCTGAATTCCCTTAGGCTGCGGTGGAGAAGAATCACTAAACATACAGAGGCCCAGACTATATCCTGTCTTACAGACATCCCTATCCCATCATGCACACCCCAGCCTTCTCTCTCCAGCAGGTGGGGGTGGTTATGCACCACGCAACACAGTTATGGGTTTAAGTCTGAAATCTACATACTGAAATGACTTCAGCTCTCTCACACAATGTCAAACTTGCTGGAAGTCTGATGAGTTTATTTCATCAATTCTAGAAATGCTGCAGAGAGAGGGACAGATGGACAGAGAGAGGGAGGGAGAGAGAGAGAGAGAGAGAGAGAAACAGACAGGGAGAGAGAGAGAGGAGAGAGTCTATTCCTATTTACAATAGACTGTGTCCATCATCCTCTGAGTATGTGTGTGTGCGTACGTGCATGCGTATATGTGCACTTATATCCCTTCTGCATACATAGATGTGTGTAAGTAAGTTTCATGTGAATCCTCTCTGCCCTCTCAGTAGCACAGTGACTGCTGTCCATCTGCTCCAGGGTCTCAGGTGTGTGTTATCTCTTTTCGTGCCCCTGGGAACTTTCCACAGATATGCCAGTCAGCCTGGGCTGAACTGCTCTTGTAAATTACTCACTAAACAGCCCTGCCCTGGATTCTGCATTCGGGGGAAAATCAATTATTTGACCCCCCCTTACATTTCACAGTCCATTTTCAGCATGCTGGGGCCAATTACACCCAGCAGAAAGACTACTCTTTATGTCATTCCCACGATGACCTCCATCTTGCAGCTCCACACGGAGCACTGTTAATGCACCAGCTACAAGCACTTGTGCCACGAAGGAGCGTGCTAATGCACTGGTTACCCACACTTTAGCCACACCAAGCACACAAATACAGCGGCTGAGAGGCAGTACCACAGCCGCACACAGCCAGCTGTAGCGTCTCTCAACTGGGAGGTGATCATCCCGTGTCCAGTGCACTGAGCGAACGCCACTGACGGTTTGACAGCCCTAATGAAAGCTGATTACCAGGAGGCATCTATTAATTTGTCCTTAATCACGACAAAGAGAGTCTGTGGCTAACAGCTGTGAAATGGCAGCCGCCGCGCGGAAATGAGGCTCAGGGAAAGGCCGGGGACAAGGGGTTAGGGCCTGCGCTGTCATTAACTGCCTGCCATTGTGTGTGCTTGCTCAGAGCTTAGCTACAGGTAACTCAATAAGATAACACAGAGTGCACTCTGCCCTGGTCTTTGTAAAAAGCTATTGCTGTGAATCCTGGGTGGCTGAGTAAAGAATAGAAGGATATTGGTTTGCATGCCCTGAGCAGGAGTTGTTATGATCCAGGTGAGAAGCTGACAGTTACAGGTTTAAGCCCTCTTCCTTTATCTGCTGGAGGGGGGTGATGAAGGAAAGTCAATCACTGGACAGGTTATTGAATACGGGACTGAGCTGTTCTTCAAGAGGCAGAGCACAACAAATGCATGTGCACTCTGACCTAATTTTAAAATAATATAAAAAATAATATGAAAACCTAAATGGCAAAATCTACATTGCGCTTGATATCATCATACTATAAAGCAAGGAATGTCTGTATGTGTGTCCTTCACATATCTCGAGAACTGTTCGTCCGATCTACTTCACACTTGGTGGGTGTATTGCTGGGGACCCAAGGACGTGCAGTGTCAGATTGGACACGCGACACGTTCAATATTAATAAACTTTGAATAAACAAGCGAATGGAGCTCTGTGCAGCAGCGGGGCGGGGCGAAAAGCGCTCTGTGCAGTAGCGGGGCTCAAAGCAAGCGACTGATAGCCTACGCCTATTTTGAATGGGCACTGGACTAGTTTACCAAAATGAAAAAGAAAAAAAAAATCTTCAATATACACAGATTTCATGCAATGATGTCACATCATAATGAAGTCATCATATTTAAATATTTGTAACTGTATCAAATCCAAGTCATCATGTCTGTCTGATTCTCGAAGCACAAATCCATACGCAGCCTTTACCCATCACTCACTCAAAGATGTAGCGGCTTCGGTGGATTGGCGGCGCGGTGTTCAGAGGAGGCCCCTCATATAAGCCTAAATGAACTGCCTGGCTAGAGTGGCTAATGTGGTTTATAGGACCCTAGGGAAGCATTGGGAGGGAAGATGATTATTGTGGCTGTCACAAGGTCTGTGATATAACAACACCACAGAGTATTTAACCAATGCAAAGAATTTATCATTAGACTAAGTGATCTCCTAATTTCTGCTCTGTTTAGTTCGCACATACACACACGTGCGCACACACATGCTTTTGTGTGTAATGTAACGCCCTACCCCACCCACCCCATCACACAAAAACACACTCATGCAGCCATTGATAGCTGACACTCGAAGAGTAGATGGCCATGGCTACAAATACAACAGTAATTGTCACCTGTAGACTAGCTGTGAAAGAGACAGTTTTTGCTAAGGATTCTGTGTTTGAAACATGCCACTTTCCCACATTTCACATTAGGCACTAGTCCTTGTTGAGTGTGGAACATGGTATCATAGGTAATTTGAATTTACATCACTGGTGTTACCTTCTCTCTGCCAAAGAAAGTAGCTATTGGATGTTCAAAAATCTCCAGAGGTCGCCATATAACGGCAATTTGCATATGAATTTATTTGCTACAGCCCCCCTCACTCACTTTTAGCAGAGTGACAGGGCCACGCTGTAGGAACAAGGAGGTGGGAAGCACTATGATCATTGGGGCTATTTGGATTAGACAAGCAAGTCGCGTAAATTTACATGAATAGTACCTATTTGTTGCCAAATGCTTTGGAAGTCAACACGTTCACATTGGTCGAAAAAAGTAGCTAAATTTGTCACATGTCGCTTAAATCAAGTGACAAGTGGCAGGGGGGTCTGAAAAGGCGCTAAATCTAGCAAAGTCACCAAATTGCCAGTGAGTCACACACCTAGTTTGGAGTTTGAAACACATTATATCCTGATGTGATTTGATAAAATTTGCAGTGCTCCACCACTGCTGTGAAGGTAATTCATTAGAGTTTATTGGTAAATGGATGGACTGCATTTATATAGCGCTTTTATCCAAAGCGCTTTACAATGCCTACATTCACCCATTCTGTTGGGTAATGTTAGATAAATTAAAGAAAGATCACCACGTTAATCTCACTGGCTTGTTTTTGCTGGCCTACTGTCTACTAATTAGCGTTAACGCTCTGAAATTGCAGCAACAATGTCTTTTAGCAGGTAGCAGTAGTTCATACAGATGGTGAAATGGAGAAACAATATTCTCGCCAAGACCTGATGACGCAGGGATGCAAAACACGTCATTCACTATTCATTAATTATATGAAATCTTTCTTTCTGTCAGGATTTTGACTCAAACAATAAAGATATATGTGTGTATAGATAGATAGACAGACAGACAGACAGACAGACTGCACTATATTGGAAGATATCACTTAAATTTACTGCTTGCAGAGTAATAATAAAAAAAAACCCAACAGATTCTGATTTGCATTCTTTGGGGAGGAAAATGCAGAACTGTGCAAATCTACTTGCATGCTACTCCTCTAACTAGCCTAACACCTTACACAAATATTGAATTTGAATAGTGAATCATTTTTTGAACCAATTCCGAAAAATCCTCGAGGTTCCAGTGAAAATGCTCCAGCCTAAGAACATTCAATTTGATAGCAGGGCAGGGGAAAGAGCGCAGAGCTTGACTGTAATATGACAAACAAGGCAGAACATTTCGTTTGGCTTCGTATGAATTAATCAGTCAAAATGGGCAGACATGTTGAGCAAACAGTCATTTAAGTCTCTGCTGAGACACTGATGGGACCCAAGATTCAATTAGATACTGAGCTCTTAAAGATGCAACAAGTCTTTTAGCCTGGGAGGGAGGACAACAACCACAGCTGCATTTCAAGAGAAGCCCAATGCTGACTGACAGCCGCGCCACACTGTACCTCTCTGGAGCTTCTGAGCACAGCTTAAATCTTTTGATTGATGAGTGGTGGTAACAGCTGCAAAAACCTATCAAACGGAACACTGGCTGTTATTACCAGTTTATACTGACAATATAACTAGAGTGTTTTAACATGTTGAAAAATAGAATTTATGTGTGAATTTATTTGCTCATGTGGAATAGAAATAGCTCTTGCATGATTTTTTTCCTAGAATTGGGGAATTCATAAATAAGACTGCAGTTACAGTTTAAGAATTTACAAACAAGATAATAGAGAGCTTTAGTGCACCTTTTCTCACTACCTAAATAGTGTGTTACACACTCGGACCAAATCAATGAGTTCCAGATATGTATAAGTTCAACAAAAAAAAAATCCTTTCCAGGTTCTCTGCAAATTTTCCTATTTCAAACAGTGCCTAAAAAATGCAACCTCATCTACCAAGTCACCTGGCATCTGATACTTAAAACAACTTTGCTCACCTGCACATCACGAACAAAGCACGTCAGTATATGCAGAGCTATAAAAAGGCGAGCTCTGGGTCCAGTAAGCTGAGCATGTGCATTTCTACACATTCCAAAGGCCCCAGGGCTGCCCAAATAAAGTGCCTGTATGTACACTACTTGAAACCAACTATTAGCCAAGGGCTAACAGTTACTCTCACTAGTCTAATTGAGTAGCTTTTTTGTGTAGGCTATTATTTTAAGTCAGTAATTTTACTTTTACTCAAGTATATTTTGACTTAAGTATTGTACTTCACTGCATTTTAAAATGCAAATTTTGTCATTTCTTCATTAGCATTGTATCAGAAACTGGAATCAGAATCAACATCACAGCTGCATAAGCATGTGGAGGAAATAAGTTAACGGCTCAAATTTATCCATGATAGTAGCTTAGTTAACATCCATCCAGCTACAGTTTTACTGGTTTTGCGTTGGCGTGGTTGATGTTTGGATAGTTTGCTAGCTAGCTGGATAGGTAATAACTACATAAACACCAATACACTAATGTTATTGAATAATGGGGATGGCTATTTTCAGTTTAAACCACAAATTAAATAGTGACATGAATTTCAGAATCTTAACATAGTCTATAAAACATGTAGCCTACAATATCCTGTCCTCATCCTTTTTACATGGCATCGAAAAGGTCATGTTCAACAACGTCTGTTCTTTCATAGAGTGTATTTTAAATGAGCTTCTTTTTATTATTATATATATATATATATATTATTTACTTTGGGTAGATTGGGTAGAAAAAACAGTATACTTATGGCTGAGTAGGATATTTTAGTCTACTGTTTCCATCCCTGCTATTAGACAACTTGTGCATTACAGATGCTTGCATGCATTGACTTGCACAGACATATATATACTACTACATAGTGATATATTATGTACACTACACAGTCAGAATGAGAATGTATAAAATACAATTAAAACAAAATTATAAGAGGAGGGGAGGGGGGGTTTCCATTTTGTCTAATATTAATTACTGAGACCCACTTGTACACCTGTTTGATTTATTTGGCACAGTATAACATCATGAAAAATTATGGATTTCAGAGAAATGGATTGGCATTGCTGTAAACAGCTGTGGCAAGTGTGTTTATTGAAGGGTAATATTAGTCTTGTCGACTGGTGTGCCATTTCCCTCAAGTGTGGAGTCAAAGACTTTTAAGCCCTGTTGCCATGGGAGCTACACACTACCTTCTTCATCCAGCCCCGGTTTTTGTTAAAGTGAAATTTGTGCATGCATTTAGCTGTATTAATCAGATAATTACAAAAGCATTCTTCCTAGTTGATGCTCAAGTGCTGTTGTGAAGCTTATTTGCATAGCCTACAGTAAATTAATGGCATAAATTTCTGATGGTACGTGATCAAGTGCCACAGTTTACTAACAAAAAAGTGAACTCAATGCATCTCAATCGAAATAAACGCATACACACGGTTGATTTTCAGTGTTCCCGGAATGTACATTCAGATACTGTATAAGGTATCTTTCTAAGGAGTCTAATGATGAAGTGTGGGTTGATATTTTTTTATTATCATTTCATTGCTGTAGAATTTAAATTTGTTTGGAAAGAAGAGATTGAATGATGGAATGCGGCGTCTTAAGTTTGTATTTTTTTGTTTGGTATTTGGTGAGTGTTGTCAATTTATGGTTGGGGTAGTGGGGAAGTTGACAGGCATTGAGCGCCCCATGCTGAGTCCCCCGGTGCTGCCCCCTCTCATCTAGGAGAAGAGTCTCTTCTCCCCTGCTAAGTTTGCAAAGTCCAATTTTCAGCTAATATGGAGGTCGCAACAGCGGGCGCAGAGGGCGTAGTAGGACATAATGGCTACGGGATTGTAAATATTGGTTTTAGAGAGACACAATTGGAGGGCAAGCGGGGAGAAATTTCCATAGAGTATGTGCTAGCACCATTGGAGGCCTTGGTGCGGCAGAATAGATTTTCCATTCTAGTGTGTCACATTAGATTTTCGGAGGTGCTCGGTGGCAGGTACATGTCATTAGTAACACTTTAGCACGGTAATGAACCTTTTTATTTATCCGGTGCTTCTCTCATGAATGAATAAGGAGCTGCTCCCCAACTGTGCTCAGCCGTGAGGAGCAGACAGAGGAGGCAGAGAGAGAGGGAGAGAGAGAGAGAGAGGGAAAGAGGGAAAGAGAGAGAGAGGGAAAGAGAGAGAGAGAGGGCTGGGGCCTGGAGCTCTACTGGGGCGAAAGGGGAACGCCGTGCCCTGGGGAATGCTGAGGAGGGTTAAATGATCATTATTGTGACACTCACATGCACACACACACAAACACACACGCATTCACATATGCATTGGTGAACAAAAGAGCAAACACACATGTGCACACAAGCACACACACGCACACACACACACACACTCCCCACCTCCGCTCCCTGGGGTCCTGATCTGACACTCTATTTACACACACATTTACACAGTCTACTCCCTCCTTTATAAAGCTGACAGGTACTTAAGCGGTACATTACTCTGAGGAGCTCAAGCCTCACGGCGGTGTAACCAAACTGTCCATTCACCGCTATCCTTGTCTCAGTGTTCATTCAATAATGGCCTCTAAGAAATGCACTAGTAACACGCGGTTGTAACTGGGAAGGCCCGATCGCCTGACGCTAAGCATCAAGACACTTTTAAGATGGTCCAGCCTCATTTGTGGAAAAGAAAAATCTGTCAGAGTTCAGTGCCCTGTAGAGACTGTGACATCGAGAGGCTCCGTGGAATTTCAGTGATATGGGAGCTCTCTCAACCTGCCAATGCCAATATAGCATCACAATGTCCGTCCACCTCCGTTGGTTTCTCTATATCCCGCGTTGCATCGGGAATCAATACTGCTAAGTAGTTTTTATCATAGTTTTATCCTCATGGCAAAACAATCAGTACATATCTGTGTTTGGTCAGTGACTTGACCATTGTTACACAGGTGGCCCCACTCTTAGCACCTCCTCCTCGGCTCATCTCGGATCCAAGCCTGGTGCAGTGAAGCGGTGAGAGTGGCAATGGCTGGCGTGGTCAGGGCCCCATGTCACCCCCAGCGTCCTCAGTGTTCATTTCCCTTTCATCTTGAGTGTGAAATCGCTGCCGGTGCAGCGCTGACCCCAGCATTAAGAGGTCAACTATTGAAATCTGATGTGCACCTCTCTGGCTGAGGGACTTCAACAGATGGAAGGAAAAAGAGGGAAAGTAAGAAATGGAAGGAGAGAGGGGGCACTTAAAAAAAAGAATCATCTTAACAAGTCATTCGATGTAGTATTGAGTCTTAAAATCTTACTTTCCTGAAAACAAGTGAAAGAATCTACCAGCGGGGTGAGATTATTTCACTAGTTTCCAATGCAAATCAACTTATTGAATCAAGAGTCATTTTCTAGATACTAGTGATCTGCCTTCTGCCTTGTTACAAGATATTGAGTGTTTGTGGAAAATCCCTGAAACAGGTGAAACCCCATTGGCAGATTTTTTCACTTGTTTTAAGGAAAGTAAGATTTTAAAACAAAACATGTGACTAGATGATTTGTTAAGATAATCATTTTTGCAGCGGGGAATAAGAAGTTTACAAGTCCTCTCAATAGAGGGAGGAGGTGATGTCGAAGTTGAATATTATAGTGTAACTTTGTGTCCATTTATTCAAGGATGTGTGCAATATTTGGCTGTACCTTGTTTGTTTTTCTCATCCCAAAACATTTCTGCCTATTTTTAATACATAAGCAGTTTGGGTTTAATACCAATTCATAGACGCGAGTTACACTTTACACCTCCATGACATTTGCAAGCAACATTACGTTTTACCATAATATTTTTTCCCTCTCAGTTAAGGCACTAGAGAAACTCCAGCCCAAAACTTTGCAGCTTTTGGCAGCTTTCTTCAAAATACATGCCAGAACTTCCTGTCTCCATGTGTTTCAAACATAAGGTTCTGCATTTAAAGTCAATTCGACACCTCATCTCAGTATGAATCCCCTCCGAAAGCATATGTGATATAAAGCGTCAGAGAAGTTTGAGGTCTTGTCTCGTATTTCCCATCGGCTACACTTTCATCCCACTCTCTGCAGCAGACCACCCCCAGCAGCCCTGCCCAAATAAGGTGTTCTGCCTTCAATACCCTCCTCTTTAAAGAATCTGAAGAGTTCAGAATCTGCCGAAACTTTGGATCTCAAACACAAACATCTTTTATTCAAAGGGTGTCTGTAATCACAAATAAATAGCAATTCTGGCGATGAGCACAAGGCTGGGGGAAAGAGAGAGAGAGAGGAGCCTATCTCAGGAGCAGATAACTAGTAGATATGATTCCCTAGATAAGGAGCAGTAATTTGGCTTTTAGAGATAGCTCCGGGGGCCGCTGTGCTGAGCTGCGCTGATTTACTGTGTGTATGGGAGGTTGTTTTTTCCACATTTTTATCTCTCCTGTTGAAGAGCTTTTCATCTCTGATGATTTTCTCTCTTTTTTATGTATTTCCCCCAGAAGGTGAGATCACAAACCCACAGAAGGCAGAGTGGCATGTTTTAAAGCGATGGACAAAATACAAATATTTGAAAATGTATTTCATGGTAATTATGTCAGGTTTCATGGCCCTGGCACAGTACTGAGGCACAGCCTGGATGCCTTAATTTGTATAGAAATTGTAATCATTTGTTCATTTCAAGGTGAAAATTGCATTTTTTAATTTAAATTGTATCCTGCGTGATAGGCTATTATCTAGAAAAATTGTCTCTGTGTATGGCGGTCTATGCCCTGGCGTCACGCCTGTTTAGAACCCACTTCTCCTGAGAAAGGGCTTATATATGTATCTCCTGACTGAATGCACCCAGCTTGTTCTTCACTTAGGGCCGCCACTGCACTCATTTCCATTTTTGTTATTAATATTAATTAGTTTGAGAGCACAGCTCAGATTTTAAATGTAAATCAAGCTTGGCTTCACAGTGATTTTTATCTCACTCCGATTTCTTAGATTTACAACTTCACTTGGACTTTTTTCTCCCTTCCTTTTCAAACTCCTTTAGGGGAGGTGTGCATTGATGTGTGTGTGGAGTGTGTGTGTGTACACGTGTATTTGCAATATTGTGTATATAAGTCAAGATAGATCTTAAATTAAGTGTGTGCTACATAACTGAACAAAATGGAATATAGGTGAAGTTAAGATTTTATATTTAACATTTGAGGCACTGATTCTGGCAAATCAGACAGTTTTAAGCTATGACAATACCCTATTTCAGCTTCGGCTTTTTGCTTATACATGGCAGATTAGCTATCTATAATACCTGAGAGGGGTAACCATGAAATTCAAAGTACCTAAAATGTTCTTAAAATAAGATTTTCTCCCTATGCAAAACACACAGTTGAGAAGGAGATATATGCGTACCAAGCTGTGTGTCTGTGTCTGTGTCAGTGGGATCCTTGAGGTGACGAGCACAAAGCTGAGGCTCAGGTACACAGCGTATGCTGGCATAATTACAGGATTTGGAGGATTATTATACTGTAAGTGCTTTCATGGCGACAGCTGGGAGCTTTTTAGTCCCTGTGACACATAATCTCAAAGAATAAAACCAAGACCCCCAGAGCATCTCTTAATCATTTCTTAGCATACCTGCACACGGCTCTGAACTCTCTTTCTGAAGATAGATTTATAAAATTAGAATATAATTATCATATCTTGTATAAATCATTCATGATTACTGACTTTTTCATCTATCTTGTTTTTAAACACAAACATATATCTTTGAAAAATTTGAAGATTTTTGGCCTGTTTTGCCTTCTAGAGCGAAAGCCCTCAGCGACTGTTGGTGTTCTACCTTCTCATTCTCCATGGCTTCTCTGGCTCTTCAGCAGCAGGTTATTTATCACAGCGTGGCCAGGTTCAGGAGCCTGGTCCTAAATTAGATCTGAATCAGAGGCTCTATTCCATGGCTCATTCTGAAAGTGAGTATGACCGGGCTGAGGCAGTGACTTCTCTATCACCGCCTCCTGAGCGATACAGCCTCCTGGTCTCTACAGCGAGGCTCAGGAGTTTCATTTCCATCCCTGTGATCTAAACAAACCCATTACCGCCAGCCATTTATGCACAGGGGCAGTAGGCAAGCCCTGGGCCTGAGGACACAGCCCACGGCTAAGCTACCATGGCGCAGAGCCACCTTCAATGGCCGCATGTCCATATAGAGAGAGGGGAGAGGAGGAACGAAGTGCTCGGGCCTCTGCACTTTATCTAAACCACTCCAGAGAGGCGAGCGGAATCGGCTCTTGTGGGCTCTGTTTATCCTCTGCTCCTGTAGTCAATCAATTAGGGGATCAAAGGAGGAGAAGAGTGAAGTGTCACAAAGCTCTCCCACACACCACTGCCTGAGCTGCCACCTCGTCCGGTCTGAGTGACAGGAGACCAGAGGAAGACAAAACTCCCAGGCCTACACCTCAGGAGACAAGCTGGAGCAAAGGGGACAACCATAACACATGCCAAGGTCTAATCTGGACAACCAGAACACAAACTTTTAGAGGAATATATGAGGGGTGACACACACCAGGCAGAGAGCCACAAAACAATGCATCTTAAATATGTTAAGAGGATCCACTGTACTGCCACAGTCGCAACGCAGTTGCCTGTTCTGAGTGAGTTCATATAGAAAACAGTTTTTTCGCTTTCCACTGGAATTGATTTTCTAATTGACCATATTCCTTCCTCATTGATATGCTTCTCCAGAACCCAAGAACTCTGTTTTATGTGTGGTTTGTAATTAGACACTGAAGAGAATTTCCATTTGCATCAAATTTAACTCAGCCTTGATGATATAATGTGGTGATAATGGTGCAGTTTGTAGCTGATTTGAATCTGTAAATCTAAAAGAAATACAAAATATTCTGCACCTATTTATACTCTCTGAGCTCTTAAAATTTCAATATTTAACAAAGTATGAAATATGAATGATAGTCACCTCATAATAATGCAGTCTACTCAGAATCACTAAGTTTATTCAGATCAGTATTTACTTTATTTAGCATCAAATTCATCTCCTAATACAATTTGATGTTAATGATGTTAATAATTGTGATTAGTGATGCCTTTAATTAGTTTCATTTAATTGCAAATGAATAGTAAAATATTGGCTATAATTTTGTGGTATATAAAATGTAAATGCCTTTCACACAGTGCAACATGGCATGATTTGCTGTAATTACGAATTCACCAAGATTATCTATAGATATTTTATTGTTACATTGATTGCAAACATGTCAAAATGTTGTAAATGTGTTTAAAATCAATCAGTATTGAATGAACATACCTACAGCATGTTTTACATACCTCCAACAGTGCTGATGGTAAAAACTGAATGAGCTCAACTATCCTCGCCTGTAATATATAGCGCAGCGGATGCTTCCATGCCACACTGGATAGTTCCTCTGCATTCACACCATACCGCAGAGATTTGCAGACACCATACCAAAGCCTGGCCCAGACCCAACCGGCGGCGGAGTGGAGAGCATTGCTGGACGGTGGGCAGGAGGAATGACTTCCTGCAGCTGCAACCAGACAGACGCTCAGTTTCTGTCTCTGAGACTGGGAAGCCCCAGCTCTCATCACTCCCTAATCGCACACCGGGACAGGAACAGTCACTGGTGGCCCACTGGCTCCAAGAATGTAGCTGAACACACATGGAGGACACACACATACACACGGGCTAGGTGCATATATGTATGCATACATACAGTGTGTGCACACATGCCACATAGAAACACACACAGAAGCACACACACACACACACACACACACACACAATTAGGCTACACATCAGCTGAATTCAAATAATGCTACATAATATCACTGTTGATATTACTGGTGAAAACCTCGTAATTCCAATTTTAGTGATTTTCATGTTTTAACTTCAACTGAAGGATTACATGTTCCTCTTTGGGTTGAGAAATTTCTACAACTCTTGGGTTTATGAATCCTGTTCAAAACCAATTAGATAAACCACCTGGTCATCAAGCTAAATACGAGGCCGTTTTTCATGGTTCTTGAAAAGCTGCCACTTTGGAGATACAAAGTTTTCACCTGACAACAGTGATATTTATCTGATGTAAAGGCAGTTACAAGGCTAATTGGGATCTCAAAGTATTGAAATGCATGCAGAACAAACCTCACAATAAAAAGGGACAAATGGCAAAATCAGTTTTAGATCTTTAATTGATAACAGTTACGCCAGTGTTACAGTAAACACACCAACAGGCTGAAGGTAGTAAATACCAATACAAGTTTCCCACTACTCTAATACTTCATACAGCAGAATAAATTATACCATGATAATATACACACATGCGGAACAGAAAGGGAATAAAGCAAAGCACAGATGTCAGAAAGCAACTAAACAGGTTAAGGGTCAAACAGAGGGGAGGGGGGTAAGGAGTTGTATGCTTTAAATATCCAAATGTTTATTGAAGTGTTAGAAATGGATTTGATACACTAAAGACGAGTCTAAAATTCTTCCTTTTTAAAATATACACATGAGTGAGGCTTCTAAGCAGAGCAGTCAGAACTGCTTTGATTCAGTGCGGAGTCAGCGTTACTTTGAGTGAGACTTTCTCCTGAAGTCTATAGAAGTCTTATTGGTCCACAAATCAAATGTGACTCTATTCAGTTTCCCAGAGCAGAAAGGCTGTCTTCACTAGCATCATCGTCATGCTGAACCCTCGGCAGTGTCCCACACTCAGAGGCCCAGAGGTCAGGTGTGTAAGGTCCGCGGTCCAGTCAAGTCCGGTCTGCACTAATGATCAGTCTGTAAGATCAGGTGGTCAAAAACACCCTCAAAATGCTCTGACACATGAAGATGTTTCATCCAGCCACCTTTCAAATATACAATGGTCCAAGAGTCTGCCTCTGTCACCATGCCTTAATAATCCATTGAGCTCAGTTTGATCCTCCTTTATACAATTTTAAATCGAACAATTTAAATGGAATTGATATTTTTCCTAATTTATACAAATTTTCCATTCTTATCTGGGCCCAAAACAGAAACTTTTGGTAAAAAAAAAGTAAACCAATAAAATATAATACAACAAAAATAATAGAAAAAAGCCAGTTAAGGAAACTCAAAACATTTACTTCCGCAGATCCCTTGCTTACCTACCACTCAACATTGTTTTGTTTTAGTATAAAACATACTCTTTATAAACAAACAATACACAATCTGCTCCGTCTACTGTACAATTTCCATTTAAAGGCGACTGAGGACCAAATCCTGTCTTGAGATAAGTTTGTGTAACTAACAATTCTGTGTACATCATACACTGATGCCAATGGGAGACACCGAGAATGAAAATCATACACATCTCAAGGAAACAGTTGGCCCTGGATCATCTCAAAAGTCAACTATGAGTGCTACACAAATGTCTCGTATTCACTATTCTTTAAAAAATGCTTTTTTTGTACATTTCAGTGAGTGCGTCAAAGCAGAGGATTAGAGGGGGCTCCAGTCCAAACCAGAGAGGGGGCCAATCAGTGCTGTTACCTGTGCCCTTTCACAATTGACTGGATTATATGATTTTTCCAGAGTGCATGTGAATGGCACAGCTTGTGTACTTTTAATCTCATAACAGAAAGGGCTGGAATGCTTATATATATGTTGACGGTGCCTGTGGAATGTTTCAAAGGAATGCATACTTAGTCTTAACATGGAAACCAACTGAATGTGCCTTCAGAAAATGTGTTAATTACTCTATGAAAATAGAAATCCTAGCTGGTAATGGGAAGGGTCATTGTGAATTAGCTTTGACATTATGTTTGTGCGATTTAATCTGCTTTACTCTGTTTAAGTCACACAGGATTCCCTGGCAGATGGGATTTGGGAGGGGTAGAGGGGGGAATGGAGTTAGCCCTCCTTGGCAAGGTCCATATTTCTAAACAAAATACATTAATTTCCCCAATCCTGTTTTTACAAACAATGCCCCCCTCCCCATGGACCACGGCTAAGGATGGGATGGAGGTTAGGAGGGGAAAGCTATTGGCCGCCAAACCGCTGCTTTAATTCCCTGTAGAATCCCTCCAGCCAGACTTCCCACAGAGTGGCCAAGTTCTTTAGGAATGTCAAGATGAATATGAAAGTGGGAAGGTCAAATCGCTCACGAACATTAGAGCTCAGGGAACAGGCAGAGGAACAGCAGCTTGGAAAACAATCATCCTCTCTGTCTGACTGTGCCGACACACAGACACAGACACGCACACGCACGTGTGCACACACACAGACACTCACTCATCTCAGTCATCCACTGTGTTTTACACACCAACATCTAACAGAGAAAAGAGCTACGAATGGAATCAAAGAACAACATAAATCACGTTAACCATAATCATATAACAGCAACAATAATCTTAACAATATCAAAAAAGAACAAGAATGAGAGTCGTTCAAATGATATTGGCTTTGTTAACTACTATAAACAGCAAGGTCAAAGTACATGTTGTTGATGGCTCTAAATGTGTGCTGGACTGCAGCCATGACAAAGAGGAACCCGGGCCAAGGCGGCCAACCATCCTCGGGTCGTCTGGGGTCCTGTCTGGCCCTCTGTGTGTCTGAGCAGAGCAAATCAGGGTTTGGGGGCGGCGGGGGTAGTGACACAAGGAGCGGGCAGAGACGCTTAAGATTGAAAATAGAGGGTAGAGCCGCCTGGTGGTTCACAATGGCGTGAAAAGTTTACTTCCGTTCTCCCTGTCACACTCACAGGTGTACTCTTGCACACGCTCTCTGCCTGCTGGGCGCGCGGAGAGGGTACGCGTCTGTGTGCTGATGTCATGGTCGGGCTGCAGAGGGAGCAGCAGAGAGGTGAGCTGAGTCGGAGTCCAGACTTGATGGAGCATGGAGGAGCATTGCGGAGGGTGGCAGAGGGTGGTGGAGAGCGGCGCAGGGTGCGTCCCCAAGGGCTCAGTAGGCCTGTCCTGTCTCCACCTGCAGCAGTCCCAGCACAGCGGAGTGGTCTCCCAGTTTCATCCTCCGCTGGGTGGACAAGCTCACGTTCTTAGCCAGGTAGTCTACAGCAGCTGCACGGAAACAAATAGGAAAAAAACACTTTAGTCTACGAAAGTCAAACACGCACACACAGACACAAACACACACACAGGTGGTAGATTCCTGAGACATATGTCCTATTCACTCTCATTTCATTCCTCTGATTAAGGCTGAAATAAGTTGTGGCAGAAGCGAGTGAGTCAAATGAAAAACAATTCAGAGAGAGAGTGAAAGATAAAAGCCCCTCCCTTGTCCCTTGTCTGAGGTTGGCACACTGCTGGCACAGAGCATGTGCATCCTGGTAAAGTCTCCATGCTGTCACTCAGACGGGTCCCTGTGTGTGTTCTATGTGCCAGTCTTCATTACACTTGGCATCTCTGATTTCATGCCCTCCACACTCCACATGGCCGATCATTTTCATCCTCAGACAGCAGCTCTCTCCTCTCTCCTCCATTCATTACCCATCCACTGTGCTCAATCACCATCTTAATTAACCTCACATCAGCTCACATCCGCACTGCCATCAGTTTCTCACTGCTGACAAAACACTCACACACACACAAACGTGATGGATGGCACACACACTCTCACCAACACATACAGCGCACCACAACACAAACACAAAACCCCCCCAAAATAACCGCACAATATACCAGATCTCTATTAGAACCAGCATATAAATACAAACAAATGTTGGCTAGCTGGTCGGCTTGTTGGGGAAGTGTGCTTCGTTTTACCTCTCATGAATGGTTGTGACAGCATCAGTCAATTATGCTAATCTAATAAAGCAAACTCTTTCCTGCCCTGAGGGTGTGTGTATGTGTGTATGTGTGTATGTGTGTGTGTGTTTGTGTGTGTGTGTGTGAGACAGAAAATAGAGAAAGAGAGAGAGGTGGGCAAGAGGACACTGTGGCCCCTGAGGGTGTGCCGTTGCCTTTGAAGTGGCCCTCTCCTCTTTCCCATCCAAGTGGAGTGGGGTGTGACTAAGCCAGCTCCCAAGGAGGATGGGGGGGGGTCTTTATCAAGAGCACGTGTCTGCTTCCACCAACCAGGGGGCAAAGGTCAGGGGGCTCTCTTGCCTGGGAGTTGGCTATCACTTCCTCCAATGCCACTATTAGGCTTCTCAAACTTAGTCAACTTAAGAGGAGGACATTAGCCTACAAGCCGGTCTCACTGGGGTTAGGGAAGAGTATAGGGAAGAGTATAGGGAAAGGAAAACATGACCAAACACAGAGACACAAATAGACACAATCATACACGGATGCAGCTAAACACACACAAACATATAAAAGGACCTATTCAAGGATTACTCACTCTGTCCGTACTGGCTGTACTGGTAGCCTGCAGTGACGGGGTCCACGCTGTAGCTGGTGGCGCTGTAGGTAGGGGGGCAGTATGATTGGGAGGAAGCCAGGCTGTCCACACTCTTGATGGCGTCAGAGCGCTGGCTGCAGCTGGCTGAGATGGGGTTGGAGCTCTCCAGGCTGCTGTGCAGGGGGGAAATGGAAAAGTCGTGCTGGGTCTGGGAGGGTACGGCGCTGGGGTTGCTCAGGATACTCATCACCTGGGGGGGGAAGGGGAAACGGAGGATGTTAGAAATTTGGAAAATCAAGGATCAAAGCATTGACAGACTTGAAGGAAAGTACTTTTTCTGCGATATAGTGCCATCATAGTACTTCACGGTAAAGATGCCAATAGAAATACACCATTTCAACTTTGAAATAGGGAAAGGAAGAAACTTCCCCATCTCTAAAAAAAAGCAGAGAGCAGGGGGAAGGATACAAGGAGGGTGATGAGGTTAAAAAAGGAGAAAGGGAACAAGAGAGACTGTTTCCATTAGCTGGCGCTGCCAGTAAGTGTTCTGCTGTGGGACAGAAGGGTCCCAGGGTGATAATAGACCCACCATCCGTGCCAGACAGCCCCTGTCCCGGAGCCTGAGGCCTGAGCCCGAGCCTACAGCACAACAAGCACCAAGGGAGTCCCTAATCCCTCGCCCCTAGCCTACCCATCTCATGAATAGTAATGGAGTTGGAACTGGTAAATGATCCCCTCAGATCCCCACACAAAGTAGGCTCCACAAACCTTACTGAGGGGCCCGCTGATACTGCAGGTTGGGGCTCGCCTGAATATTACAGTGTGTATATTATTCATAGAGCATAAAAGCATCCAATTCAATATTCTAGATTAATGTAATAGCATGTGACATTGTCAGAAGAAGGCCTCAAAAAATGTTAAAATGGAAGAGATTACCTCTGCTGGTAGTGCAACTTCAGTCTGAAGCACAGCAGCACAGAACGATGTGCAGAAGTCTGTTTTCTAATGCTATGAGTTTCTTTAAGTGAAAAGGGAAAGTCGAGGCTGTGGGGGTGGTAAAAGGGGAATTGTCCCACACATGCTTCCCTCCTATAGCAGGGAAGCCTCCCTTTCAACATCAGGTTCACGTTGAGATTCGCTATGCTGCACTGGCCTTTGGCCCCTTGGCTGCTAAACCAATTAGCCCATCATGGAGGTGGTTACACAGGGGTGATACACACACAGGCACATACACGCACGCATGCACACACATGCACGCACATGCACGCACACGCACACACACACCCACACACACACCATGTATAAGCACCAAGGCAAAGCAGCGGCAAACAAAACAGTCCACAAAACTCCTGACGCACTAACAATACATAGCCAGGAATATCCCACAGAGGGAAAATTAACCATATTCTGCAAATTAATCATATCTTTAGAAAAGGTCTCCCAGGAAATATGAAGCACTTGAAGCACATCAGAAACATAAAGGCTGGTTAGTCATTTCCACATGTTAATTCTATCAGCATGGAAACCCCCACCATCCCCTCCACATATGCAGACAAAGCATGTGACATGTATCCATAAGAGGGAGATTCATGACTTTCTTCATGCTGGACACATGTGATGCTCCCTTCCATATGGAGCCGAGCTGCAGACTCTGAGGAGGATGAGGTGAAAATGTCCTGATGGTTTGTGATGGCCATGCTGGGGGAAAGTGAAGGGGGAGCTTGTAAAGTGTCAGGAGAGAGACAGCTGGAGGGCATGAGTCCATTTTAGTCATTGGTTAATTGAAGCTTGATTACATCGCTTCCTTATGAAATAGAGTAGCCAACAATTGGCCCAATTATTATTCATGCTTATAAAAGTTCTTCAAAAGAAAATGACTTCTTATCGTTGACATTGCTGCAGTTTTCTTATTTTAGACAATGACGATGAGTTGGCCTTTTCAGAATGGAGCGCTGTCGTCTGTGAGTTGTGTCTTTCGGACATCCTTCCATACAGAAGGCTCTGTGTCGATGATTTCAGTTTTGCTAGAGGGGAAGAGGTAAGCTCTTCCAGGGTAGTCAGGTTCTTATTAGCTATCTATCAGTAATATTCTAGTGTGTTCACACAGCTAAATAAAAATCAATGCCATTTCACCATCCCATCCTCCCTATCTGATGAAAGTGCAGATAGGGGTAATGTGATCTTTCAGGACAGAGTTGGAGTGACTTTAGCGTCTCAACACGACTCAAAGTGGTTTCACATGTTCTTTCTCGCATATCTATTTCATATTATCCATAGGTCATTTTCCATTGCAAGAAGTTGTTGTTTGATGTGGAACAAAGTCTTATATGAGGAGGTTAGAGGTTATATCATACTCAATCAAATAAAAGACCATAAAAACCAATGCAAGCTGGGTACCTGAGCATTTTTCTATTGCTACACGATATGTAAAATAAACCTTTATAGCTATTAAATCCAACACAAACTCTAATATTCCTGCTGAAGGCACCAATTCAAACTCCTTATCTGAGAACTCCCTGCCTGTCAAGTTATTGTCATAATGGAATAAAAAAGCTATTTTTATCTATAAAATGCGCACAGCTTGATATACATTAAAGGATTATGGTTTTTGATTGACAAGGGTATTTGCCAGTGCGATATTTGATGGAGTTTCACTGAATGGGGTCCTATGCAGCGGAAGGCAACTCAAATTTTGAATTATATATCTCAGTACCCACACAGATGCATTAAACAACAGTCTAAAGGTGTTTGAATTACCGTAAAATTTTAGAGATGAGCAAAAATCCCAGTAACAACAGTACTTTTCTTTAACATACTCTTTACACCTTTGCAGAGAAGGCCTCCATCAAACCTCTTCCTCCCCTACTTCTGTCCTTCTCTCTCTCCTTCCCTCTCTCCCTCCCTCTCCTGCCCTCCCTCTTTCCTTGCATACAGCGTCCTCAGCAGCCCAGAGTTCGTTTGTTGTTTGACTTTGTGTGAGTGCTGGTTTGGGAGATAATGTGAGCCAGGACCTAGTTTAAAGGACAATGCTCCAGGGCGTTCCCTGCCTCTCTCTCTCCCCCCTTCCCCTCTCCTACTCCTTTTTCCTCTCCCTCTCTACAGATAGATTACTTTATAAATAATAATAAAAAAGTAATTAATTCTCTCAACTTCTGAGCCCTCCAGCCTGCGGCGAAGTGAATGGAGAAGTGTAAATTGATACAATGTGCATCCTTTCAGATAAATAAATAGCGCATTTGAGACACAAAAAGAGGCTCTTTCATACCTCGCTAATTTCCTCAACAGTCAAATTACTTTTTTTTTGTCTGTGTGAATGTTTGACGAGTTGTTCGTTGATTTCCTTCCAGAATAAAACATCATGACTCCTACACAGCTGAGAGAAGTACAGTGAATGAGACTATAAAAAAATTATAATAATCCCAGTGCTTAAAAATAAAATAAATATTTGTTTGCTGTACTGCAATGCATTATGATTTTCACACACTTTCAACGGCTTACCATCTACATCAAATATATTATGCAATATTGCAATAACATTCAAAAGTTTTCATAGTTAGCAGTATGGACTGAATGTGTATTCACGAAATGAATCACGACGATCATATTACCTCACTGCAACTGCTTGGCCCCATTCAAGCACCTGGCCAGAACAACTGGGCACTTAGGCTCTTGTATTAGATTAAAACAATACAAATTCACAAGTGTAAAGAGAGGAAATGGAGCAGTGAAAATATGAGAGCCTATAGAACGAGGGAGAGAGGGGCAGAGGAGAGAAGAAAAAGTGATATAGAGTGAGTGAGAGGAGAGTGGAGGCTTTGGGAAGTACAAAGACTCCTGTAGGACTGCGTTGGCCTGAGGGCTAGCCTGCCTGGAGAGCTGATAGGAGCCCCTTCTGTTCCATTCCCGGCGCCAGCGCCAACACACCCCACTCCACAAATACTCTTAATCTGCGCAAGACTGGATTAGTTCCTCTGTCACCGATAGCTCCCCGTTCTGCCCAAATCAAATGCCCCCAAGATGTACCTTTAAGTTAGGCAGAGGTCACCAGGGCAGACAGGGAAAAATGAGCACTCCAAATGTCTGTAAGTTATCTGAGTGGTGCAGAATAGCATCTTGCACCTTAGCAGATCTGCCTGGCTGATACTCGCTTCAGCAGAGAATGATTAAAGATCCACAGTGATGACACTGAATTTCAGATCAATATTTGAAGGCCAGTCCTGAGGGCGTGATTACAGGAAGAGAATCTAGTGTTTAATTCTCTAACCAAGGACTCGCGCAGATCCAGTGTCGGGAAACTGTCTGACTTTGACAACAGCCAAAATAGGAAACATGGATTATTTTAAAATATATGGAGAAAATAATTATATAAGACATTTTCTTTGATAACTATTTTAAAGAACTAAACTTTACATTACAATAATTTCACAAATATTGCCTTAAATAGTTGATTAAAAAAATGAAATTGGATGAATAAATCAAACATAAATAAATTGAAAACAAAACAAAAATGAGGGAAGATAATATTAAAAAAAAAAGATCAGGGACTTTCCCTTCCAAGTCAGTAGACTCCTGCTCCCAGAACGTCCGACCCTTCCCCCATCCCTCACATGAGAAGGCCGGCCCAGCGGGCAGTAAGGCCCCTCATCTGAGCAGACAAAATGACTATTTAAAAATAACAGTGATTGCATAAATTGAATTAAAGCGTTTTGGTCACGGTGGAGGTGGCGCGCGGGGCGGCGTGGGGCCGCAGCAGACAGCCGGCTTGGTGGCAGGCAGCAGATGACGGGCCCCGGCCTGCGTGTCACTGCGTTAATTGGCCGCGGCACGTTAATAAAAACTGAAGTGTCTTCCACCAGCACCATAGGATGAGGAGACAGAGGCAGAGTGAGAGGTAGAATGGGAGGATGGGTGGGGGGTTGAGAGAAATAGGCCTTTGAAGAATGTGGTGTGTAAGGGAAGGGGGGGGGGTTGCTAATTGTGTTCAATTAAGTGCCTGATTGGCACTGACAGAATCTGGGCATTGACAAGCCAGGCACAGATGAGGACGATTAGCGGGCATTGGAACAAGCTGTCACTCCTCACAACATGTTAGCGGTCCTGCGTCTGTCTCCTCTCCCTCTGCTCTATGAAAAGGGCAATGATTCATAAAATCATTCATGCATACTAAAACAAGCGGAAATGGAACAGAATTCATATTTACTTTAGGTCTGTCCGCACTCCTTCTATCTCCTCTTGGACAAGAACCATTTTCATTACAGAATTAGTAGCTTGTGACCTCTCCATACTTCTCCTCTTGCTAGCCCTAGTGTTCAAGGGAGCACAGCTGCTCCCTCCCTCCTAAACATCCCACAGTATAGGCTATAAACTGGGCCCCGCACTAACCAGAGGTTAATATGCCGTCTATTGGGCTGCAATTGGAGAACGTGTGGGGAGCAATCCTCTATTCTCTGCTAGCGATATGCTTGAGTAACTATGGGATGGATTCAGCCACTGGGAACAAGAGAGGCCCCTCCAACACACACACACACACACACACATACATGCACGCATGCACACACACACACACACACAGGCTTCAACTCTCCGCACCTTGCACCGACGCCTCCTCTAAATTAAACGGCAGATTTTCTGATTCCAGGAGAGTGGTTTCAGTGAGGCAGGGCCTGCGTGTGTGAGGGAGCTGCTCCACAAGGAAAGCGAGGCGGATTGGGGAGTGAAGGAATAAGGGGAGGAGGAGGGGAGGGGTGGGGGTTGTTTGCTAAAAACAGCAGGGGCCAGGCCTAGTGAAAAATGTCAGGTCAAATTGTTCTTGACAGTGTTAATATCTGCACCTCATAGCCATAATTACATGTAAATAAATAGTGAAATAGCTCTCAGCTGGAGACTGAGAGGGGAGAGCTGCTGCATGAGACAACCAGCTGAGGACCCAACCACCTCCCATATTCTCATTTTGCTGTCAGACAGAGAGAAAGGAAGCAGGAGAGAGAGAGGCGTGTTATGAACCACGCTGGTAATACTTACCATGTTTGAATACTAGGAACTTGTATTTCTAGCCACACGCGGCTACCGTTTTACAAAGACTAAGAAAGCTGTGTTGGTTGGATCAACTTCACAAAGGCGTCATAATTGGAATTGGAGTGAAGGAGAGGAAAGGGGAGAGTGAGATGGGACCAAGACACATGCAGGGCCAACGAGGGACATGGAGAAATAGATAGAGGGAGGGGGACAGAATGAGGAAAGAAAGTGAGTGAGAATGAGAGTCAGAGAGAGTATTAATCACAGCTATGCACCTGTCAGAGTGGCATCTGGAACTAACAGGAACCACATGCAGCTAGACAACATCCCAAACCTCCGGCTAGCAGGGCAGGTTCACAGAAGCCCAGCCCTCCTTTTTCCCACCGGCCCATAACCTCCTGACCTCTGACCCCTGACTCCACAGAGATAGGTCACACAGCTTATGTCCCACACACACTTCACCTGCCTAAACAGCCGGCTACTACAAGTGGAGTGGAGGATTGCAACAAAAAAATTGTATTATCATTATCATTCATTTTATTATTATTATTATCATTATTATTATTATTATTTATTATTATTATTATTTTTTAATTATTATTATTCAATAGAACACACCCTTAAATCGTATGTGCATAAGGCCCGAAATCTCTGCAATGGAAACTTGAGCATGTGACACAGTGTATGTCTGTGTGTAATTGGTATTTAAGATAGGATCGATGTCTGTGCCTATACTTTAATAAAAGCAATACCACTCTCCACCTTATAGGCATTTCAACTGCGTGGGACACACAGCATGTGAATCAGTCTCAGTCATTTTCTACTTAAATCCCCATCTTCTAGGATTTACTGAAATTCATATTGGCTGCCACTGCAAGATAAATGTAAATCACATTCCCTTATATTTACTATTTATCAGGATGCAGCAGCTCACTTTCAGCAGGAAATATCTCTCACCCGCACACAAACACCCTTGCATTTAAATAGCATTTTTATTGTCCGCCATAGCCTTTCATCTGGGCGTAGGGAGAAGAGCTGCCTCTCCAGGGGAGAGAGTTGGAGCAAGAGAGAAAGATGGGGAAAGAGAGGGAGAGAGTGAGAGAGAGAGAGAGAGAGGGAGAGAGAGAGAGGGAGAGAGAGAGCAATGCACTATTGGCAAGGCATCATGGGATGACAAAAAGCCAAATAGAGGGGAGGAAGGTTGGTAGGTGAAAAATAGATTATGAATATATGAAGCTCCGTCCAAAAATATTTTGGAACGAACAGAAAATGGCTTCACTTGGCTGCTCCAGAGACCTAAAAGATGGAGTGAGCAACAAATGGTCCAGGTATACAGATGGCTAGTAAGCTACAGTATATCTCGCTCTCTAGCAAATGGTTGACCATGGTCAGCCCCAAAATGACCAATGACCATGACGCGCTCGGTGTGTGGCACTGTTTGATTCTGCAAAATGTCAGAAGCATTGAGTTTAGGGTGAAGACACTATTAGTCATGTTGTACTCCACAATATCTATATATGCATAAGTCTATGCAGACAGCGGAAACAAATCAAGATTTATTATCGTACAGTAGAAGAAGCCCAACACAACAAGAGGACAAAATTCTGTGCATGTGTGAATTTTGGGTGTCACAGACAGCACATCTTTCCTCAGAGTTCAAAAGTGTTGCAAAACAACAGCAAACACTAATAATCTGTGCAAAAACAGTATAGCCAGTGGATATGATTTACAGTCCCTGGATTTTCTTGGCAGCTGCCAACAGCAGGTCTCTTTTTTCTGAAAGCCTCTTACATCTTTTTTTATACTTGCCAAATTGAAACAGTATTTGTTTTAATGGGAGTTCTAATTAACCAGTATGTATTCCCCCTCTTGCTCTGCGAGTGGCTGAGCTATGAATGCAGGCTATGTGCTCATCCCCTTTGATTTGTTGTCAGTGGAGCTTGCCAGCTGACACGGTGCCCGGTGAGAGGCTTAATGCCCAAGTTTTAATAATGTGGGGGACTACATGAATCTCCCCCTCTCATTGGTATTCAGGTGCAGAATGTCTTGTTAGAAGTCAGGGAGGGAGGCGGAATGAAGCCAGAGCTCCAGATTGTTCCGTACATTTTCCCCTCTCCATTTTTTTTGGCAACGGCAGAGCTTGCTTCTTAAATATAATTCATCCCGTTTTTAAAAGAAGCGTCTGCGCTCGCTAATGGAAGAGCAGCAGCACAGTTTGGAGTCTCCCCTGGCTTATCTCTCTCAGACAGTTGTGGGGAGTCGCTGGCGAGCGTGGTGTCAGCGTGCGTGGTACGGTGCAGTGCCGCGCGGGCAGGCAGGCCTGGGGACACAGATCAAAGGGAGGCAGGGGTGAGAGCCGCTCTGCCTCTGATCCCGCGTACGTGTGTGTGTGTGTATGTGTGGAGGCCCAGCCCACTCACACAGCCCAAAGGCCCTCCTCAGATACACACACACACACACACACATCCTTGTCATTCCAAAACACACAACACTTTCATAAAACTGCAAAACAGAAAAAAAACTAACTTCCTCACAAAACTTTGCAAACTTCCTTCATCAAAATAGCAATAAAATTTCTATCTGCCATACCTATATAGTTTACTGACTTTTCACCCTTTCTATCACGTCTCTTTATCAGGTTGAATCATAAGAAAGGTGACAGAAATGTCCTGAAAGCATTGTATACAATGCTGCTGCTATGTGGTTGGTTCAATGTATAATGCATGCAACACCATATTCAACAGTGTATTTCCCACTTCTATTCTGCAAGAGAAACGGCTTTATATTCCTTGTTCTGAATTTTGCAGAGATTTCTCTTAAGGTTGAAACCCAAACTCTGCCACTGAGCTCCTTGTATTGCTTCAGTTCTCCAGTGCAGTTGTTTTCCCCCCTCTCCCAGCAGGTGTCCCTGTCATGCAATAATGAGGAATTCAGCCCTAATGGCTGACACAGCTCCCAAGAAAACTGCTTCAAAGAAAGATTTGGAGAGTATCTAAAGAGCTCTTTAGAGTCTCATATTGCCAGCTATTGCTGAAAACATACTGTATATTTCCTGAGAAAAGATTATAAATAAAAGTTACCTGTCAAAGCAAGACCTCGGTTAGGAAAAGAAGAACTGTCTATCTGTAACAAATTAGATTGTTCACTTATTTTCTGGTCAGTTAGAGTATGAGAAACTCAAATCATCGGTGTCATGATAGGCATTTAGAAGGCCAAGACAAAACACATATTCCAAATGTGTTCTTAAAAATGAAAAAGCACAGAATGCAGCAGCAGACTTCAGCTTAAATCTTCAGGTAAAGATAGCTGAAAAGGGACTGGAGTGCCTGCCCTTGGTGCCCTTGCCCTTCCTTCTATCCAACACCTGCTGTGCCACCAAATGAAACAAGACCAACAACAAAACACACTTCTGGTTTCATACCTTTTGCCCAGCCATGCACAGCTTCACTCTCACCAGCCCTTAATACAGTGCCTCACTCAAACCAGCCAAACATGCTGCATATCCCACAATGACAACAACCGGTGTCAGTGTGGATGGGTTTTCCACCGGCTGTAATGGGAAAATGTGTGCTGTCGGGATAGGTTATGGGATTGGGATGGACGCGAGCACCTGTCGGGAATGCTGAACGCTGCAGGATTCCATTACAGACTTGGCACCTTGCCACCACAGCCCATTTACTGGGAATCAGAGAATTTTTGTCAATCTTTACCAGCAACCGCTAGGCCATCAATGCCAGACACTTGAGAAAATAGCTCACACATACCAATACACAAGCATATCTCCTCCGAACAGATGCTGTCTGAAACTTACAATATCAAATTCTCATTTCCATCTCGATGGAGAGTGTCTTTGTATTGCTTTTTCCATTACAGAGAAGAGGAATACAGAAGAGTAAAAACATACTGTATATCATAAAAAAACTGTGAGGCATCATATATCTGTCAATAATATCTTTCCAAAACTGAAAATGAGTTGCCACTGAGATGAGTAGAATGTGACATTTGCATAACTGCAAGCAAAGTGAAACAAAGTCTGACTTGGACAAGATGAACTTTGTGTTTATTGTGTGAGTGTTATGTGCATAGCTGCATGTGTGTGTGAGAATGACAGAGAGAGAGAGAGAGAGAGAGAGAGAGAGAGGGGCTGCCCAACACAGCAGGGCAGTGTACCATGGAGTGAACTCTGATTCTGCTGTCAGTGGGAACATTCATCTCCATGCTGAGAGATTGATAGGAATGCCACATTGCATTCTATATACATTCAATACAATTCAATTTTGTCCACCCCAAAAATGGTGTGATACATCAAAACATACTTACCATATACTGTATATGCCCCACCAATGCCCACAAAATAATTGATATACTATAAAACCCATTGCTTAAGTACTATATAAATAAATGAATGAATGAATGAATGAATGGATGAATGGATGAATGAATGAATGAATGAATGAAAAAGTAAATAAATAAATATCTGAAAAAATAAATATTAAAATAAAATATCAAGTGGGTTTTTATATAAGACTTTTATAAAAACCCACTTGATAGAATTATTGAATAGTAAAAATCCCTTCTGTACAGTTGCCCAAAGGCTGCTGTCCTAATCCTCGCTACAACAGGAAATGTTTATTATCCCAACACATTCTTGAATGCCTGTGAAGAGAGAGAGAACGAGCGACAGTATACCCCATGCCAGTATTAGGGAGAGCCATTAATGAAAAAAAAGACTCCATGTTCCTGGTGTTTTTCTGCAGGTTTGCAGTGAGAGCATTAGCAGTTAAAGCCCCTGTGCCACGATTAACAATCAAACACGCTGTGAGCCTCCATGTTATCCTCCGTCGCTCCAGCAGGAGAGAAAATCTCTTTTTTGTCACAAAATCCTTAATTCTTTCTTCTCTGAAGAAAGAGGGTAATACCAAGAATGTTTCCAATCTGCTTTGAGAAATATTTGAAGAAAAAAAAAAAAACTCCCAATAAAACACGTGTGAACGACGGGGTAATTGTGGACAAATGCAGCATTGAAATTCATTTTCAACTCTTTACACACCATTTCAATCTTATTTTCTGCCTGTTAACCACATCTTGTTGGTGAGGGTGGGCAAGACTGGCCAGTATTGATGGGTAATTGTGTATAATTCACTCCGCACACATGATTTGCATCAATACAAATCATTTTTCATTCTGTGCTACTTAAGGCTCAACCCTTAGCATAGAGTCGCATTTAAACGCTCATTAATGGAGGTGTCCAAAGAGGTTAACATGTGAAATCCACAGCTTTTCAGAAAAGAAAGCAAACAGAACCGCACATACAGTACCACACATTAGCATGGCAAAGAAATTGTATTTTCTTTGACAGAGGAGAATGGATGAGGTAGACATTTCAGGCCTGCTATACATTTATACTGCAATTAGGAAACCCAAATATCTAATTACTCTGGGTAATGTTCTGCTTTATCATCACAGCAGGGCACAGAGCAGAGAGAGGAGCAGGTAAAGTGACCAGCGGAGGATAAACCTGCGAAGCCCTCCGTCATTCTACATACAGAGCTGTCTGAATATCATGCAGTGGGTCGGCAAAGAGATGAACAAAATCACATATAGCGCTGGAGTCTTCCAGCTGCAGACAATTACTTGAAGAAGATTAAGGGGCTACATTTATAAGCTTTAGCTAATTATTTCATCTGCATGTTCCTACTGTGCTGCACAGGATTTTGATGTCCCAGGAAAGTCGAAACCGCTGTTTGGAGCAGCGCGAGCAGTTGCGGCACTATCAAGATGAATTTTAATTTGTTGATGTTAATCCAATTGTTTTACAAATGTAGCAATTTAGAGTAGCTAAAATAAATCCAGGGCTTTAGAAGCTAACATAAAAGCCCACACCGACAGTTATTTTGCTGAACATGCTGTTTCTGAATTTTAATTTCAGTCAAATACAATTACATATTCTGAACAGTAACAGCTCCAAGGAGGAGGAGGAGGGGAGGTGGAAGAGGAGAGGGACTGAGTCATTTGAACACTACCTATATGGGAACATTATATATACTTGCAAATATGGAATAGCAAGGTAATGCGTGTTGGACTGACCTGTGGGGAGAGCCCATTGCCAACCGGGTTCATGTGGTTGCTGGATGCTGCGGGGCTCATGAAAGTATCAGAGTAGCTGGAGAAGCCGTGGCGATTGGACGAGAGACCATAAGCAGAGCTGCTGTCGGCACTCAAACCTCCCTGGTGCATGGAGGATGGAGGCAGGGGCTGGGGTCTGTGCAATGTACTGCTGCCATCTGACACCAAAACAACACACCCAGTGCACAGGTGAGAAAGGGAAATCAGGGGAATGACACATAAAATTCTGAGTTGAAACCACTGCAATATACAGGGATCGTCAGTTGTGACGCACAAGGTTAAAACAATCCTCGATAGCTATGAAAGTCATTATTAAATTCAGTAATGTGTATACTACATTAAGATTCTGTCCCTGGAAATGTAAAGTGATTTGCCAAGTAAGCACACCTTTGTATATGAAGCTATGTAAAGGATAGAAATATCCTGCTCTCGAAAAAAAATGAAGGCTTGTGTCTGTTCCACTGTAACAAAGACGTGGTTGTAAAGATAACTACTTGCTGCATGGATCCTATATGAGGCACATGGTTCATATATGATCTAAAATGTTGTTAACATGCACATAAAATACAGATGACATACCGTCATAAATAGCACTATCTTAAGATCTAACCAGATTAGAGTAAACCCATTTAGTAAAGAGCATAAGTTTAGTCTATAGAAAGGCATGCCAGATGGAACTGAGATCTGGGCTCTGAAACAGTGGTCTCACCCTGTGATAGTGTGGTGCTGGGGTAGCTGGACTCTGGTAGCTGGTATGTAGGTAAGGTTGGCATCCCTGTGGGTGGGAATCCTCCTGGTAGCAGGTGGTTGAAGGCTGCGAGCTGATTGGCTCCAGCCTGTTTACGCCACCTGGCCCGTCTGTTGCTGAACCACACCTGGGCAGAAAAGAAAGGCACTAGCAGTTTATAAAACTGAACAAAAATAACAAGAGGAATCCCCACAACTACCAAACAAAGCACAGCTTAAATTGTGTGTTTTTACTTATATTCATCTTTGAGGATCTCTCAGAGATAACTGAGGAATGTTGAGCCCCTACCCAAGTTGCACAACCTAAAACAGTTTTTGCTTTATTTTTCATTTACTAAAACTCCATTTATGCTTATGCGATGAGCATTTGATTCCAGTAGACCCAGAAGCAATAGAGTCTGCTTGCTCCTGCCACCTGTGATTAATCTGCTGGTTAGTGTGAGTGGTGGTGCTGGTGGTAGTTGAGAGGCTAGTCCCTGTGGGAGCCGCCATGGAGGCTCAGTGGTCCGGCCCTGTTGTTCTTAAGTGGCTGAAGCTGTGATCTGTGTAAACAGGCTGCCCTAAGCCCTCTTCAGAGGGGAGAAGTCATTAAGGGGTCAGAGGTAGGCCACAAGCCTCCACATCAGACATCTCAAGTATGTTTGTGAACCTATTAGACACTGTGAGGGAGGCCAGGAGGAATGCCGTCACTGTGCTGGATACACACATACAGACACACATACACAAACAGATATACAGTAATACTATGCTATTTTAATGTGGTCATTTATAAAGTTTAAAAGGTCAGGTAAAAGATAGAGAAAACATTTTAGGTTTAGAGTCAAGGCTATGGCTTCTTAGGCTCATCTGTAAGTAGCAAAATCCACACAAAATGAGCTGCATATCTGCATCAAACAACAGACACACAATGTCAATTCCCTGAATGAAAGAGACAAAATAGGGCCCTTTTGAACGGCAACGATTTACACATTTTAAAAAGGCTTCTGCTTCAACAAAACATGAATATAATCAGGCCTTTTGAAAAGAGTGGCCATACAGCCAGCAACCTGTTCCATTTAACCAAGACAAGGCCTGGGCTCACTGTGTGCTAAGGGTTGAAGGACATTGATCTATGCCTCGCACAGGCAATTCATCAGAGTTTAATACACTGTCAGCGCAGTTCATCTACTGTTGTGTTTCAAACGGCCTGGGCTATTGTGAGAGCACATGAAAGAGGGGGACAAAAGCCCCTCCATACGCCACGGAGAACACTGGACACAAAGAGGGGGCGTCCCTTTTAAACAGGTCTTAAAGAGGGACACTTTCAAGGGGACTTACACAGCGACGTACTCACTGCTATTGGGGCTGCCTCTTTTTCTACACACAAACATACATATAAACTCGTATAGGCCTACAAGGGATCTCAACCCAACAGAGATCTTAATTTGAATGTGGTTCTTTTCCACACAGTCAAAGCCTCTGTAAAGGCCCAGTGGTTTTTGCCCATAGCTCAGTTTAGTCAAGAGCATTTAACAGAAAGAAAATGCAAAAGGCTATGACTGCATTGGTGGTTGCGAAAAGGGCAAACCTCAATTATGCAACTTTAAAACCAACAGGAAACCTTTATCTCAAGCCCTATCACTTCCAAAGACCCTGTTTCAATCCTTCAATCAGCTATTCCAAAACAAATGCTGTGACTGTGGCTCCGGTGAAATTTCTGCTATTGGGATGTAGTGGAGCGTGGTCCAAGGTCTGAACTAAGCTCCAACTGGGCCAGACAAACAGCTGCCTGGCCCAGGGGAGGGGCACAGGGGCACACCCCTTCCTTCCACACACTCCCCATCACCCCACCCCGCAGTGCCACTTCACCTCCGACCTCATCCACTCACCCCACCCCTCTTTTATGTTCACTTTAACTTCCTTCCCCCTTTGTCACCGAAGCTTAGGGAGGAGGCGTTCCATCATGGCCAACACAAAACACTTAAATGTTGAACTCTTTTTTTGCCGTTACCTTTTTCCTTCTCTTGTTCTTGCACTTTCAGTTTCTTTCCATGCAATACCCCACTCCCAAAAATACATATCAGTGTTTCCAATACATAGATTTATTTGTGGCTGCCCCACCACAATATTAGACACATTCTCAACTAATATAATAATATAAAAACGCTTCTCATGTTGTATTTTCACAGTTCTTACCACCAGTTCTTACCTAAAAGCTTGGATATAAAAATCCTTCACAAATACATGTACCAGAAACCTAAATGCCTGCTTTGTATTTGCACATTTATGCATTTGAAATTTCTTAAAAGGAAGGTCTATGTAAGACCAGGCATTTACAAGTACTGCAATGTATCACCCATTAGTTGTCCTTCTGCCTCTTATTTCAGCCAGTTATGCGCGGGCGACAGATAATCTTGAGAGTAATGGCGTTTCCCGTCTAATCGCATTCACTTCCATCCCCTTCCAACTGCCATAGGTCCCATTCACCTCAATCAGAGGGGAGCCTATGAAGAGTACCTGCATAACTGAATTTAGTCTGAGGCTTTGAATAGGCGTGCTGCGGCGCCAATACACGAAACTTAACTAAAATACCAAAGGCTTGAGCCCTATTGAGTTAGAGTGGAGAAACATTGGGCCCAATGTGCCCAGGTCAATACTATATTGGGTAAGAGAGGGGCATGCGTCACTGCCTCTGTGGAGCTGGACTGACTTACTCCAACAATCAGCAGAGACTGGGATAAACATGTACACAAGTATGCATGCACATGCGCAGAGCCACTCATACACACACGCATACAAGCACACACATACACACACACATACAAGCGCACACTTATATGCACACACATTCGCTCTCACACAGAGTGACACACAGCCTGAAGCTGAGGATTTGAGGCTGCGCTCTGGAACCTGATCACAAAGTCACCTTGGACCACAGATTCTCCTCTGCTCTCCCCAATCCGGTTTAATTCTCTGCAGTACAGAGAGCTGCAGCGCTCCTCCATGTCTCCCTATCTACCTACAAGTGTGCTGCAGAATCCATGTTGCTCACTTCTGTTTTGTTTTCACGGACTAAAAGCTTTGCAGGTTGCCCTGCATCCAATACACTTGGACAAGTCTGTATTTTGCATCTCTGAACCATTCTGGGGAAAGTTTTGGGAGGGGGGTGGTAGAAAACCTGGAGCGATAACTCATCTTATAGAAGTAAAGCTTAGCCCAGCCTGTGAAACAAAAGAGGCAGCTTTGAACTACTGAAATGAACACAGAGGTGGTTGGAGGAAGAAGACATGAGAGAGGAGGGTTGCAGAGCACAACCAGTACAAGGACTACATGCAGGCGTCCAATAGGATGGACACACTTTAGTCTAAAATGATACACAGCACAGTGGCGGCAACCTTGACATTCAGTACAGTAACACAGTTTTGATCCCTATTTCAACTTGAGGCTGTCATCGCTCACATCGCTCCATTGGCTTCTATCTTGGCCTCAACTCTCAGCAAACAAAATTCAGTCCTGGCCATCGAGCGGCATTTCAGATTTTCTTATTGCTGATCGATGATAATACGATCACAACATTGTCACGCATGACATTGCACTGCAGGAAAAACCTTTCAGTGTTGTTTCTCTTAAACAGGATCACTCGTATTTCAGAATTTCAGTTCAGACAATCCTCCATGAATTATTTTGTCAAAGGGAAGTACTGAATATGTGACGCCTTTCAGGAGCCAATTTGCAACATTCTATAGATGAATACCAAGAGCCTAAATAATGACAAAACAAAATGTGCTGCTGACTTCATATCCACAAAAACAGAAGAGTGATGCAACCAGCTTCAACATACAAATCCTCTTCTGTCTCATACCACGCAATACCCCCCTCCCTTTCCCTTTCCTTCTCCTTTCCCCTCTCTCTCTCTCTCTCTCTCTGATTCCCTCCCTGCTTGCCTTCCAGACTGGCACTATGCTAATTAAAGTAGCTAGGAGTGTGAATTTGAGAGGAGAGTGGGATTAGCTTGATAAGTATCAGGAGTACAGAAGCACTGTACCAAAGTCATTTAAATTCTAATAATAAGAAACTGTTAGAACATTCACACTGATGCATTGCAACAATTTCTCCCCTACAATCTACATAAATCCTATTTATTCCTTTATGAAACATAAAACCATACTGGCGGGAATACAGTTGCCTGTTGGGTTTGGTTGTCACCACTCAGCTCCATTGTGCTTTTCTCTCTTGCCGCTGGTACTCAATTGATAGTATAACAATCAAGAAATTGTGTATTACCTCGTGATACCTCTCTATGGGATTATGTTTTTGCTATACCACAAACCTGTTTAAAACCATCTGCTTGAGCTAGAAAGCATTCAGTGCTTGAGGATCATTTGTCTTTTAAATGTATGTAGACAATTATCTGTCCCATAACACCATGAAGCAGTGTAGTGTGAGCTCCACTCCTCCACAGTGACCCTTGAGATGGGACACAATCTCCATACAGGGCCTTTTTCTCTATTCATTCTATGCATCAACACGCCAGCACAAGCCACAGCTAAAGAGAGAAACTTTTCTCCAAATTGATTTTCACGCTTCATAAAAAAGCGATGCTTATACCTTATTAGATTCCACTAACTATAATAGCTACATGCAGAATGTTTATTGGTAATGAAAGAGGATCTATGTGACAGATTCGGTAAGCGAGCCGGCGGCATGCTGAGATGATGAGCTTCAGCTGAGACTGAGGAGTCAGTCTCTTAAAAACTTCAGACTAAATAGAAGATAATGTAATTTACTTCATCTGTGAGTGATGATTTACAGCGGCCTACAGCCTCTTGCCTCTTCCCTCCCTCTGTTCTGCGGCCTGGCTGACAGCAACCCCCACCTGGCCCACACTTCAGAGGGAGCAGACACAAATTATGCCCTCTTCTCTAATAGCTCATGGAATGACACTGCTGCCTGCTCCTGTTAAGACTGAGGGGTTAGCGGATGGAAAGTGGCAGCACACACTGCATCGGTGGAGGATATAGGTAGACTTGGCAACATCCCCTCCCACTGAGACAGCCTGGAACTAATTGCTGAGAGATATGGATCATATCCCACAATTTGTCAGTTGTGGTGATAAAACCATTGCGGGACGAGTGTTGGTGTAGGAGTGCTGGTAGCTCTGTCGAAAGGGGCAGTGGGGTTGATAAAGATGGATGGTGAAAGGGTCTCAAAATGGCAGGCAAGGGCAGACACAGGGGAGTTAGCTGTGTTTATGAGGCGGTGAGTTTAGGTTATGAGTCAGCGCTAAGCCAAACACTCATCACTTACACAAGAGTCTAGCTGCTTAATTTACAACACAGCATTGGGCTCCAAGTGTTGAGTGCCAATGCAACCACTCACATCACATGTGCCATTTACCTCTGCTGGAAGACTGGCCCACAAACCTAAAAAGCCCTGCTTTACAGATTATCACCATGTTTAATAACAAGCAGATAACAGTGAGCCATGACCACAGCCACATATTCAACTTAAAATATGAGTCTGTGGGACCCCTCCAACACCCCTTGCTTATGGTTTCTTCCTCAACCCCAAACACTGGCTAGCCTCTGACATCTGGAAGATGCGTCATTGCAGCTGTGCTGGAGCAGCTTTGCTCTCAGGCCAAAGGGTCTCCTTTCTCCTGGACTGTGATGGGCCATTTGGGCACCTATGTGAAAGCCCAGCTGGTGGACATTTTCAGAATGCTCTGACACAGACACACACACACACACAAACACACGCACACACACGCAGAGTGTGCACGCCCGCATGCACACTCCATCAAGTTTACATAAAAATACAACTAACTTAGTCACTGACAAAACTACCAAACCCCTAAAAAGAAACAGTTCTAGTCTAGGTTTCAAATCCTTCAAACACCTTTACCAAACTGCGAGGCAGCATTGGTCATTATTACTTGGCTACCAGAGTCCCTTTCTTGGGTAACCTTCTCAGAAAATTAAGTTTGAGTTGACCTTTGGAGATTTTCAAAGCCTTTCAGAATTAGATTATGAGGAAAACAGCATTAACAAATTATAGCCATGACACAAATTCCTCAAGTTTTCACATGACATCATTTAGCTTCATCTAACAGCAAAGAGATAGCAGCCTTTCAGTGTTCTTTCTTGTTCTCTCTTTTTCATGTTTCGATATTTTTGTCAGTTTCCATAAAAACACAGGTGCAAATACCTGCATGGATCTCCTCACAAATCTGAAATGTTACCGTTCTCCATTGTGAGTCTGAATTGGACCAGACCCAAGGCCGATGACTATAAACTTTAAAAAAAAAAAAAAAAAGAAAAAAAAAAAGAAAACTGCCATTGGTAAGAGTTTGCGGCTACATTAAAACATATTTCAATAAATGTTTGTAAGGATTTATTGTAACTCATAATCTATAAAATGCAAACTTGCATAAATTTGTTTTCCAGATGTATGTTTTTTTTTTTTATTTATTATAATTTATTTGAGTAATGCCTCCCAAAGTAAATATTGATCAAGCTTTCATTTCAAAGATCTGTTCCCTCTCCTCTCCAAGTTTGCCTCACGTTCATCTCTAAAACATTGCTAAAAAGAATATATTGCATTATAATAAGCATGAGATAAATTTCTCCTCCCTTGAGTGAGGCATTAACCACTCAGACATACAGTACATCTTTGCGTGTTGGGGGGTTTCAAGATGGACAAAGACATGTGTGGAATCAGTTACCCCAACTGCATGTTTGTAGTGTGATGAACACTTAGCATGCGGTGAAGAGTTTGGGGGGTTCAGAGGGAGTGTGAACGACTGTGGTAAGGGGAGAGGGGTGCCCCAGACCTTTTTTTTACTAGCGCCTGATTGATTAATGTTGTTGTCGGGGCATAGGGTCCCTAGAGAGGATGAGGAACCCTCTGTGATATGTGGAGGGTTTTACAAGCAGCGGCAAGCTTGAAAGTGATGGGATGAGATCCTGGCCAAAGGCCGAAATGAGAAATCCATCAGGAATGCATTCTCTCTCTCACTCTTCTCTCTCTCTCCTCTTTTCTCCCTCCCTCTCTTTCTCTTTCTTTTTTGCTAGAGCAGCTGCTGCTATAACTCTACTGTACATATCTTCCTTCAGTCTTACATATAACCACATGGCACCCAAGCTGTCAGACAGGTTCCAAGGTCTGAGGTGTGAAGATGGGGAGCAGCTCCGTCAGACCCTTCTAACATGAGCTGAGTTGACGGCTTATAGTAAGCAGCGAACTCCCTAACATGAACAGTACATTACGGAAAGTGAGCAATATCTTCCTGACAAATTAACACCCCATTGCCATGAGTTAAAAAATACTAGGCAACAATATTAGGTGCAGGAGGAACACCTCTATAAGAACCAGGCTCTGTGTGCGCATTTGTTTGTGCGTTTGTGTGTAACGCTTTTTGCCATGTGCAGTGTTTAGGCGATGCAGAACCATAAGGGAAATACAGTGTGCACTCGTGCATGATTTTGCAACTAATAATGCACAAATTAAATATTTTGTTCAGTGATTCTCTTAGAACAACACTGTGCTAATAAAGCTTTTTGGTGTTAACAGGTACAGTTTTTAAAGTGCATTGGTGTGTTTAAATGTACCTGCATGCATACGGTGTGTGTGTGTGTGTGTGTGTGTGTGTGTGTGTGTGTGTGTGTGTGTGTGTGTGAGCATGCTCATCCATCTGTGCGTTGGTACTGTCAGTCTAACCTGTACTCTGGCCTCAGTGAGTTTGGTCCTCTGAGCCAGCTCCTCTCTGGTGTAGATGTCTGGGTAATGTGTCCTTTCAAAAGCCTTCTCCAGTTCTTCCAGCTGCTCAGCGGTGAAGGTGGTGCGACTGCGCCTCTGCTTCCTCTTCAGGGGCAGGTCGGGCTCTGAGTCTACATCTGAACCATCATCTGTGCGATTACCTAAGGCGAGAGAAACAGAGTGAGTACTTATCTGTGTAAAGCAAGTTAGTGAGGTTCGTTGATTTGATCCTGCAGGAATCAGTCATGTTTTGTGTGAATTAACTCTGTGTTTGTAGAGAATAGCATCAAAAGTGGTTTGAAACTGATCAAATGCTTGCTCTAACAGCTTTATCTGTATTTTGGGGACACAACCCTCTTCCGTTGCTATGGTGCCTGCAAGCAACCTCAGAGAGGGGGAAGGGCGGCAGAGAGGATTCAAATGACAGCTACTCCTCTCTGAAAGCACAACAGAGCAAATATTATCTTAATCTGTGGATATTTATTCAATATAGAAGAGGCCTGATACACAATCCTGCCTCTGAGAGGGGCCCCAGAGGCTGTTAAGGCAGAGGACCGCAGGCAGCGAGAGGGGAGCGGGGGTGTTGGTGGGTAGAGGGGTTAATCTGCACAGGCCACCTTGCTGCGCCTCACCCCACTATTCTCTCTCATTGGCCCAGGGCAGACTGCTCATAAACAGCAAGCCGGAGTATACAAAATACAACACAATATCACACCAAAACCATTCAATCCCATGTGTTTCCATATGCTGTCATTAAATGAATTAGAACATATCTTACATTACTTTTTAGGCATTCAACTAAGCTGCATTTTTGCTCGAGGAATATAGATACAGCACAAAGCTGTACAATCCAGGCCGACAGGGAAATTTTTGACAGCAAATACGCATTACCATTGCACATTACCATTATAACTGAATTTAGAAAATTGCATCATTTTCACCTCCTCTGCATGTCTATTCAAACTACATGGCCCTTTTCATTTCATGTCATAAAATTCATATTTTCATAATTTCCTCATTGAGACATTGACAAGGCAGTGTGACGTGCCAGTGTTGCTCCAGGCCTAGTTGGATTGCATCATGCACAGTCCAGAAAGTGTGGGAGAGGGGAAATAAAGGAAGATATTGAAGAAGAGGGTGTATGAGAGAGATTTCTGCTACCGACCGAGGCCCTTGCTATTCAACTAAAATGAAAACGATAAAATGGTCACCTTAATGTCTTGCCCAAGTGAGTTCCAAGCATCCGATTCATCATTTCCACCTATGAGCTCTGTGTATAGTTCACTCTAGAATCTTCCGACATGATAAGTGGACAAAAGAATCGCCAAACCTAGCCTCCAAATAACAACTGTGAGAACAAAAGAGCAACAGAGCTGGCTGAGTCTCAAGGCCAGCTCCGGAGTTTAATTAAACAAGGAATTATGGGATTATATGGAGACTATCATTACAGGCCACTCCATGAGTCTTCTACGAACATCTTTTTGTCCCCCTGAGCTCATGCTCAATGATTCTCTGCGGATTACATGTGGCCGCAGGACATGAGGCCGCATTCATTAAATCAATTCTTCAGTCTTATCCTTTTTAATAAAGATTGATTCTTGAAACACGGGCTCACTCTGCTGCAGAACACCCTTGAACATACAAAGTTGAATATGTACATATACCACATATCCCTTTGTTGGTTTTCATGAGGATGCGTATATCCATTTGGCCGGTAACTTGCCATGACAACACTTGAGACCAGCACAGCGGTCTGCAGATCACTTTCCAAAGTCACCTCTGTGTCCTACAGGGAGACGAGGGGGCCGGAGTAGACACATACTCAAGGGGCTCTAAGCCAGACACCAAAGTGTTCTCCTCAAATTATTTTCTTCTCCTCACGTTTCCTTCACCCTTTGTTGAAGACGGTTCAGAGGTGCGTGCACAGACTGCCTCAAACATTTCGGAAGTAGACAGTTGTGTCATTCTGTGTCAGTGCCAGCTCTGCGTCACGATTAGCATGCTATCAAGCTAATGACTGATAAGGCATATACATAGCAAGCAAGACATAATAGCATGTACTGTTGCATGTCATTAAGCCATGTAGAGCCAACACATCTGCTCTTGTGCATGAACCACAAGCGCACTCTGGGCTGAAGGTCAACAGCTCTGCTTGTAATGAGGGAAAATGGAAAATGGCACACACTGGAGCCAATTGGGCTATTCAATGCAAAACTCATCTATATGCTGACAACATTTGGTGATTAGAAGACAAACAGAATTTAGTAAAAAGCACATGGCTGCTCTCGTTGATGTAACACAGAGCTGCACTGATTTCTGGTTAACTTGAGAGATTAGTTACTATCCACTCTTGCAAAACCCTTCTGTAGACAGCAGAACATGATTTACACACATGAACTGGTCTGGAAACATGTTTTGACTGCAGCTACAATAAAGCACACAAGGTCTAAAGACTTTTCTCTTTGTTGTTGCTTTTCTGTTATTCTGTGGTATCAGAATGAGCAGGCAAGAGAGAACACGAACACTTTTCACTCTGTTAGTCAGACAACAGCGCATTTCAATTTAAATAACATGTCTCTTTTCACATGTGTCAAGGTTAATAAAAGAGAAAATGGTGGAGGATAATATTAAACAAACAAAATCCCTGCAGGGGTGTTGAGGTCAATTCCTCGACAGTCCTCAGAACTCAATAAAGAAACAAAAAGGTACATTCTGATTAGACCTTTGTATAATACCACTGCTGTAATTCCATTCAAAGGTTCATGGAATATTGATAAAGCACTCATGCGTTGTCTCATCACTTATCTTCCAATTAGACCCTAATTATGTGCCATCCAGTGGGCATGATTACTGCCGTGTTCCCTCCTCCAGGGGCCCTCTGAGGTTTTCCCTAAATATTGATTTAAAATCGCAGCCATTATAAACAGGAACTAATCAGGTTTAGACATCGCATTGTCTAAACAAGCGCTTGATTAAGATTCAAAATAACGTTCATGGGGAGAATGTGCACAACCAGGTATGTTTTAACAAAAAAAATGGCCTTACTCAAGTTTTAATTGAATCTCATTACTTATGAAAGAGACAATATGCTTTCAATACAGGGAATCTTTTGAAGATTTGCTCGGAAAATGTTTTGTTAATCAGCAACCTAACATATACAACTATTTGAAAAATGTATTTATCAAACCAACAGAATCCGGTGATCACCTTCTACAAGGCAAAGTCAATGCTAATCACTACTAACAACGATGATGAGTGATCATCCGGGCTCTGCGTCTTTAGAAAATCAATGAAAAAAACGCTTTTTCATGCACCATTTCAGAATTTAACACAAAAAATGAACTGGGATCACATCTGGTTCTTGCAAAGTCTGTGGCTTATGGCTAACCTTATTGTCATGCACTTCCAACCATTGGACGGCCAGTCATGCGTAATTGATAGGGGCATTGTCCTCCTGGAAGGCATTGCGCACATTAAAGAAAGTGATGCACTATGGGTGATCACTCACAAATAATGTTAGCAGTGATTCGAATTTGGTTTGTCCTGTTTGAGTTAATGGGGTTGATTCCATACCAGAAATGAACCCCATTAAAACCTTTATTCTAATGACTTTTTAATTCTGACCATACCATTTAGATAAAACAGGGTTCTTGTGCTTTGAGGACTGGCGGTTAATAGTTTTAAGGTTGGTGTATGAGGTTTAAAGACTGTTCTCTCCGCTGCTGCTCTTCTGCTGACCCTTTAGACAGACTCCTCAGACTACAGGCAGATGGGATACTCATCACCCCATTTCCTCACCCCCCCCCCTCCTCTCCCCACCCCTCCCCTCCCCCACCCCTCCTTGTCTTCTCCTTCCAGCCCCATGGACTCTCTCCTCCTCCAGTCCTCCACCTTCACCCCCGAGACTCTGAGGTAATACTGTTTAAACAGACAGCTGTCCTGTCAATAAAGGAAATTAACGAAGTGATCTGAAAGGTTACAGATTTATGGTACATAACAACGTCCAAAATGTTCATGTCTATTAGGCCTCAGATCATGTTAGATAAATAGAACGTCCGATCCAGTGATGTAGTGTTGAATAAAAAAAAAACTATGGCCTCCAGTTAGTGATCTTTCAAAGGCATCACAATGAATATGAACAAAAATCTATTATATTTTCAGAAAAGCATTAATTTGTGCTTCCCCCCCCCCTTCAAGACAATTTCCTCATATAAATTACACCAGGAAAGAAAATAATAAAGATTTATGTCAGCCTAAAAAAGCATGTTTACCATCTATTACATCCCTGATACAATATCTAAACAAGCAACCAGCAGTGTGTTAATAGCAGCAAATAACACTTGCAAAATAAAGAGGATAAAATCACTTGCACTGACATTAACATCTTTTTGCTAAAGTAAAATGAGTGTCTCACATCTCACACCCATCAGCGAATTAAATCTTCACAATTAGAAACATGAAAAATGAAAAAACGTGTGCGGGGAGGTGGAGGGGATGGGGGGGGTTGGTGTGGGGGGGGGGCATCCCTCATTTCTAAACTTACCTGTGAGTCAGTTTTAGCCTAAAGTGAAGTTATGCTCATCCTAGGCAGACTGTTTCTCATACCATAACCCATGGCCTCAATATCAGCCGTACCTTTGCAAACTATCCAAGACAGAGGGACAAAAACAGACAGGGCTTTGGCAGTGCAGCATTAGCTCATAATGGCTCATTTTGAAAAGCATATTAGTTCCAGCATAATTACAATCAGGCCTCACGCTCTGTGTTTTGCAGGCATTCACAGGACCAGCCTCTGAGCACCGAGTCACACCAGTTGACTGTGACTGACAGCAGATTTAGTTAAAAATGGTGTTTTTTTCCTCCCTCTTTTTTCCCACAGGACAAAAATAACACCACATCTTTTCTCCCTATTTATGTTGACTTGTTTATTTTGTGCCTACCTTTTGTCGTAGTTGATATTGCAATTATACTTTTTGTCAGTCAGAGGGGGTGAATATCAAAAGGCCTAATTATGCAAACAGGCCTGTGATAAGAGGCATCTGCCTGAGATGGGATCTGCTATCTCTGACATGCATCTGTCTCTGTGCTGTCTTTGCTGCTCCAGGCCTGCATATAAACAGCCTTGCCTGTCCCCAGGACTGCATGCGATTGAACCACCAACACTGGAGTGGAGGGATGTTTCGGGGGCGGGGGGATCGTGCAGCAACATCAAATAACTAACAACTTCCCAATTTGCATTTTTCTGAGAATGGTGCAGCATCTCTGTTGAATGCACTTGCCTGTGTATCCCAAAGGGGTTGCCAAGTTAAAGGAGCAATGTGATTCAAAGCATTTACCAAAGGATGTATCTAAGATAGGAACCTTATGTGAATACAAGATAGACTACAGCGATAACCACAATGGTTTGAAGAGGAATTCTCTATGAATAATCTATTCCTGTAGTTATATCCCTTCAAGTGGAAACAAAAATAAAACTCTAAAAGTGAGCACAGTTCCCGCGTGGATGGAATGTAGTTATATGAATAATTGCAAAATATCCAGATCAATATACCAAATAATTTGGAAGAAGAACATGTATATGGAAAAATCAAGTATTTAGTTGGTTTGGTAACATACCAAAATCCATCATCATTTTCCCCCACTTGTCAATGACCTTCTCTGAGCCATGATTTGACATTTAGCTGAAATTGAATCTGGATGTGATGTGTAACTATACATATGGATATTAGAATCCACCGTCTATCTAAAATAAAATCAGATTATCATTCTCAGTTCACCTTTTTGGACAGATGTCATTGGATTCAGCTTTGTCTCATGCCTATCGTGTCAACTGCGGGTTTAGCAGGTGGCTGAGGGCCAAGGGCACTTGTCCGAAAGTCTGTTCAGTTTCATGAGCGATAAGTGAGATGAAAAGTAAGAGTGAAAACTTATACAGCAAATACACAAGTAAATTAACATCCCAAAACTTAACATCAGAAGTAGCGGTTAACAACTTTAGCACTCCAAATAGACTTCCTCCTATAAGGAATAAACAACTACCTGATGAAACTAGCACAGGCAGCCTTACTTCTGCTACCAAACGCAGCACCTTGTCTCATTGCCAGTGTCAGAGTTAGGCTCTTTTGCATCAACATTCCACAGGAAAATTCCAATACTTTTCTTCCCTTGTCTCTCGGATAGAATCACATTCTTTAGAAAAGGAGTAGGGGGCTTGAAAAAAAGGAGAAAAAGGCAAGGGAGGAAGAAAGATGGGAGGCTCTATAATCTTTGGCTCTCACAACAAACAATTAGCCCCCTTTTCTCTCTTTGAGGTGGGGAGAAAATGGGAGGGGTGGGTGGGTAAGAGAAAGCAGAGAAGACAGAGAGGGAGAAGCAGCGAAAGCGATGCTCTTTTATGGCTCTTGTCATATGGATGAAGGCGCGGCGCGTCCATGAGAGCGCACGCTCACCTTCAACAACAGGGCGTCCACTGGGCCTCCCGGCCTTTTCAGCCTGGAGAGACGAGCTCCTCAGGGGGCCATTAGAGCATGAATAGGGGCCTGACAGCCCTGTGCAGCTCCGCAGGGCATCCATAAACGCTGACATATTGACTCCCCATGCCTCTGCTCTGCCTGAGTGTGAAAGCGTGAAGGGCTTGAAGGGTGGGATTCTTTTTCTTTAATATACTACTGGCTGGAACTAGGATATTACTGACAATATGATTGTTTGCTTTTCACTCTAAGATATACTCTCTTTCTGCATGAAGTGAACGCTGTTGTTCCAAATGTTAATTTGAGAGTCCTGTTTATGTTTTGCTTTTGATTTTTTTTTTTTTTTTCAATATATGAGTTCTTCTTTTGAAAGACTTATATTAGTTGTTGTGGATATAGGGGGCAATACTCTAATAATGCAAAAATGCAAAAAAAAAGTGGCCATCATTCACGCAGTGCAAAGTCCTATATTTTATGAACTTACATGAATATACTTACTAAGTTGCCATAATCCATTTTACTGTGGCAATTTTCTGAACAAAGCCAGATTACAGAAGATCTAAAAGAGCCACATGGAATCACAAAGACTTCAGAAGATGCGAAATGTGCACCTTGTTAGGAAAGCTGTTGCCACCTCTCACTTCCTACTAAGACCAAGCTTTACACCGGGTCTCTTCTGTCAAGCAGAATGTCACTCCCTGGGCTTGAGTCTTTGCTAATTGAGGTCACAGTGAAAGTAATGAAATTAACAGAGAGCACAAGAAAGTAAAAAGGAGCCCATGGGGGTGTCTGCCAAATGGCACTGGAGCCAGAGCCCCAGTCCCCCAGCAAAAGCTCTAAAACCTACGCAGGAAATCAAACAGTAACGTCTCAGGGCTATGAGCCGAGGTCTCCTGGAGGAACAAATCATTTTCTCAACAAAGCCAAAGAGAGATTACTGGGCACAGTATAGGAATGCACAGCGGACATTTTTATGTGCCCAAGGGAAGTTTCCTAATTTTCTGGACAAAGCTGGGCAGCAAATATTGTGGAAAAAGTTTGTGCGAGGACACTGGGAAGAACAGTTATGAAGCATGGGAGAAACTTTAATAGAAAATATAGGTTTGATGTGGACAAAATCCTATAAATTGTACAATTAATGAGCAGGGAATCTGTGTATAAAAGTTCTATCTTACTTTGTGGAAAAGACTATTTTTCTACTACAGCAGTCTGTGTTTAGTGCTGTAATGGGTCCACAGCTACTGGCCTTTGTATATTACTCATGATTTTATTACTGCACTCCATAATTAGATAATATGAAAACAGTATAGCTGGTTTCTAAATCTGAGAAAAATTTGCTCCATAATCTTCACGTGCTGTGTGAAATCCTGAAATAAGTTTTCAGAAATACTTTGTATTATGCTCAATCCAGTGACATTCAGTTGATTCTATGTAAACAACAACCGATTACCAAAGAGTTCCCTGTTATTCCACAATTTACTGAATATTTTCTGTAAAGAGCTTTTTATATGGACAGTGAAGCGTTACAGTGCTTGGCATTAATTTCTGAGATCCTTCCATATTGAGGGGTTGTAATGTGGCACAGAAGCAAAGCTTTTTATATTGAGAGTACATATTCCCCAAGGAGAGAATGACTGACGATGCAGAAATAAGCCCATTAGTTGAAAATAGAGGACAACATTTGAAGTTGTTATTTTGCCGGCTAGGACAGGAGCTCCACCCCACTGTTTGGACAACCGCTTTCACATTTTAACTTGGTGGGAAAAAACACATTTCTGATTTGCAACACTTAGGGAACATGTTTATTGTCTTTGTGGCTCTAAAAAAAAAAAACATGCACAATTAAAACAAATGAAGATTTCAGTGGTGAAGCAGATCAAGAGCATAAAATGTGAAATGTTCTGGCCCTAAGTAGCATAGGCTAATGGCGATTTTTAAACTAGCAGACCATGGTCAATGTTTCTCATTCATCACTGAGAGAGAGCATGGGCACACTGTGCTAAACGTAATTACTGTTGCACATTATGTGGGCTATTCCTGTATTGTAATAAAATTAGCCAGAAATGCTTTTTGTCTTTTCTAATGCAGCTCCATGGTTACCAGTGGACGGCCGTAATGCAACACACTGTCCTGATCTGTGCCAGCTGTCAGAGTTTGACAACCCTAGCTGGCAAGGCGAATTGGAAGAAACAAAGTTTTTCAATAAATTATGTGGCTTTGACCTGCTCATCCATTGCACAATTTAACATGGGCATAATAAAGCCTGAGATGGCCTGCTGTACTGTATCCTCATTTTTGTGCTCCTTCAGTTTTACTGTTTGTGAAAATGACAATGGCTTAATCACCAAGAAAAATATCTATTTCTGCCAACGGTTCCATTTATTCCACTGTCCGTCTTGATATTTTCCTATGATTACATGAGAAAGGCGTGGAATTCAATTGGACTGATTCTATATTGCATAAGTAATACATACACAGGGAAATCTGAATTCAGAGTTGATCATAAAATCTAAATACTGTACAAAAAGGCCACGCAGATCTTAACAATGGCAAGACCGCAAGACCAAATGAGACTCCATAATTACAGGAAAGGAAAAAAAAGACTTTTAAGTCAATCATTTTTCACAACTTAATATTAAGAAATCAACAAATATACAGTTTGGACTGCTCCAATGATAATTAATCACAAGACTGCATCAGCATCATAATAAACAGTACTAAAAGACCTAAAGGAATTTATTCCAAAGTTTAGTAACCTGAGCGTATCTCTAGAGTGAACTGAGAAAGCTGTGAAAGCTGTCAGTAAAAGCTGGCTTTCGCTGACAGAGGCCTGTAAATGCATGCCCTCATATATCACACAGATTATACAGCACTGGTAATGTTGTATGAGCAAACAGAAACAAGAGACAAATGTTCGGTCTAATGGGACTATAAATACAAGATGGTACTGTCTTTTATCTGCTGGAAGATTTTATTTGGCTGAAATCAAAGAGGCCGTTGCATGCAAAGACTTGGCTCACGATCTATGAGGCCTGCATGGACATGCTGTAAAAATACGGAAAAAATTACAGTGACCCTTCACAAATTCACAGGCCTTTTTTATTAGTGAAATGTGGGTTGTGTGGAATGACATGATTTATCAGCAGCGAACAAAACGTATGTAGTCTGGGAAATAACATATTAGGCACAATGGATGTGATTTGTGGAATAACATACTATACAGCTGAATAACAGCTAAATAACTCTGTAAACTTGCTCCTTTCTATTCTCTAGTAATTTCTGCAGTACTCTGAATTTACCTAGTTGAGAAAATACAAAAAGATCATTACTTCTTACCTACGGTCTACACTGCACTGGGACAACAGGAGAAGTGTTTTTTCGTTTGTCGTCTGGCTTTAGGGCTCATTCTCCATTTATGCAATGTCCCAATGCCATGAATGCTCAGAATCATTTTATTGCTTGTTTACATTGTTATTGGGACTTTCTGACAACAGCCGCCATTGTCTGTTGGGGTCATAAGGTCAGTTAATTATGCTTGTTTATTGCAGCAAAATGACTGGGGCTTAGCTAATGATGTGTTTACAGCAACTGCACAAAGAGGTTTGTTTTAGCGGTTGTTACCTGACTTATCATCACAGATGGAACAATACGTAGCACACATGAAACTACTGGTATCGGTGTCTGGGCCATGCAGACGCTTCTACAGAAGCCATCAATCTATTTTTTATGTTTTTGCCTGCCCATATTTGTTCAGAATTGCACCAAAAATCCATTCATACCTAATAGGGTCTGTTCTTTCCATTTGTTTTTCAAGAGACCAGGAGGAAGATGCCAAGAGGACATTTCAAATCAATTAAATAAGATTTCTCTCCAATAACAAATACTATAGGCTTTTCCATTAAAACCTTTGAAACTAATCTCCCTCACTGAGAACACTTGTCTCTCCTGGTGGCATGGCTACGAATCAGCGGTGAGAGATAAATAAATGGCCTTTAAAAAACATTGCCCCTCTTGTCAAGACACATACCCACTCAAGAGCAGCAACAGTCCACATGTCAACTCATTCTCTTCCCATTTCCTCTACTCTCTTTGGCAAGACACTTCTGTCTAATGAGGTAGAGGGGCTGCAATCCCAGAGGGCTAAGCAGGGTTCTGTCATCGCTGAGTGCTGCTTCCCTCTGGACAGCCCGGTCATTGTCCACTATCAAAGATAATACTCACCAATCAGGATTCATTACAACGGCAAATCTATGAATGAACTGCCCACCGCAGGCTCAGCAAACCAGCAACTAACAGAGAACTGCCCAGGAAAAGAAATAGGCCTCACAGGGCCCCCCTCAAACTAAATTGGATTGCCAATACGGCCCACAGACGTTTGAGAAGTCGAGAAAAACAATGGAGCAGAAAATAAATACTCCAAAGCCACAATGATGACTCCACTTGGTAAACTAACACAGTATTGATCGTCTTCTATTTTGTTTGTTTAGAAAAGCCTCATCCCTGCTAATAGCTGTCTGAGAGTGTAATCTCTCCCTTGTCCTCCCCCTCCTCTCCTCCCCTCCACATTCCCTATTATGTGGCTCCTTTCAGCGCGCCTCAAATAGTTTAGGTTCAGTGTCGCACTGGGGTACGGGGCATGGGACTGGGGACCAATTGTTTGCTAATGTTGACACCTGCCAGAGCAGGCTTGGTCTATTTGGGGCCCGCCAAGCTGCAAACTGGATGCTCCCCCTCTTTAGCGAGATTAAGTGTGGGTTGCTGGGGTCACAAATCACTGGACTCCCTCTGATGTTGTGAGGCACAGAGCCAGAGAGCGAGGGGACTAAAGAGAAAGCTGGAGAGAGAGGGACAGAGGAGGGAAGAGGGATAAAGAGTGACAGTCCATTGTCTACTGAAAAGGAGGGGAATAATGTATCTTCTTGAGTGCGTAACTAGTGTGCCCCATTCAAAAATATATCAACAGTGAATCAACCCAGCCCCGCTAAAGCACACAACAGAATTCTGCCTTGCTGTCTCCTGCCTTGCTGCGCAAGTGATCAGTAAGATTTGAAAAGCATATTTTGTTTGAAATTCAACATAAACAGGAAAGACCAATTTTCACACTCTGCTGTGGCGCTTCAAATAACAGCTTGGTCAATTTTCATATCCAAAATATATTATTAGTAGGAGTAGGAAATGTGATGTAGCGCATTAAACCGCCGTCTTTCATGAGGATTCACAGCACAGACTTTGTGGACTTGAATTTCACCAAAGACATGACTGTTAAAAATGGCCTTTATTCGCTGTGTAAATAAACATAATTAGTGAAGATATACTAGATTCTTACATTGTGTGATTCTAAGTTATAATTTCCTCAGAGAACTGTCCAAGAACGCAACATGGTGTTTCTTTATTTACCCTAAGTTATATCTTAAGTTCAACTAAATTGCCCTTAAGTGTGTAGTGTAAAGCCCAAGGGAAAACCACCATGGCCATGACAGACAGCGCCCAGCTCCACCTCCCCCTTCCTTTGCAGATGTACATTAATGCAAAAAAGCAGAGATCTGAGCTGCAGCAGAAGCACCCTCTCTGCCTTTAAAACTGCTGCTGTCCAGCCTGATCGTGTCAGTTTGAAGGCCCTATTCAAAAGTATTCATGCATCTGCCTTTGAGGCACAATGGCAGCTAGTTTATAAACTGTCTGCCCGGGCACCCAAAGGCTTTAGTTCTTATTGTTTTCAGCCCCTTAATAAACTTTTTGGAGGAGTTCATCAACTTGCCTGAATAGCCTATGCAGCGAGTCTCAAGACAGAAAATAACAGAAGGGCCTTTTCTCCTCCCTCTTCTTTCTCTCTTCCTTTTCTAGTGGCTGTTCGTCTAACAATGGTGAGAGTAGGCTGTCAGACATCACAGGGCTTTTTGTACCAATACAAGAAAAAAGTATTCAATAAAAAGAGAATGCTGTCTCTAAAAATGGGAATGGAAGACAATTGCATTTTCACATCTGAACTGAAGAAGGTATAATTCAAGCAGCACAATAAGTTAAAAATTTTATTAAAAAAAACAAAATGCATATGCAAACAAAAAATATTTATTTAGTCATTATTACTGTAAAATGACTTTGACATTGTTGAGAATCCGATATGCTGAAAAGATGTGAATGCATATTTGAAAAGCTTAAGTTTTTGAACTTTTTGATTAAAATTAGAAAAATAAATAAATAAATAAATAATAAAAAAAAACAGAACAAATTAATATGAAAATATTTTTCCATATTTAAATTTCTAAGATTGCTTGACACCTGTTAGACAGGCAGCACAAATGACCGGGATGCAATAAAATGTAATATTGGCTGTAAGCCATTAATCCACTGTTATACCTTTAAACTCTGTGGAAAAAATTTAGCCAAACTTAAAAGACTTTAATAGATGTCTGCTCTAATTAATTTCATACCTAATTAAAACAAGGCTACAGTCCATGCAGGCTGCCTGCTTAGCCCGCTGGATGGCCATAATTGAAGTAATAGCGGAAAAAGCCTGCTTAGAAATAAAAGCCCACAGCGGTCCAATTCAACAACATCACGGTCCAACCACGCTGCTCATCCCCCCATCTGACCCAAAAAGGCCTTATTGGCTGCCCCTGACCAACCACCTACTGTTTCCCACCGATGCACTTGGTGCGTTTTAACACCCTAATTAGATGTGACAAGTTCAACGAGCTGGTTTCAGAAGAGGAAAAGCTGGTCAGGTTATGATTTCCGAGTCAGACTCACAGGGGATCTCCGGACAGCTGATTCCTGTCAGCCTCATTCATCTTCTTCCAGCCAATTAAACATTACTGCTAACAAAGCGGTGGCTACTTAGTGAATCACTTAAATGCGTAAATGAAAATGTAATATTGAGGCGACGTCAACAGTAGTAACACCAACAGCAACAGGAACAACAACATTAATAATAGTAATAATAATAATAATAATAATAATGCAATAAACAAAAGTAGCCTTTTAATGAAATAGGTCTATAGCCTACAACAAATTAAATTGACCAAAATATTTATACTGATGTTTTTTTCCACAAATAGGCCTACTTAAATGTTCTCCTCGCAATGCTTCAAAAAATAACTCACATAAGCCAGAATGATTATGAAATACTAGAAAAACATTCATTTTTGTGGCAATCTTAAAAATAAGGAAAAATTCCGAGGTGGAGAGGCACTTTTTTTTTTTTTTTTTTTTTGCAATAGTTAAAATAATTAAGAAGCCTTCGCCTCTCGGGATAAATTACACCGAGAACAAATTGCGTCGCAAATAAAATATCAGAATGCAGCTTTAAAAAAAATGGAGGTGAAACTTCTATCAGGTGTATTACCCTGGACGATCCAAAATAACTTCAAACACTAAAAAGTACAAAGTTACTAATACCCGCCACCTGTTGATATGAATGTGTGATATGCGTGTGTCTGCGCCTTGTGTGCGCGCGTGTGTGTGTGCAAGAGAGAGACAGAGAGAGAGAGAGAGAGAGAGAGAGAGAGAGAGAGAGAGAGAGAGAGAGAGAGAGAGAGAGAGAGAGAGAGAGAGTCGAACTTAAACAGGCAACAAATGATGAAAAAATGGACGTTTTGTATTTTCGACTTGGCTGTAGCCCCGAGTCACACACAGGCTATAGGATCCCCAAAAGTCCTATAGTGAAAATTGGCGGAATAAAACACAGACAGAAATGAGAGACGCGGTGAAACACCCTACTGTTGTGACGGGATACCTGGAGGGCAACGCTTCCTCTTTAATTTGTCTCGTATGGTTTGAGACCCCAACCAGCCATTCAATCTGCAGAGTCTAAAAGCCTATACTGAATTTAATTCTCGATGGTGGAAATTATACAGTATGCTATAATTAAATATCATATCATTTAAAAATGCTCGGTGGCATAGAGTATCTTATCAACTATTCGTCTTCCTCGGCTTCTTCTTCGTCGTCGTCGTCATCATAATATTAATGGTGGTTACAACATCTAAATTAGGCCTATCAGCGTTTGAGGGAAAAAAAATATTAGGCTAAACAAAGACACCTATGGGCCAAGCCTATATTCTGATATTTCCGAGCAGGAAATGTTAACCTTGAAATGCTACTATCTGCGCCTAACAATGTGCGATCACAACCCTATAAATGAGGGGGGAAATTGAATCCTTTTAAGTTATTAAGCAGGAAAGGATTATAAACTCAGTCTTTATAAATGAGCTAGAAATCCCCATGTCTTCCTCTGTACACTTTTAAATTTCCCACAAGAAGCTGGAGAGGAAAGATTGTCCCTTTTCAAGAGCCCCACAAGAGATGGAAAAACCATTTTTGCGCCCAGATAGGGACTCGTCCCACATGGTCTAAGCAGCACTTTAATTAATAGACAGCCTTGAGAGGTGTCACTGTCAGCCTGGATGGCCTAATAGTGCCATAACTATTGTGTTTGTGCTGCCGTGAATATTTTTGATGTGATCAAAGTCAAATAGACAGGATGAATTTGGGCCTACTCCACTTTTTTTTTTTAGTTTAGTTTCACACCTCCTTGACACTAAAATGCCTCCTTTGCTCTCCGGTTTGCCCCCTTTAGTTGCAGGTCGCACCAACCTGCAGTGTTGAGCTCATTACTAAATAAATAAATAAATAAATAAATAGCCTAAATAATGCATTAGGTCTACTCATTAACCTATCAATATGGTTGTTATTACGTTGCGTAGTAATGTGTTACACTAGTCATTTTCATTCTCCGTTACAGCTCCAAAATGAGTGGTTGAGACTTCCTTCGAACATCGCGATACCTCAATGAAATCTCTCGTGAAATGGAAGTGGAAATTGGAGCAAATTGGCTACCTCGAGTTCTGTGGTTCCCGTCATACTTTTGCCCAATAAAATCAAAGTATCCTAATGGGAATAGCCTACTTCCACCCAGAGAGAGTAATAATTTCTACCATTTCTCTTCTAGGTTAAGATAGCTTAGTGTGAGCGGACGGGACTAGCCTAATTCCAACGAAAACGAATTGGGGGATTGGGTTAATCATAGTTTTTGGATAATTTAACATCAGTCTAATAGTTAGGGGCAAGGGGGGGGGGGGGTCTAAGAAAAGTGACATCTTGTTTTGTTGGGTTAGTAACTGTAACATTATGCTATTATTGAAGCTGAATTCGTTACACTTGCCTACTCCTTACTGGAAACGTAACTTTAGGCCTAATAATGTTGCTGTAAGTCATTAGGCTAATAGGCAACGCGTTACGACCCAGCCGCCGCTGCAACCGAGGAGAGGAGAGGACTAATAGGAACTTGAGCATTGCCTACATGAAGACAATTTGTTAACTATTTATCCATTTGACGTGTTGTCACCATGGGTTGAGCAGCTGTTGGGGCTATAGGATACTCATAAATCGTCCCAGAGGCAGACGCCATGTCATCCGGCCACAGTTCATTACAATCAAAGGGGAAAAAGGCAAAGGTATAGGCTGTGACACATAAATCACCATTGTTTTGAGTTACAATTAATACAGAAAATATCCTCATAGACCTATTAGGCCTGGTCTGCTGTCGAGAAAATCACTTGGCTCCATTGGCCATCGTCTTCTACTGTTGAATGTGGAAAAGTTGGGCTGTTCTCTGTTTAAATATTTTTTTTTTTTTTTTTTTTCATTTCTTTGAGTTAGGCTATTAATAGGCTATACCAATGAAATACTGTAACTACAGCCCTTTGTTTGGTTAAATTGCAATTATGTCTGAAGTGTCTATCATCAAAGAGCCCTATTTTGCTACGTTTATTCATTTAGTGCAAATAAAAATATCCTTCAAAGGGCTAATTCGATGTATTATTATTGTTGTTGTTGTTATTATTATTATTATTATACATTATATTATTATTATTATTTTTTTAATCATTATTTTTATCATTATTATTATTTCTATTATTATCGATCATGCAGTCTCTTTCAGCTCCTGCCCCCTTTATAAGAAATGTAGGCCTACCGATGTAAATTCCAGTGAAATGTGGCTTGAGTGGCTGCGGGGACAGGGAGGTTAATCCGAGTTTAATGCAGTGAAGCACAGCGCAGGGTCTGGGCTATGATGGGTATGTTATCTCTGCCCAACATTTGGGTCTCCCTCAATTTCCACCCAGCCAAATAGCTGCGAGAAAGTGCAGATGGAGTCACTCTCAATGCCTGAGGAAAAAACGTTATTAATAGCTAAATAACTTCCCCATACTTTCACTAAATCTCTCTCACACACTATTCCAGATGGATTTGTTTGAAGTGGTCTCTCGCTTCATTCCCCTGTCCTTCTCATTCAGCACGGCTTTAGACCCGAAATATAGCTACATTATATTACCATACACTTAGAAACTGTGTGTGTGCGTGCGTGTGTGTGCGTGCATGTGTGTGTGTGTGTGTGTGTGTGTGTGTGTGTGTGTGTGTGTGTGTGTGTGTGTGTGTGTGTAAGTGCTCGCGCGCATGTGTGTTTAGGTGACATGGAAGGCATGGAGGGGGGTCACATTTTCACACTTTCATTAGCCTACTGTAGGCCGACTTCATCACCAATAACAGGAGAAATTATTATTTTGTGTTTCTTTGTTTCTGTAGGAAAACATGGTTGGGTTTTAATGGGATGGAGTGGAGGGTAAACCCGCCAAAACTCAGTCTACCTAACGCTTGTGTTTTTTTGCGTAATAGTTTGCTCACCTTATGGCTGACATAAATCTTTATGATGTAAATTCATAATAGCTCTTACATCACAGTACTAAATATCAAACTGAAGCCTATAAATTATATGAGGACAGGGTCTTTATATGAAAAAAAAAATCTTAAATTAACGCTTTTCTCAGAATAGCTTTGACTGTTATGTCTGTGGCGGTTTGCCTATCACCCACTGGAGGTCAAAGTTTACCCCCCCTTTTTATTTACCAGGTTACATCCGTGGTGATTTAATTGAATATGCACACAGAGCCCAAGCTAACCTGCAGCTTTGGATTGTCTGACTTTCCACACACCTCTCCTCTGCTCTGTCATTATCCCTTCCCAATGCTCAGAAATAATCCCACCTGGCATCTGTTTAATTAGATTGAGGACCTCAGGTAATCCGACGATTTGCTGAAGTGTCCGTCGCCTGTCGCCAGCTCATATGACAGTCGGGTTTGTTGCTCCAGTGTTGCAGATGGACCCCGGAGAGGATTCACCTTTTCTCTCTGCCCAATCTGGCGCAAACCAAAAAGGATGCCCAGGTTTGCGCAGATGCAGCGCAACCTTTTTCCCCCTTTCTTGCTTATAATTAAACTTTGGCACGGCAATCAACAGCCGTGCGCGACCACTAAGTGCACATTGAGGATGGGGAACTGGTTCCCGGTTATGAAAAAACAGAATGGTGGGTAAACTATGACCTCCAGTCCCTGATCACCATAAAGTAAACAATCAAGTAAAAAACAATTACACTCTGCAGAAAGGTATTACTATCCTCAAATTTTATATGCCTACCCTATCACTTTGATGCAATTTACTTATGATGTATACTATGAATTTATGTCAGTCTGAAAAGGTGGATAAACTCTATCCGGCAAATAAATTAAAAAAAAAAAAGAAGAGGTGTGATGCCAGTTGGAATATTCCATGCAATAGAATAATCCACAATATTGTAATATGGTTAGCAGTTTAAATATATGTTTAATAAAGCTAGATTAAAGCTAGGATAAATCCGTGATGTAACCTCTGAAAAAAATCAAATACATAATACACAAATAAACAAATAGATAAATAAATAAAGTCTTAAAATCTGGATAAGTAAACCAAAAAAAAAATCTCATGAATTTTGTGCCCAGGGCGAGCCACTGTGAGCTCCGCTCTGAGATGAAAGTGAAAAGAAATAAAAGGCTCTATTTAATCTGCTTTAAAACCCCTCTCCACATAAGGGCTGTGCTTCAAACTCGGGGAGTGAGGGGCTGATTGGGGATAAATACATTTCTTACCATGCCTGCAAGCTATTACACCCTGCACGAACACAGCCACCTATTCAGCAAACATCGTTTCCAGTACTTACTCTAATAAGTATTAACATTATTAAATGCCATCCGGATGCTGGTAGTCTAAACTGCATTACGCAGAGGATGCGTCTCTTTTTATAGCAACGCAGTTCAGTCCCAATTTAAACACAAGCAGCACTTAAAAATGGAAACACGATTAATAACATCGTGGGATCGTGGATATTTTCTATCAACGCTAGAAAATCAATAATAGGCTAATGCAGCAGCAATCTAGTTAACACTTTCCAACTCATCAATTTAATCAGTTTATCCCAGTTCATCCAGCAAAAGTGACCTCGGTTCTACGCGCCTGAGTTGTGCGCAAACGACAGGCTGCTCTCCAAAAATGCTGGTCAAGTACAGCCGACAGCGTTACCAGACGAGTATCTGTCAAGGAGACTGTAGATATTTGCAACAGAAATGGTGACATTTTCCTTATAACTGCATTAATGCGTGGTGGGACCGCCAAATGGACAGAAAAAAGAACCGTTTCACACTATCAAATGCTTCTACTCCAACAGGCCATTATATAATATTACAAAACTATCTACCAGCGGGGCGTACTGAATAATTCATCTCCTTTTATGTCTATCCTTGCCCTTTGTCCGAAGTTTTCTCTCTCTTTTACGAGATTTTTGAATGAGAATGGACGGGCCTATATTCCCCTTTTCGCTGCCCTGCTTTCCAGGATTTGCTTTTGTACCTCGGACTCCTCACTTTAGAAAAGCGTCAATGAAGGGGAGGTTTTGCTACTGAAGTTCATCTTCAAGTTTGAAAAAGTTTGGCAGTGTCGTTTTAAGAAAAAAGGAGCTTTTGTGAACTCTTATCTAAACCCCATTCACACATGTTTGATCATCAAAAGAGCCAACCTTTATGTCGTTTGGAGAAGTTTGTAAGCTGTGCATTTTTCCACTCCCTCGCCAATAGTAAGCAATGCACTAACAGCATATGACGATAGAATCAGAAGATACTTTTCTATTTAAAGTCAAAAATACTTTACAAAAAATCTCATAAAAATACTTTAAATATAAATTCAAAAACGACTTTGAATAAGAAAAATCTTATTTTGTTATTTAAAGTCAAATATCTGTTTTCAAGTTGTCCCATGTGCTTTCATATCAAAAATTATTTGGTTTCTATTTCAAGTGTAACATTATCCTACGGATATTAAAATATAAATTATATAAAATATCCTACAAGAATAGTACAGGAATATTACACTGATAGCACGGGAGATAACAACACCGTTAAATACAATAATGCCAGTATAAACTTAGTATAGAGTAGCCTATCACAGACACTATAAGCCTATGGATACCTACAATGCATCACTGCCTTTCCTGGTAGTATTACTAATAGCTAGTATTAATAATAATAATATGAACGTATCTCCACGTTAACTGACAAGTGGTGAAATGTCACTAAACTGACATCGATTGTGAAATGGGTCAACTGTCAGCTGTCGTTTAGAGGTCGTTAAATGAATGAATGAAAAGAGAATTTGTTACACAAATAAATTTTCTGCTGTTAAATACCTTCTGCCAAGGCTCTCATAAATAATTGAATGATTGAACAACTGCTGGCTCGGAGTTAAAAGCATGGAATAAATTCACCAGGCTCTCTGCTTTTAGCCACAACTCGGATGTGTGAGAATTTCCCAAGAGAATGTAAAGTAGGCAGTCTATTTAAAATATTTGCTTCCTGCTTATTTAAGGCTGTATTTCAGTTGACATTAGTGAGCATAAAAACAATAATAATACTAATAATACTACTAATAATAATAACAATAATAATAATTATAATAATATTTCAGATATACAAGCTATTACCGTTAAAAGACGAAAAGGGCCCATAATTGATGTCGTCCACTTACCTTTATCACCGAGGATGCCATCGATGCTGTGCTTTGTTTTCTTTTCCCCATCTTCGTCCTTCTTATCACAATCATCCTCGTCATCTTTTTTGCCAAATCGGGCTCTCAAAACGCGGCTGATGGAGCTCACTAATGGCAACAAAAAAAGGCAAGGATTAGGTCTAAAAACCATAATCGAAAAAGAATCGTTATTAATCCTATAATCAATTTTAGAATTTTTAGAGAAACTTACTTTTACATTACACACAAGCTGTTACTATAGGATGAAAAAGTACTACCACAAAAAAGTCCTATATAAATATCATGGGGGATAAAAAAAAAATACCCTACAATATGGTCACTATAAACTCACTATTGAGCACCACAGGCTCACCATCCCTATAGGAATATTTATTTCTATACTATAATTATAGATGTTTCATTAGATTACTACTGGGTCCGAATATGGGCAAAAGCTGTAGGTCTTCTTCCAGGTATTGAAACATTTTAGCATCAGTGAGTGTGGGACATAATATTCATACATGTAAATCGACTCAGACTGATGTTCAGACTTGGTTGCAGTGGTCACTTGTAATAAGAAAAAGGTGCTTACCAGATGAAGCCTCACCTGAAGGAACCGTGCTTCTGTCGCACACCCCGTCCTTCAGCAGCTTATCCCGGATCTCCCAGCTGAACATGCCCGGGTTTTCTCTCTTGTACTCCTCGATCCTCTTCTCAACGTCGGGAGTTGCCACCTGCTTTAGGTTTGAAATTGTGCAAATTCACAAATTCAAGAAAAAAAAAATGGGGGGAGGGGGAAGAGGATAAATTTAAATCACTTTTAATTAAAACGTAGCCAATTAAGGATCAATTGCTATTGCACTCTTGTAATCCTGCAAAAAAATATAGAAGGATACTATACAAATATCGCAGCAAGACTATAAACTATAATTCCCAATAAGAATATTATTGTCTATAATGCCATCGCAGATAAAGAAATTAGCCTACAGAAAAAGAAAGTAGTAACGGAATTATAAACTATGTTTTTTTCAGCACCGCAGACAAACTTTGTGTCCCTGGAGGAAAAATATGGGAATATTAAAGAAGATAAAATGCCTACCATGAAGTACGGTAAGATCACTATAAAATCACTATTGAGTTCCACAGACACACTAAGCTGTAAGTCTCTGTAGGAATATTATAGGAATATTACAGTGATTTTTCGTTAGTGAAATGTTCTAAGGGAATACTTTGTGTTGATTTTTGATGTTGATTATTGGTTATATATTAAGAAGAATAAAACATACAGGCTACAAAGTTTGTTGTAGCCTATACTCTGGATGGATGTTAGGCTACAGGTAGGCTGATAGCCTACTAAATGACAGGCCCAGACTTTGGCTGATGTGGCCAGTGTGCCTCTGTGGACAAGTGGAGCAATGACTAACAAGATAAATTATTAGACGTATGGGTCACCAAATTATCTTGCACAGCCACAGCTTAGAGGAAACATTGCTCCCTGATGTGAATTAATTGAGATTTTGTTTTGGATGATGATTGATTAATGGGATTTATTTCAGATACAGCTTCCAAATAGATTTCTATCACTTTTCCTTGATCTTTGCTCTCCATTATAATGATAAAAAATAAGATGAAATTTGGGTTCAGCCAGGTGCCACACACCTTGCGCCATACCAAGTGCCGTTTACCCTGCAGCACCCAACTGACGCCCATTCTTGTGTCGTGAAACAAAATCCATTCATGGATCCCACTCACCCTGGGCTTGCTGCCTCCTATGGCCCCGGGACGAATCGACCCGGTCTCTTGGTACCGACAGAGGATCTTGGAGACACAGCCGTGAGAAACTCGCAGTTGTCGCGAGATTACGCAGGGTCGGATGCCGTGGTGGGCCATCTCTACTATCTTGTGTCGGATGTGATTTGGCAGGGGCCTCCCGTTGATGAACACTCCACCGAGCTGGTTCACCCGACCTTGGCCCAGAGGGGTTGAGACTGTACCACAACAAACAACACAAGTCTCAACAACAACAATAACAAATCACACTGCAAAGCCTTAAGATGTTCACTGAAAACAAAGATGAAGCTACATTGTTTACCTCAAAGTTTAGCTTCTGTTAAAAATGAAGTAGTGAAATAGTGTCCTATGAAGCCCATGTTACTGACATCAATGGGACACAGTTTAGGGACATTATCATATTCTACATTTTCAAGAGAGAGTCGTGCCAAATTCATTCAGAGTCAGTCTGGCTGACAGGATGTATCCGAGGCACTTCAGTATCCAATTTCACATTCAAGAGACACTAAAGAGGGTGACACTTTCCACCTTGATTATTCCTAGTCATGCTGTACAAATATTGATGTGATCCTTTGAGCCATCTCTTTGCTGTGTGTATTACTGCCATTTCCAGCAGCGGGACACTTCAACAAATCCTGGAGCTCGAGTAACTTGCAAGCTACGTGGTTTTGTACATTTTAGTTTAGAGCTCTTGAGCACGAACTGGGTGTAATGGGAAAACTGTTTCCATAAATGCATGCAAATACAAATTGATCTTTTTTCCGCGCATATGCTCAGACAACTTCAATGTCTCGGCACCAAAGCGTAAAAAATTAACAATTTGATTAATGTTAGGCCTATTTGTTTGTAACACACCACGTTACACTAATAAAAATGTGCCCTAAATGTAGCCTATATGGTCTACACAATAAGTGCATCTGCCAATTCTGGCTTTTACATTATTATGAAGCTAATTTACTGTTCCTTCTGTCATGTAGGCTTCAATTTTACTGCCAAGAACAACTTACACCTAATACATAAAACTTTGCTATTTCACTATAATTTTAAAGTCAAAGCATTGTTTCTGCTGAGCCAGCCTTGCCTATAAAAAACAAATGATAAAATACAAATATTTTAGGCAGATGTATAATAAACAGGGAAGTAAACTCAGTTCAACCATTTTTTAAGGTTAATATAAATATGTATAACCTAAACTCATAGAAAACATCATAGTAATTAGTATCAAACTGATGTATGGTATATGAGGATAGGGTATTTTAAGGGGTATCGTTATTTTAAAAGCATGAAGTGATGCTTTTCTGAAAATATAATTATTTTTTGTTCAGATTTGTAGTTGTTTGCCTTGTGCTGATCACAGACATGAGGTCATATAGTTTACCCACCTTTTTGTTTACCACTACATCACTGATAGCAAACTATGCTCTGTGCCACTATCAACTCCAGGCTCAGTGAGTGGAGTATTGAGGAGTATTGTCACACGGGAAGTTAAAACAGACGATGTCTTACCCTCCAGGGGGAAGCCGGTGCGGGGGTAGTTCTGGCCTGGCGCAGGGCGCATCATCCGAGGCACTGTTCCTGGTAAAGTAGCCATCCTAGCTACTCAGACAACAACAAATGGACTCTGGTACTCTCGCAAAAGTCCAAGTCTCACAAAAACGGAATGTCTTCGAATGCACAAAAAATGCTGAAACCTGCTATCAAATCCCAATCCCAGACGGAGAAACTTGTGGATAAACCCTTCCACGGGATGAAAAATAAAAGTGGTGCTGATGCTCTCCTCTTGTGCGATGAATTTGCCAAAATAAAATAAAAAACCTTCGATTAGGGATAGTGTGCAAAATGGGGAGGGGGTTGCACTTTACTGTAAATGTGTAAGAGTTAGAAAAGCGTGTTTTTATTCTTTTCCCTTGGTATAGTTTGTGGTCAGTAGTTAATGTCTGCTTGCTGGTTGGAAGTATAAGTGGCCAACTTTAGTGCATGTTGTAGGAGGAGACAGACGAGCGCTCCCATAGGCTCCCTGGCCTTTCTTTTATGTATGAAAGAGAGTGGGTTTAGCCAGGGACCGGCCAACCAATCAGAACAACACATTCCACTTTTAATTCACTGCTGCCTCCCTCGTAAGACCCAAGACACCAAAACCAGTTCAAAATGTATTATATCGAAATATATTTCTAAATGTCTAATTCAATCTATTCCAAAATTGCCTGCTGTTTTTATGGGATCCTGGCCAAACCTGAAGAATATAAACTATTATGTTTACACTAAGATAATCTAAGTTTCAATATGATAGGATAAGTTCTTTCTTTCTTTCTTTGATTTGTTTCTGCTTTTGCTTTCAACTCAAGGAATAAAAATATACACTACATCTATCATTACCATCGTAATGTCTCACTTTCAGACTAGAATAACTTCCTAAAAAGAAAAAAAAGCCTCATTGCAATTTTTATTGAAAGATGATTTTCTCTGCATTGCCTGTTGCTTAGGGACATAATCAAATTCTGATTAAAATTTCTTACATTTGGAAAATATTGGGAAAAATCTCACAGAATTGAAATCAAATTACATGGATTTTTGAAGCAAAACCAAATTGATTTCAATGCGAGATATTAGGGTACAGAGTAACATCTATATACAAGTTCCTCACCCATCAACTTGGTGCACTTTTTATCATTTACACATTATTATTTCGTATGAATGAAATCACGGCCCACCAAAGTTGAGTCTAGCCTACTATTTATGGTTTCTGAATGGACTAAGCTGCGCAAAAGCAGGCCCACTTGACTTTGCTTATAAAATGGCTTTTGGCTTGTTAACCTTCAATTAACTAAATTTGCGCATCAAGAACGTCAAAATCGCTTCTTGTAGATTTTGTGGTAATTACTACATTGGCATCGACCCGTTATTGATGACAACAGGTTGCCTTGCCCCGGAGTATTCTGCTATACATTGAAGAGTAATTGCTTAAAGGTAATTGTTATAAAATAACGCAAAACTATTAAACTCCAATAAAAAGAACACATATGGCAGAAAAGAAGAGGTGCATGTGTCAGCTCTGTGGTCCCACCGTGCATATAAAATTGTGTGACAATTGCCGTGGAAAACACTCCTGGTGGAAGGCAATTTCACAAATAATTTTAGCAACAATTAGGGAGTGTGGAGGGGTGAAATGGCGATTTCACATGCAGATGTGCCGGTGGGGAGGACCTGGTACCCTGCCGAATAGCTATGACCCTCACTCTCCCGCTTTGGTTTGCTTCACATGGGACAGAAAAGCACAAAGAGACCGCCTCACCCTCCTGGGAAGGCGCAACGAGCATTGGATTAAGTCAAGCATCAATCATGTGAAATCCAAACAAAAGCAAATTTCTATATGGAAAGCTCACCATGTCCTTTTACAAATATTTCATCTCTCTCTCTCTCTCTCTCTCTTTCTCTTTAATAGGCTAATAGGCTACAAGCTACAACAGGTATCTTTTTAAAATAACGCATAGACACGCACATATCACTGCCATACCATTATCAGGTGTAGCCTCTATTACTCCAATCATCATTTACTTATTAGCCTGGTATTCACTTGTTAAGCAGCTATGGATAATTACATCCAACCGGTGGCTTCATTAAGTGTTTGGTTGGATAGTGCAAAGAGAAATTTATTTCATTCACATTAAGGATTTAAATTATTCAAGTATGATTTTTTTTTTTTGCAGACATAAAGAGACTGTTGCCTTTTCTCACCTGGGCCGCTTTCGGATCGCCTAATGTTTTAGGACAAATATGTCTACAAATAGGCCTACATTTGCATGTCTTTTAGCTGTTTCCATAAATGAAAAGAATTGTAAACTCTATTTTTGTAAGCTTCGTCCAAATAAAGAAGCAAGTACAGGTCTGTACCACAAATAATTTTCTAGATTTTAATTCAGTTCTCTTTAGACATGCTGCAGTAGACATGCATCATCCTTGTAGCCTAAACATATTCCAGGACCTGATAAATTCAAAATCATAACGTCATGTTGCATTCAACTTATACTTAGTGGGTGAACTGAGTCCAATGTCTAGAGGCACTGAAATGAAAAGTGATTATAACTGCCTCATTCTCAACAACTATCACGTTTTTTTAGTCTACAACTTAGAGTAACCAAAATGACAAGAGCATAACGTGGTAACAAAACAGTCGATTTTGACTATACAAACGCCTGTAGATAGGATTTTATTATTTCCTTAATTGTGTTTTTATTTTTATTTTGTATTTTTTATGTTTTAGGATTACTATAAAGCCTAGTTTTCAAAATGTTGTTGGGAGTGTGGAGTCGCCATAAACACAGAGGCACCATGTCCACTAGTGGGCGACTACTCTTTCACATTTCATACTTTCCATTCCCTCATTTATGTTAGAAATAGCAGAAATGTCACATTGGACACTTTCTTCTGCGCTGTTGACCTGTTCCGCTGTTCCAAACAGCAGATATGTATTTATGCATTATGTTTCTCTGGTGAAAGGGTTTCTGACCAAAATTGGCATCTGAATCACACTAGTCCCCGTCACGCCCTAACCTGCGTTTACTTAGCTTGGTTCTGCTGAGTTCAACTCGGCATCTGGCTCAAGTGAGTAACTCTGTCACTTAAGCTTCCTTTTCAGCTCCAGCAGACAGAAAACACTCCCCCTCTTATGATATTGTCTCCAATCTTATCTTGATCAGGACTGCTCTTCAAACACTTTCCTACATAGCCTCTCATTATTTGTGACATGGCAATTACCAAAGTTTCTTTTTTGCTTGTAGGTGAACACTGCTTTTTCTCTCCTATCTATTTTCTAAATCACTCTATACACAATGTTTAGCTATTCATATTGAGGTGCACAAAGAGAAAACACCTTTGATGAGAGGCATTGCCAATTTAGACTTTATCTTTCTCTGAGCTGAACAAAAGCGAGAAATATGAGCATTAAGTGTGTTTAATATGATATGAACGTTATTTTTATTTAGATTCTAACAGTACTTTAAACCATTGAGTTGGTGAGGATGGAGTGCTACATACAACCAAACTACAACACATACATTTTGTCTTTAGTTAACATTGCTTTGTAAAATAACCTCAAAAAATAAGATTTTCAATGCAATCAAAGATAGCTGTTGATTTATGTGTTTCACAAATAATCATCAGATAATCCCATAGCAAAGCCAGTTTTTGAAAGCTACCTGTCAGAGTTGGTCGACCTATGTACAGCAGACTGCATTGGTTCATTTCACACAATGACCCCAATTAATGCAGCCAAAACCCAATGAGACAGATCTCTTATTTTCATTTGTTCCCTGTTTGCAAAAGAAAGAAATAGACTGTGAAATATATAACATACAAGAATTCACAAACAAGACATTAGGCTACAAAAACAAGAACATTCCACTGTTTAGATCTCAAACAAACAAAAAAAAACAACAAAAAAAACCACAGCAAACATTCAAACAATACTCTGCCTCCTGCTGTCTCTCAGTCCCTGGAGGCCTGAACTGCAAAAATCAAAGAATTCATAAATCTAATTTGATAGTTTCCTGAAGTTTGTTCTATTTGCCGGGCACATTAAAGCTAAAGGCGAGTTCTGTTCTGTGTTGACAAGCAGAAGTTCATAAATACTCACATCTGCACCAGTGCTCAATAGATAAACCATAAGCTGCTGCTCTCTCCTCGTAGCAAGAGATGACTAAACGAACTTCTGTTACTATTAAAAGTGATGTGTGCAGAATCTGCCCCCCTGTAATAAAACGGCGGTCACTATGACGGACTGCAATCAAAGATTTTAAGGTAGAAGTTGCTATTAACTATTGACTGTTTACCATACTGTCACATTCTTTAACATGAGTTGGCTTGTCATCAGTCACATTCAGAGGCTGTTATGACCATTCCCAGTTTACTGAGGTGCAACGCAGCATCTTAGCCCCGGCAGAGCTGTGCGGCTCCTCTGCCAGGCTCAAGGCTCTGGAGACCGGCCCTCTGGATGCACGGCTCACAGCTCCCACACTGACGGTGTCTGCACTTCCACCACAATCTTGTTAACTTGCTGAAGCATTTTCACATCTGCTCAGAATTATCCAAATGTGTAATCACTTCCTTATGGGAATTATTTTATCAGGATGCAGAGAGCGTATAAAATGTGCTCTTAGAGAGAGGCTGGTGAACTGCTTACTTTGTCTTGTAACTTTAATTAAAGGAAGCTGATTTGAGATATTCATCTCATTATGTGTGGTATAGGGAGGAGCTTTGAACAGGCATGTAGGGTCTGACAAGGTGGTTTGTAGTTAATAAGGAGAACAAGAGTGCAGCCATTCCTTACACTCATTTGGAACAAGTTAGCCATGTAAGACCTGGGTCTGAACCCTGCTCCCACTGTCAAGTCCACCTTGCTGTCTATATTTAAAAAACAGAGAAGTATAATAAAATAAAAACAGTCAACATATGTGATTCTTAGAAAAGATTATTTTATTACAGCAGATTTGGAAGATTTACAAAATTCTCAAAAGAACATTAGACAACCCTATTTCATACATAAATAAAGATTCTTTGTAGAACCGTTTGAACCTTGCTCTATAAAGATTCTTTCTAAAATGGTTCTCTGGAGTACAAAAAAGCGGATATCCAACCTTACTCTTCCTTTCCTATATTTTCATCCTCTCTATTCACACACAATGTGTGGTAGGAGGAGAGGAACAACAACATATGTTATGATGACTTCTGAGTCTGGCGTCTGAGTTATGAGTCATGGAGACATCCATAACTCAGCCAGTGATCAAACACAGCCAAAGGCCACTTACAGAGGGCAGCACGCTCTGGATTACAAAGAGGTCAGAGGTGGTACCAGAGGGTAGACACACTGGACAAGGACACATGGGAAAATACCCAAACATGCTAAAACTGAGGTAAAGAGGTACAAACGACAGTAACATCAGACAGAGCTGGCAAGAAAAGAGAGAGTGTGAATGTTACATCCCTGTTACAACACCACCAACAGGCCTATCCGTTCTGCAGAGAGCAAAGCTCTGTGGAAAAGAGTGGGGTGTGAGGGTGACATCAGGCAAACAGGCAGACTCAGCTGGATGGGTGCAGGTGGGTGCAGGGGTGGTAGTAGCGGGGTGGGGGTTGATCTATGGCAGAGTGGGTGACATCCTGTCACTGCTCATTATAGTGTGAATTCTGTGTATCCTCAATAACAGGTTCACTTGGCACAGTTTGTACAAGCTAGCGATGTGACAGATAGAGGCCCGGGAAAGAAAGAGCCTGCAAATTTAGTTTGATCACTAAGGTACCAGCTGGAAGACAATGCAGATGGTGGACAATACTCTGCACACCATTTCAAGTCTGAAAACGAGAGCTATCACTAACACTTTGAAGCCTGTTTGAAGAAGTTAAGTACCAACTGGGCATAGGCTGCATTTTGAGGGAACAAATAGATGGGTTTTTAACAACGAGGGAAGACAAGGCATACGACAAAGCACCGGTGATGACTGGTGGCTGCTAGAGCTCAGCCAGCGGGGCAGAGCAACACTGCTCCTTTATTCTCAACTAAACAAAACCAGTGATCCATTAAGAAACCTGTTCTGTGTATATCCCTGGGCTCTTATCACCCCGCGGCAGAGCTCACCTGTCCTCTTCCGTTTAACGCTACGGAAGCCCAATAACGGATGCCTTTCTGTTTTACTGTCACATGAAATCACGTTCTTACTTCCACTTCAAATGCGCCACCAGTTTGTTTCGGAGCTAACATTTGTTTATGTAAGGATGGCATTGGACGGTGGTGAGAGTTTAACGCGATGCCTGCTCTTCTTAGTTCTGTATAAACAAGGTACCATATCATAGCCAACTGCTGATCTCATGTCTTTGATGATTCGCCTCACACCGTCACAAAAGCACTGAGATAATGGAACATTTTAAATGGTGTATAACTACTCATTGCCGCTCCCACAGTGTTTTGAGGAGGAAAAACGCCTACGATGTCCCTGAGATAAGGCTGCTCTTGGTTTAGTGTCAGTGTCCTCAGAAAAGGGCATGATTTCAGTTATACAAGGAGTAATCTCTGTTTTGCTACTGGATGTTTATCTTATGTTCCCAACTTTCCAGAATGACCCGTCAGTAAATCATCTGTTATTCCCGGGTCCTATCTATTTTAAGAAAGTTAGACTAACTCTTTAATGTGCAAGATCAGAAACAGGAGATTTGATTATGAACGCATGCATGCATGAATACTTCAAACATTTCCGAGACTAAATCAATGAAAGAACCTATTGGAAGAATTGATCCTACTTGATATTTGTCAGTCTCCTCTAAATCCCTTTAAATGTTTGACTGGAGTACACCCAGAAAGGCCTATTAATTGGTACTTTGTTTATTATTCAAATAAAACCAAAAATCGAATTCTACATTTGTCAAATATTAACTCCTGCGGTGTGTCCTCTTTATTGGACTTAAGGAAGACCAAGTACGGCTGCATATCAGACCACCATTCCCCCATTTGCAGTCTATGCAGCTCAAGAAACATAGATTATTTCCAAAGTTTTAAAGAAATTCTATTTAATAGAGGTATTTGTTGTTGGGTTTTTTTTAACACTTTTTTATGCTTTAACAAAACTGGACACTGACAACACACTGAAACCTTTAGTGAGATTATTTGCAAAGGAATACTGTGGGTTGCCAGCATCATTTCATTACAGTGGCCAGTGTTACAATCCATTTAACATGACCAAGAATGCAGTATGTGTGTGTGTGTCTGTGTGTGTGTGTGGCATGTGATAGAACCAAAATGCTGGGGTATCACGCTCTGATGTGCATGCCAAATCCACTTGTCCTCTTACACAACCTACCAGTCTGCCTCTGCCGTTTCAGCTCTGCCAGCACAGGTCTGGGGACAGTAGGATAGGAGGCAGGTCATGACCCCTTTGGAGAAATCACAGTCAAATGTATTGGCTGCATTTTCCCAAACATTACCCTAAACCTGCTGTGATTATCCTATGTGCTTGTGCTTGTTGCGGGCTTCATTGTTTCCTAATGCAAATGTGCCATTTTAGGAATTTTGGCTCTTCAAACAAAGCAAATTGAAGTATTTTTTCTAAAATTATTAGCATTCTTAAACAATGCAGCAGAGCGAAAGAGGGAACTGGAGTAACGTTTTGGCGACACCACAGTTTGCTTTGATAAAATAACACAGGTCTGTATCTTTAAATTAAACGCTTTTTGAAATGACAGTATTAGTGAACTCTAAACCCACAGCAGAGAGATGGAGTTTTTACTGGCACTCAATATTTGACTGCTAAAGATACTCAGATAGCTTGTGTATTATCAACGACATTCTATAGTTTGCTTGACTGAGGCAGGCAACCACATGCTTTTCAATTCCAAAGAACATAGCACTTTTTTTGCTTTAATCAGTGACTGCAAGGGTAGACAAGTCTTGGGGAAAAAAAAGAAACAGAAAAAGAAAAAGTCTCTTTGTTAATTAAGATAAAAGTAATGCCTCCATTTTGCATGCTATTGCAATTAGTTTCACCACGACCATCTGATAGATCCTTCCAGAGAAGGGAGATCACTTGACCCCCCATGTGTGACCAAATCCCGTCTCTCCATTAGGTACTCTGCAGAACCATAACGTCTATCTCTGCTGAGGCTGGACACACACACTTAAAGCAGCATGGGATGCCACAAAGAAGCCACAGACTCAGAGTCACACTACTTCAGTGATTGAAAAGATCCATTATTCTGACGAGCCAAGTTGAGGATCTCTACTATTCCCCCGGAAACCCATAAAACAACATGAAAAAATGCCAAATGGTAGAAAAATGCATGAATTTAAAATACCAATCTAGATGTGAATTTGCCTGCGCTCGCCTTCTGAACTGCAAGTCAACACAGTGTCATATGCTTGCATCAGTTTAGACTAACACCTACAATAAAACATGAATAATAAAACACTCAAACTCTACTTGAAGAATCTGAGGAAAGTATGGATGTAACTTCTTCCTAAGCCCCCTAAACTCAATATGGAGGTTTCAGTAATGATGTGAAACAAAAATGTTAACAGAAAAGATAATCTAATTGAGAAGGGTTATCATGTTAGCAATGGGGTCCAAGAAAATCACACTGGCTTGCTCTTCTTTTGGTAATTTGCCTAATATTATTTGGTGCAGCAATGGTGGTTAAAACAAAGTAGCATAAAATGGGTGAAACAGTTTAGCACTTTGGTTTGATCCCCGGCCTTTTTGTATGTGGTGTTCGCATGTTCTCATGGTGTTCATGTGGTTTTCCTACCGGTGCTGCGGTTTCCTCCAACATTCCAAAGACATGCAAGTCAGGTGGATTGGAGACTGTACATTTCCCAAAACTGAAGGTATAAAAATGTCTGTTGTTCTGTGTTGGACTGTCCTCACTGCCTTCCACCCAATGCATTCTGGGATAGCCCTGAAAATGGTTAAGCAGGTAGGGAAAAGGAATGTTAATTTCTTACAAGATGCAATTTTAGATCTCTCTCTGTGAACAAATATCTGAAAAGACCATTTTATCCCAGATCATATAAATGTCTACAATTGTAAAGACATCTGCCTTGAACTAGTTCAGAAAATGACAATTTGTGATTGCAATCATATATGTAGATTAATAAAAAGAACTATTAAGCTTACTTTACATAGAGAGAGGCAAAGAAGGTCTCATTTTATGTAGAATCCTTTTAAAAATCTACTTTGAGAGCTACTGAAAAAAACTATGAAGGAGCCTGACACTATACTGTGTAATAAATCCATTATTACAAAATGCCTATAGCTTTAACCAGTTTATAGAAGTGGTGGGAGTTGTTGGTCAGAGCACAATGTCACAGAAAGCCCAGTATTTCACATTATACTGTTTTAAAGCAGAAGATATTAGTAGCATCTTCCACTCAATCTATTAAAGTCAGACATCGTCAACCACAATGTCTTAAAGCAGGCTCTTTTAGCTTTTTTCTGGTACATTATCTGGTCATCTGAGCGTCTCTAACTGAGCTGTCACAGATGATTAGAGTAGGAACAACTCGTCTTGGTATCCCAAAGAGCATGGGGTCCTCACGAGAGAGTGAGCCACAACTAGAATCAATGTCACCGTTCAGATAATCACGCATTACAGATTCACCATGTAAGATGCATTTTGTTTGCTGCCTAACTGTGTAAAGCCTCTATTCATTTTCAGATTTTTCCACAGAAACGTGGTCAACGTAATAATGACGCTTTCCTCTTGAATTTCATCTCCAGTCGTTGAGAAGAAAGTGCTTTGTGTAAGGTTGTTGGTCTGGTTTGTCTGTGACAAACCAAAGTGACAAAATTTTCAAATCTTCTTAAAGTAATATCCTTGTAATCTTGTTATTCTCTTCAATTATAGCTGTGTGTGAGTGTGTCGATAGTGTGATACGATAACTCAATTAGATTTATATTAAATAATGTAAAGTGTGACTATACATCTACTACATTGTTCATTTAGGTCATTTGAGCATTTTGTCTTCACCCTTTCTTATATTTGGTGGCATGATTTCTAATAACATCACAGCTATGTTCATAGTGGCAAAATTGGGTTGAACTACATCACAACAGACATGTTATGGTATGAAGTGGCAAAATTATATATCTTTTTGGAAAGCATTTAAAATACATTTGATCAAAGGGGGGGGGAAATCAATTCAATGAAAAATTACAATTATTTTCAGATACTGCCTTTTTTTTTAGCAGTATTTAATCTGTTAAAATTACAAAAGACATTACCAAGAGTCACCCTGGGACAGTAAGATATTCTCTGTATTAGAAACAAGGGCTCATCTATTTTGTGTGTCTTCAATGACCTCTCCTCACAGAAAACCATGTGTTTGTCACACACACAGAAAAACAAGCTTTACACAACAGAAGTGTGAAATCACCATGTTCCAAGATGGGGGGGAGTCGGGCTCCCAGTGGGCAGAAATCTCTGTGCAGCCGGACGACATCAGGCAAAGCGCTGACCCCTGAATTCATGGATCACTCTCAGGAAATCAGTGTTCTCATCTCTGCCAGGGTCAGCGGTTGAAACTGATTTAAACCTCAACCCGTTGCTGATGTCTGAAATACAGCACATCTAGAATAGAAATTATAGAATGGAATTGTTAGGACATGATTGACAGCACATGCGGGATAAAGAGTACCTTAACTACAATGTTAGATTATACTATCATTATTATTATTATTAGAACTAATGCTGTTGTTGTTGTTGTTGTTGATATGCCTACCACACAGAAAAATAAAGGTGTGAACTGGAACCAAAAATGGTTCTTTGGAGTGATGCCATAGAAGAATAATTTCTGGTTCCACAAAGAACCTTTCAAGAACCTTTTCATATCCCAAAGAACCATATTAAAAGGTTCTTAATTCTCAGTTATGGGATGGTGGGTGATGGCATAAATGTGGAAAATAACCAAACCCTCCATATTGTGCAGTTGCAAATGAGGCTATAAAAGGGCAGATAAACAAAAACACAATGCAGGTGTCTAAGCAGAAATGCAGAAATGTGCAGAAATGGTTCTTTAAAGAACCTTGGTCTCTGTGAAACCAGAAATGGTTCTTCTATGGCAACACTGCAAAGAACCATTTTCAGCACCTTTATTTTTCTGTGTGTACTTTGTTATCTTTATTACCTCTGTCTGGTGCTATTACCTATACCAAAATATAGAAACTGGATTATTTATTCTTTTAAAGACCTACTGAATTGAGTGCAACAGTAGAATAAGCTTTTACTGTATCACCAAAAAATACAAATAACCAAGAATAAGCGCTGCAAATGTCCTGATCATGGGTGTATTAAACTACTATTTTACAATTCAGGAAGCATTTTCTAATAGGCCGACATTAATCCATAAAAATAATATGAATCTAACAGACAGTATAGGAGTAGAAACGATTTCAGACTTGCACATTGGAAACTTTGACATCCTCGTGTAAGGCTCAAGCTGAAAGGTGTCTGGCAGAGTGGATGGAAAGCAGTGCAACAGCTCCATCTAGCGTCTCTAAAGTGCACTGACACAAAAGTAGCCTTATATACGTAACTTCCTGTTTAAACATGGCTGCGCGCAGACGAATGTCACATTACTGCTGGTGCTGAATACATCTATTTATCAACGTTAAATATTATCTGCCCAGCTAACAGCGAAGAGCACAACATTTGGAAATAATTCCCGTGCTTCGTACAGCATTTCCACAGGTATCTCGCTAAATTATGAGCTACTGCAAAGCATTTAGCATTAAAACAGGTGATGCTCTGAACTGTTAGCTAGCAGTTAGCAACAGTTCCAGCTATCGTGTTGCCATTCTGTCTAGGTTAACGTTATATGCCTACATGTATAACTTTATTGGTATGCTGTTATTGTTGATAGCTAATCGTAGGTATTGCTATACTGTTTCATTTAAAGTTTTCTTGCTGTCTGTTGCAGGATAATTGAGCAGCATCATGGTCCATCTATGTAAGTACAGCTACACATAAACAGGCTCTTCATAACAGAGGTTTGATGGTTCTGTCTCGTCCTGTCAGGGGGGGCAGGGGCAGGGTTTTGGCAGAGACAAGTAGATTTAAAATCTAGAGAGGGAAGTACATTATCTACACATTTAACACCTTCCTTTCTCATATATGTTGCAGTATCAGCCGCAGGTGTAGACAGCTTCCCTACATGCTGCTTGTTTTTGGTGCATTGGGAGTTAAGTAGTAGGAGAGAACTGATCTTAACTACAGTATGTGATCTTTACTGGTACTTAACATCCAGTGATGAGAGGCAAGGGCTGACCAAAATCAGACTTAGGTTTGTCTCAAAACGTCTTACTACTGCTCCTTTCCTCCTGTCTCTTCCCACCATGTCATAGCAGGGAGTAACTTTGATGAGACGAGGACAGGAGTGGAGATGAGAGAAGGGGAAATTAGGACTGCTAACTAAAAGACTTCTGACTTCTGACTATGCTCAATAGAAAATACATTTTGAAAGGTGGTTGAGCTGACAAAGAGCAGGTACATTTGTGATAGCGATATTTTAGAATAAAACTCATTTGGGTATATAAACCAAAACAAATATTATGAGTCCAAAATAATAATGCTCTCATTCATTATCGGTATTTATAGAACAGCTTCAGTTTATGAATCTTGGTGATATCACAGGTTTAAGTATAAGCTGTCTAATTTATACCACTGAGGGAGTGTTCATGTTCAAAAATATTGACTGCACCAAAGGAATAAAGTATATAAAATTGAAAAGTTGAAAATATTCCTCTTAAAGATATTTGCCTAAATTCTCAGCAACTCTGAAGTAATTGAATCTCCATATATTATAGACATCATTCTGAATGTTTTTTTCCTCGTTACATAGTTGTAGGAATGTACAGATGTGCACAGACAATTTTTACGAAGGAGTTATTATGCACTGAAAGGACAGCCATCTGAACACACTGCAGGAGAGAGAGAGAGAGAGAGAGAGAGAGAGAGAGACACACACTAGGCTGTTGATATGCATCGTCATAGGAAGCCTGTGCCATTGCTGTTTCCTTGTGCTCTGAGTGGGCAGCGGTACAAACACAGGTATACATCATAAAAAGCCTCCTCCCACCTCTTGTCTGTCTCTCCATTTAACAACATCCTTATTCTAGTTAATGAGGAACATTCTGCAGTAGTTTATGCTGAAAAATACAAGCCACACTAGTAGGACAGTAAAATGATTTAACCTGCTGTTGTGTTGTGGCTTATCGACAGCCTTCTCTTGGCTAAATGTAGTTTATGCGCTTCTCTTTCTCCACCTATGCCATTGCTACAATGTTGGACAGTTATCATAACCTACCCCTTCCTTATTGTCCTCTTGGCAAATGTTTATTGTGTCCATTTCTCCCTGCAGCATCCCTGCTTCTAAAGAAGTACCACGGAGGGTACGTCGTCATCCGAATGGCTCTCGCTGGCCACAAACAGGCTAACAGACCCTTCTATCGTATTGTGGCAGCCTACAACAAAAGGGCACGAGACAGTAAATATATAGAGCAACTGGGTTCCTACGATCCCCTCCCAAACATCTACAATGAGAAACTTGTCAGCTTCAACTATGATCGAATCAAGTACTGGATGGGCTGTGGCGCACACCCTACAAAGCCAGTGGCCAAACTTCTAGGTGTGTATTCTCAGGAAAGCAGGTTCTTTTCAGGTGGATCAACATTGCTTAATCTTAATGGCAGGTCTGTTTGGGGAATTGCTCTGCTCTTAGTGATTTGTTTAATCAAGAAGGTCCATCTGTAGTTTTTATGATTACCTACACCCTTTAGGCAATCTCCCCCTAGAAATATACTTGACTGCATTTACTTTTCAGTGAAATTCTGTGATTTATTTTGTTTTCTATATTATCTGTTACCAGCCCATTAGGTGATTAAAGGGTAATGTTTTCACTGTGACCTCAAGGACCTTGTCCATGCCCTAAGGTTTAAAGAATGGTACAGATTAAACAGGCCTTTTGTGGTCATGATATCTATCCAGAAGTATCTATCCAATTGGTAGAAATCACCTCAGTCTCCCAGAAATTGGTAAAAATAGGGGTAATAATATTTTTTTTCCTAACATAAATTTGGGCAGGCTAAGATGAATTCTGAATATCTAAAATTGTAGAAAGTAAATGAGCTTAAAAAAGGAAAAAATCTTTTTATGACAGTTGAAATGACAGTTACTTGGAAAAGAATGTTGTGAAAATTGTGCTCCTCTCTCTTGTCTGCAGGGTTGGCAGGATTCTTCCCTCTTCACCCCATGACGATAACAGAGGCAGAGCGACACGCAGCTCTCACACAGCTGAAAGAAACAGCGACAGAGGAAGGTCTGGAGGAGGGACAAAAGCAGCCAGAAGTATGAGAGTTACAGCTGGGGACTGACTGTGTGTGACTGTCCAGTATAAAAGGATGTCACAGTTATTTACAAAGACAACCAATTTGTGTTGTGACCTACTGGGTGGACTGCTCATGGCAACTTCAGATATTGCACATATTGTACTTCAATAGTCTCTATGAACCATGCATATACAAAAGTGATGTTTCATAATATTCAGTTATGTGAGCATACATGCACTATAACAGATGGTTGTTTGGATTCAATGTTTTATGCGACTTAATTAAAGTATTACAATATCATTGTATTTTTGTTGTGTTCAGCTGCAAATTCTTGCTATTTTCTTCCAAGTAACCTTTTCAGGAATTTTATTGACTATTCATGCAAAGAATGTTAAGTAAGGATTATATTTCCTGATTTTGTTTTGACCTGAACCATTGTTGGATTACTTTCCTTCTATTTTTGTCTTTCTTTTTACGTCACCTGCCAAGAAGGAAGTCAATGTATTTTTTTTGCTTGAGTACATACTAGTGACCTTTTAGAATCATTGATCTTCAAACAAAGTGGGTGGGTTTGTCGATATGATTGTTGGCAGATTTAGAATGCTTTTGTAACTTTTTACGCGATCCGCCCTCACTTCTAGTGTGGTGTGTTATGACAACCCTCATAAACTGGAGAATTACCAAGGTTTCTACTAGGAAGATGTCCTTGAACAGGTTACTAATGGGATATCTTTGGGTTCACCTAAAAAAACAACTTTGAATTTATTTTTACTTGATGCAAATAGTTTGATCATATTTTAGGAGTCATTATGGGTCACTATCATATTTTCCGTTGATGTTTCACACACAGCTGTACTGCCCAGTGACTTGTTCCATAGGGTGAGTGGACCATTACAGATCAGAGTCAGATGATATCAAAGTTGGGTCATAAGCTGAAGTTTACATCTTGGGAGTCTCTTCAGATGCAACTTCCTAGCAGTAAACTTAGACATTTACCAGCTTACAAGGACCACCCTAATGCACTGTAATTCATACATGGATACATCATACATGGTAATTATACCTGACTCTGGGTGTGACAGTGAAGCGCCTTTTGTTGTGTGAATACTGCAAACATTTCTGTAGATGAAAAACATGGAAAAATCAGCAGTAATATGATGTTGATTTAATCACACTGCACCAAGAAAAAAGTTGGATTTTATACGAATTCAGATAACAAAGCAGGTGCGTGGGTGTTTCACTGCAATATAAACAACATTACGTGAGCCCCATCTTTTCCCCATGTGCTGTTTGTTTTTAAAACAGTACGTAGAAAACGCGTGCATTTGTTTATTTATACACATGATTATTTAACCTACCAATTCACAAAAAGCTCTCAGATGTGCCTTGAGAGCTCTGGAGCTCACTATTAGTGATGACCAAACAGACATCATGATAAAATATAAAATAAATTGTATTTGTTAAAAATGTAACACTATAAGTGCTTTGTTTTTGTAACGTTTTTGGTTTTCAGTTTTATCTAAAAGGAGAAATTAAATAATGTATCAACTCTTTAAAATTTATCATGTTGTACTGTAATGTATGTTGCATATTAATTGTTTTCTGGTGTGCCTGCCATATGCGTATCCTGGTTCAATTTATATTTACTTTTAACAGATTTACTTGAACAGATCCAGATTCTAAATTTACTTGAACAGATCCAGATTCTAAACCACAAGTTTATGAAATGTGGCTTGTCTTAATCACTATGTAGCGATAAAATGTGCCTGTAATTTGAGCCAAGATACACTTGACAACACCGAGTTGTATATTTGGAGGTCCACAAGATACACATGGAGAGCTAAATTAGTTGTGCTGTTGATATTACCTGATGTCAGTTTGATTCTTGAATAGATGTGGTGTAAGGGTTACAGAAGTGTCTGGAAGGTCGCTGATTCAAATCCCTGAACCCTTGAGTAAGTCACCTAACCCCCCAACAGTAGGAGGCTTTGGTTGCACTGAGAACCTCAAAATGTAACTGTGTAACTGTATGAATAAAAAGCAGTGTATTGTTGAAAAAAAGCATGTATTTACAAGTTTTTACCAATACACAGCATCTGATTTATCTATCCCTAGTGCTATTAAAGGCTAAAATAATGGATAAATAAAGGTTAAAATGGATGTCATGTTGTTTTTGCAAGTCATTCCAATGCTTTTATAATAAATCATCAAGCATGAACCAGTGAGCAGGAAATATTCTGTTTTTCTGTTGCCTGACAATGCAGAAATGAATTTCTAATAAGCAAACAGAGGTGTGGAGCGCTCTACCCAAAGTTATTGTGAATTCAAGACGATAAAGAATGTTTGTATTCAACCTCGTCACATCTCACTTTTTCCTGGTACTGTTGACACTTACTGACCTCTTCTGAGATCATGTTCAATAGTCTGTTTATAGCATGACTGAGTCAGTGTCAGGTGACATTCTCCATCATTTCCAACTGATTGCCACAGTGTGTAAATATTGGATTCAAATAGTCAATATTAGACTGTCAACAACAAAGCACATTGAGTGCCATTTGCCATGTTGAGAAAATAGAACTCATTCAATCAGTACCATAAGCAAGACAATGCCCTTGTGTAGTTATATAACATTCTTCTCAGTCCTATTAATAACTATATGAACTTTGAGATTTTTGTATTTAGATTTACAGGATGAATGCTATAGTGACAGCTGGCCTTGATTTGATTTCTAACCTATCCTCCTGACTGACACACAAGAGCTCCAACAAACGTAGGGTAACATACTATATGTGGAGAAAAGGACTTGGTCCAGAGTAGAACCCTGAGGGACACCAGGTAAAGTACTGACCTGGACTTCCTAATAGCAACAGAGAAAGTTCTCCCAATCCTGCAGATAGGAGCAAAAAATAGTCTATAGCAGATCCAGTGATGCTCAAGTAGGAGAGCAGGATCAACTGTGTCAAAAGCTGCACTAAGATCCAAGAAAACTAAAACAGTGGGTTTTCCCACATCAGCGACTAAAAGCAAGTCAATCATCACTTTAAGAAGACCTGTCTCAGTGTCATGAAGACCTTTACATCCACATTGACATTTCTCAAAGAGACCATTACTGTTCATAAGAGTAACTAATTTGTTGGCTACTTTTTTACACCATTCCTTGGACAGGAATGGTGATTTTGAGATTGGTCTGTAATTGTTTAGGCAATGAGACTTCCAAGATTTCCTTAAGAAAATTAGTGAACAGAATATCAAGGGCACAGATAGAGAGGGCCTCATCTTGGCTATGGTCTCGACTAATGAATCTTTTGGGGTGATCTGTGTTGTAATATTGGCAATTTTGTTTTCAAGGAAATGTAAAAATCAGTTCATTACTGGCACAAGGGAGAGCACCTACCATTAATAACATTAAAAAGTGTCTTGAATTTTGACCTGTGAAAAATTGTAACATACTGCCCAAAGCATATGCCTCATTCACAGTAAATGACATAGAAATTGGGTAATAACATTTTTATTCTTAATAGAACCACATCCACCCAAACCCCCCTCCTCACCCCACACACCTTACTTTGTCCACTTCGACATCACTATACTTTGGACCTTTTTAAACAAGAACATGTAGAGAGTGTGAGTATACTTCCTGGGGACTTCTCAACAGTTTACCTAAGGTGTGCACTATACCACTACCAACCTCAGTCAACCAGTTGATCATTGATGACACATAAAGTAGATCTGATTCTGATTGTCAAGTGTTGATATAACCTACAACTGCCAACAGGATCAAACTTTACTGACAGCACACAGAGAAGATTATTTTAACAGTGAAAGTTGGGTATGCATTGGAATTCTCTGCTAGACTGGAATTGCAGAACATCTAAATGATTCTACTTCAGTATAATTCAGACAAGCTGAAGGACTGAAGAGATATTACAACAGTTTAAATATTTCAGCAAGACATTTTTAAGAAGATTGCATCAGTGCACATGAAAATGAAAAAGTGGACTTATTTGGGATCCTTTAATTGGAGGAGACTTTCCACCATTATAATTCTTACCATTGTGGTCATTGTGCTGATTTCATTATTTGTGGTCTTTGTAAAAGAAAGAGGTAAGTTTGTGATTTCTCTAATTTCTTATTACAAAAACAGGTGAACCATGCTGTTCGTGTTACTTTTTTACTTGAGAATTATTTTGCAAGTAGCCCACTTTGCAATGTCATTAGACATTAATACATTTATCGTCATTCAATTTAGATTTACCAGTTTTCCCTCATTTGAGAAGGATTAGGATTAGTATCACTCCTGATAATTCTCCAGGAATAGAAAGTTGCAATTAGTGCTAAAGCTTCAAAAATAATTACTCTGACTCACTATGTTAACATGCATACCGATACTTCAATCTGAAGACAATTCTTAGAATATTACAATTAATTGCAACAACGTAAATGTCTTCATCTAATCATGTTACTTTGATTATAATCATAATCAGTATCAGTAGTATTCCTACTGGGATAAAGGCATGTGAAGTATCAGCTGAATTATTGGAGGGTTATTTGAACACATATACACACATAATCCAAATAACGCTGTCTGTTGCATCTGAGTTTTCAGTTACATCACTTTCCATCATGTCTTCAAATTGTTGAGTTGTTACTGTTCTTAATTAGTTTATTTTTCACATACGTCATGTCAGCATTGAACAATATACTGTATGTGATTTTTTCATGGGTGCAACAGAAATGCCATGGGAGTAATATGACTACAGTGTATGGCAAGAGGAAAATAACTGATGTTGCTTGTAGCCCGACATATTCAGTCAATAAATGCAGAGATTGATCGAAAACAAGAATGCAAACATTCCACAGTCATTAGACATGTACCCAGGATAAGTGAATTGTATATTAAGTATATGTATATGAAGTGTATTCATTACGGGGGGAAGGGAAATCGTTACATTTTTGTGTCATCTGAGTCAAGAATCCAACCTCTTCACTATTGAACACAAAGCAAAGACTGATAAGAAAACCTAATTCAACAAGATTGTTGAATACTGATTGTTCATGTTTATAAATTTAGAAAGAATTGACTATGGCTTTAGGGAGAATTAGGAGGAGAATTCCTAAATAATAATATGGATTTTAAGAATAGATAAATGTTAAATAAATATGGGGTTGAATGGTATGAAAGAAATAATATTTTCATGCAAGAATGTGGGCCTGTGACTTACTGACACATTCTTCATGTCTCATACATCCATTTTGTCTTATTCAACAGGAAATCAAAATGCAACACAATCAGATCAATCTGATGACACGTGGAGGAAACCAGGAATAACAGACAAACATAAACGGGTGAATCTAACAACTGAAAAATTGAAGATGAGAGTAAATAAACTTTCAGAAACTTTCACAAATTCAAAGGACATTACACAATCGCCAGTTCCATTGACAACAAACAACATTACTGCAACAATCCAAGAAATTAGTACCACAGAAAGAGATGACGCACCAAGCCAAATCACCACCAACAGTGCTTCTGCTGAGCCTCCTATAATACCAAATAACTCTAGTAGCACAAATTTGACCACAGGATCAGTTTCTCCCAATTCTGAAGTAATTTCCTCAGCTCATATGACAACAAAACCTATTGAGCCTTCAACAAGCCAAAATCTAACAGAAAGTTCCACAACTTTTTCAACCACTGAGATTTCTCATTCTACACCATCCACCACTGAAACTCCAAAGGTGACAACTAAAATGGACATTTTATCCATACCAAGAAGTACAAGCCAAACAACTAATTTCACAAGAACATCAGAGGAGCGATCTACTGGGGTACCAAACCTAACCACAACTATCAGTGCCACAACTGAACTCCAAACATCTCAAAATAGCAATCTTAATAATAATGTGACCACAAAGTTAGTTACTTCCACAGCAAGAGGGATGTCATCCGCTCATACAGAAGAAACAAATGAACCATTTGGGGTCACTGAAACCTCACAAACAATCCCCTTCACGATAAATCAATCACCAACTAGCATTTCCTCTCCAGCTCGGCAGTCTGTGGTGACAAGTCCAACATTGAAAACTGGGTCGTCAGAAAACACTGAAACTTCCACCAGCGCAGAGCACCTGTCAATGTCAGCTGAAACATTTTTCTCCACTTCAGTCTCCAATGTTCCCACTCAGACAAGCCTTCCTGCAGTGACCACAAGCCCAAATCCTAGTTCATCCACTGAAACACCACCAAACACTTTGCAAACATCTTCTTCAACATCCAAAAAAAATCTATCTACAACAGCGGAGGGAGGCATCACAGAAACCCCAACCCAAAGTACTTCTATTATAGAGACTGAAACAACACATAAACTCTCCACCACAGTAAACACATCACCAACAAGCATTTTATCAACAACTGAACAATCTACAATAACAAGTCCAAATCCCACTACTGGACTAACAGGGAATATTGAAACTACCACCAGAGGGGACTATCTGATATCTCCAACTGAAGCATCTTCACCCACTTTCATCTCCAAAGCATTACCCACCAAACCAGAGCTTACAACAGAATCCTTAATGCCAAGTGCAACCTCAGCGATCACAAACAATGTGCTTACTCCTGTAACCGATCAGTCAACAGCTACCAAGAGTCCTATTTCCGGAGATAATGAGATCACAGCTGTCCTTGGTGAGTTCTCCAAGCTCCATCTCCTCACATTGCAATACTGATGTGACCATGGAGGAAGCTTGAATTTACTTGCTGAAGAACCTCAACATTTTTTTATCCCAAGATTCCTTGCACATTGGGAAATAGAGAGAGTTACTAAATTGAGTTAGTTACATTTACAAACATGTGAAATCACCTTTACTTTCAGACAGTGCAGAAGTACCAACCCGGATGGCAAACATTTCTTTGGAAATCATGAAAGAATTTGAGAATGATTATACTGATCTAAATTCTATCCTGTCAAAACAACTAATCAACACATTGATTGAACAGGTACAGTATTCAATTAAAACAATGTTCAGTGTTGTGTGAGTCACAATTATTATCATCAGTACATCAGAAATAGATAGATAATAGAAAGAAGGGAATATTCACTGATAGGTAATATTCTGTGACATGTATCTGCTTTGCTACCGGTGAAGTTCATGTTAATTTTTTGCCTCTTATCCACCAAGAAATACACATCTTATTGTGGTAATTATAGAGCAGGTTGTTTCTAGATAAGATATTTTGTCATGATTTTAAGTGTTAAATTGTAACATTGTATTTGTCCAATTTCAGCTGACTGTTCTCTGCAAGAAAGCAGATCAACAAAACTTCAAAGATATTCAAGTCACCAAATTAAAGTAGGTTATCACGCATTTGATATATCATCTTATTAAGGTTGAGGCTATTCTATCTTTTTATTTATTTATTTATTTATTTATTTTTGTATGTATGCATGTGAATGTGTGTTGGTAAACGATAAACTATGAATAAAAAATATATATAATAATAATATAGGCTATTCAAAATATCAGCAAATGTTTCTTTTGATATTGATATTAATATGTACTTTTGTCATGTTAACATGAATATTATATTAGCTATTATAAATGTTATTATGGATTCCAAAGGGCACAAGTAATCTTATCAATAATTTATCAGAAACCATAAATTATCCTCCACATATCAAATATCCTTTATTACATGACGGTTTAAATACTTTATGTTCTAGATCATACAGTATTTTTATATTCATCTCTATGTTCTTAAGATGTGTTTTTACTAACCTTTCTAGACCTGGGAGTGTTGTTGCTGAGACCACAGTACAATATAACTATCCAAACAATGAAAAACAAATACAGTTCCTCAACACTGAACTAGAACATGAATTGAGTAACATCTTTAATAACACAAGCAACCTGGAAAGCATTGGGCAGGCTCTTGGTAATGTGAGCATAAAACTTAATGAAGTCACCTTACAGCCAGCAACAATTGCGAGTGAGTACGACATAGTCTTGATGTCTTATACGCATTTATTGTCTTTTGTGTGGCAAAATTGTGTTTGAAAAAATATGCCAATTCCTAATTATTCAAAATTGCACTATTACAATGATACACATAGTAAGTGTTTTTCCCAAACAGATATCACAGACCTGCAGCCTTTTATCAACTGCAGTCAGTTTGCCAACTATACTGCTGAAGTGTCTGATGGTCACTGGCAGTGTATAGGACCCTGTAAAAAGAACCCTGACTATTGTCATCACCATGGAGAATGTATTAATATCATTCAAAGTGGACCTATTTGTCGGTAAGTTACAAATTTAAAATGACCTATTAGCTCAGTGTAATGCTATTCTGTATACAATTCAGTCGTGTAAATATTCTATAAATTCCTTCCAAATTCTGATACAGGTGTTATGATCAGTATGACGGCCAACAGTGTAATATTTTCCATACATCAACTTCAGCCATGACAACATCTCCACTGTTTACTTCCAATCTGGTCACTGAAACAAGCACATCTACAGGCTCATCATTATCAACTACAACAGCAAGTGATGTAACAACAGCAGATGTTTCATTTAGCAGTCCACAAACATCTTCAACATTCCCCAATACATTTTCTACAACACAGGAGTCTACATTATTTACAACAGATGTCACCAAATTAACAAACAAATCCATGGAATCCTCCTCTACTTCAATGCCAACCAGCACACAACACATTTCAACACATTTTAGTGATGAAACAACACAAAATACTGAGCAGACACCAACCTCTACTGATGTTGCATCCATCACTCCAGCTACCACTGTGATGACCAATAATGTTATGACAGCAAAAGTCACTACTGCAACTTCGTTTAGCAGTCCCCAAACATCTTCAACACAACTTTCCACAACAGAAGAACCAATTTCTATGTCATTCAAGACTGATACACCCATAGTGACAACAGAAGCAGTAACATCCTTTTCCACTGAAGGAAACAAATCCACACCTACTATTACCACTCAGACTCAATACTTGCCTGATACAGCTCCATCAACTACTTCTGGACAAACACAATCCACAATGAACTTCTCCACATCACTGAACACAGCTCCACAGCAGACAACAGAAAATGTGACATCAACTCCAATGTCAACAATCACCAGTCATTTACTGACACTAACAACAATTCAATCAACCTCTACTGCCGACCCACTCTCAAGTACAACTGTGAAAATCAGTACAGCTTCTACAGTCTCTCCCAACATCACACTTTTGACTCAAACTACTGCTGTACCCAAAAGTGAAGAAACAACAAATGTACCAACAACAAAGCTTACATTTAGCAGTCCAGAAACATCTTCACCTGTGCCCCTTTCCTCAACAGAGGAGCCACAGACTAATGCACCCACAGTGACGAATGAATCCGTAACTTCTTCACCTTCTTCCACAACTACCAGTGTCACACAAACTTCAACTCTTCAGAACAGTGAAACAACACAAGATACTCTGCCGACTGCATCCTCTCCCAATGTTTCTGTGACTCCATCAACATCAACTATGACATCATCAACAGCTGGAACAGGAAGTGATGTAACAACAGCAGACGTTTTATCTCGCAGTCCACAAACATCTTCAGCATTCCACGAAACGTTTTCTACAACACAGGAGTCTACATTATTTACACCAGATGTCACCAAGGTGACAAACGAATCCATGGAATCCTCCTCCACTTCACTGCCAACCAGCACACAACACATTGCAACACATTTTAGTGATGAAACAACACAAAATACTGAGCAGACACCAACCTCTATTGATGTCACATCCATAACTCCAGCTACCACTGTGACTACCAATAATGTTATGACAGCAAAAGTCACTACTGCAACTTCGTTTAGCAGTCCCCAAACATCTTTAACACAACTTTCCACAACAGAAGAGCCAATTTCTACGTCATTCAAGACTGATGCACCCACAGTGACAACAGAAGCAGTAACATCCTTTTCCACTGAAGGAAACAAATCTACACCTATTACCACTCAGACTCAACACTTGCCTGATACAGCTCCATCAACTACTTCTGAACAAACACAATCCACAGGGAATTTCTCCACATCACTCAACACAGCTCCACAGCAGACAACAGAAAATGTGACGTCAACTCCAAGCTCAACAATCACCAGTCATTTACTGACACCAACAACAATTCAATCAACATCTACTGCCGACCCACTCTCAAGTACAACTGTGACAAACAATACAGCTTCTACAGTCTCTCCCACCATCACACTTTTGACTCAAACTACTGCTGTACCCAAAAGTGAAGAAACAACAAATGTACCAACAACAAAGCTTACATTTAGCAGTCCACAAACATCTTCACCTGTGCCCCTTTCCTCAACAGAGGAGCCACAGACTAATGCACCCACAGTGACAAATGAATCCGTAACATCTTCACCTTCTTTCACAACTACCAGTGTCACACAAACTTCAACTCTTCAGAACAGTGAAACAACACAAGATACTCTGCCGACTGCATCCTCTCCCAATGTTTCTGTGACTCCATCAACATCAACTATGACATCATCAACAGCTGGAACAGGAAGTGATGTAACAACAGCAGACGTTTTATCTCGCAGTCCACAAACGTCTTCAGCATTCCACAAAACATTTTCTACAACACAGGAGTCTACATTATTCACAACAGATGTCACCAAGGTGACAAATGAATCCATGGTATCCTCCGCCACTTCACTGCCAACCAGCACACAACACATTTCAACACATTTTAGTGATGAAACAACACAAAATACTGAGCAGACACCAACCTCTACTGATGTCGCATCCATCACTCCAGCTACCACTGTGATGACCAATAATGTTATGACAGCAAAAGTCACTACTGCAACTTCGTTTAGCAGTCCCCAAACATCTTCAACACAACTTTCCATAACAGAAGAACCAATTTCTATGTCATTCAAGACTGATACACCCATAGTGACAACAGAAGCAGTAACATCCTTTTCCACTGAAGGAAACAAATCCACACCTACTATTACCACTCAGACTCAACACTTGCCTGATACAGCTCCATCAACTACTTCTGGACAAACACAATCCACAATGAACTTCTCCACATCACTCAACACAGCTCCACAGCAGACAACAGAAAATGTGACATCAACTCCAAGCTCAACAATCACCAGTCATTTACTGACACCAACAATTCAATCAACATCTACTGCCGACCCACTCTCAAGTACAACTGTGACAATCAATACAGCTTCTACAGTCTCTCCCACCATCACACTTTTGACTCAAACTACTGCTGTACCCAAAAGTGAAGAAACAACAAATGTACCAACAACAAAGCTTACATTTAGCAGTCCACAAACATCTTCACCTGTGCCCCTTTCCTCAACAGAGGAGCCACAGACTAATGCACCCACAGTGACAAATGAATCCGTAACATCTTCACCTTCTTTCACAACTACCAGTGTCACACAAACTTCAACTCTTCAGAACAGTGAAACAACACAAGATACTCTGCCGACTGCATCCTCTCCCAATGTTTCTGTGACTCCATCAACATCAACTATGACATCATCAACAGCTGGAACAGGAAGTGATGTAACAACAGCAGACGTTTTATCTCGCAGTCCACAAACGTCTTCAGCATTCCACAAAACATTTTCTACAACACAGGAGTCTACATTATTCACAACAGATGTCACCAAGGTGACAAATGAATCCATGGTATCCTCCGCCACTTCACTGCCAACCAGCACACAACACATTTCAACACATTTTAGTGATGAAACAACACAAAATACTGAGCAGACACCAACCTCTACTGATGTCGCATCCATCACTCCAGCTGCCACTGTGATGACCAATAATGTTATGACAGCAAAAGTCACTACTGCAACTTCGTTTAGCAGTCCCCAAACATCTTCAACACAACTTTCCATAACAGAAGAACCAATTTCTATGTCATTCAAGACTGATACACCCATAGTGACAACAGAAGCAGTAACATCCTTTTCCACTGAAGGAAACAAATCCACACCTACTATTACCACTCAGACTCAACACTTGCCTGATACAGCTCCATCAACTACTTCTGGACAAACACAATCCACAATGAACTTCTCCACATCACTCAACACAGCTCCACAGCAGACAACAGAAAATGTGACATCAACTCTGAGCTCAACAATCACCAGTCATTCACTGACACCAACAATTCAATCAACATCTACTGCCGATCCACTCTCAAGTACAACTGTGAAAATCAGTACAGCTTCTAGAGACTCTCCCAACATCACATTTTTGAGTCAAAGTACTGCTGTAACCAAAAGTGAAGAAACAACAACAAATGTACCAACAACAAAGCTTAGATTTAGCAGTCCAGAAACATCTTCACCTGTGCCCCTTTCCTCAACAGAGGAGCCACAGACTAATGCACCCACAGTGACAAATAAATCCGCAACATCTTCACCTTCTTCCACAACTACCAGTGTTACACAAACTTCAACTCTTCAGAACAGTGAAACAACACAAAATACTGAGCAGACGCCAACCTCTAATGATGTCACATCCATAACTCCAGCTACGACTACCAGTGATGTTATGACAGCAAATGTGACTCTTACAACTTCGTTTAGCAGTCCCCAAACATCTTCAGTGCAACTTTCCACAACAGAAGTGCCACAGTCTACATCTTTCAAGACTGATGCACCCACAGTGACAACAGAAGCAGTAACATCCTTTTCCACTGAAAGAAACAAATCCACACCTACTATTACCACTCAGACTCAATACTTGCCTGATACAGCTCCATCAACTACTTCTGGACAAACACAATCCACAATGAACTTCTCCACATCACTCAACACAGCTCCACAGCAGACAACAGAAAATGTGACATCAACTCTGAGCTCAACAATCACCAGTCATTCACTGACACCAACAATTCAATCGACATCTACTGTTGACCCACTCTCAAGTACGACTGTGAAAATCAGTACAGCTTCTACAGACTCTCTCAATATCACATTTTTGACTCAAACTACTGCTGTACCCAAAGGTGAAGAAACAACAACAAATGTACCAACAACAAAACTTAAATTTAGCAGTCCAGAAACATCTTCACCTCTGCCCCTTTCCTCAACAGAGGAGCCACAGACTAATGCACCCACAGTGACGAGTGAATCTGTAATATCTTCACCCTCTTCCACAACTACCAGTGTAACACAAACTTACAGTGAAACAACACAAGATACTCTGCCGACTGCACGCTCTCCCAATGTTTCTGTGACTGCATCAACATCAACTATGACATCAGCAACAGCTGGAACAGGAAGTGATGTAACAACAGCAGATGTTTTATCTCACAGTCCACAAACATCTTCAACATTCCACAAAACATTTTCTACAACACAGGAGTCTACATTATTTACACCAGATGTCACCAAGGTGACAAACGAATCCATGGAATCCTCCTCCACTTCACTGCCAACCAGCACACAACACATTTCAACACATTTTAGTGATGAAACAACACAAAATACTGAGCAGACACCAACCTCTATTGATGTCACATCCATAACTCCAGCTACCACTGTGACGACCAATAATGTTATGACAGCAAAAGTCACTACTGCAACTTCGTTTAGCAGTCCCCAAACATCTTCAACACAACTTTCCACAACAGAAGAGCCAATTTCTACGTCATTCGAGACTGATGCACCCACAGTGACAACAGAAGCAGTAACATCCTTTTCCACTGAAGGAAACAAATCTACACCTATTACCACTCAGACTCAACACTTGCCTGATACAGCTCCATCAACTACTTCTGAACAAACACAATCCACAGGGAATTTCTCAACATCACTCAACACAGCTCCACAGCAGACAACAGAAAATGTGACATCAACTCCAAGCTCAACAATCACCAGTCATTTACTGACACCAACAACAATTCAATCAACATCTACTGCCGACCCACTCTCAAGTACAACTGTGACAAACAATACAGCTTCTACAGTCTCTCCCACCATCACACATTTGACTCAAACTACTGCTGTACCCAAAAGTGAAGAAACAACAAATGTACCAACAACAAAGCTTACATTTAGCAGTCCAGAAACATCTTCACCTGTGCCCCTTTCCTCAACAGAGGAGCCACAGACTAATGCACCCACAGTGACAAATGAATCCGTAACATCTTCACCTTCTTTCACAACTACCAGTGTCACACAAACTTCAACTCTTCAGAACAGTGAAACAACACAAGATACTCTGCCGACTGCATCCTCTGCCAATGTTTCTGTGACTCCATCAACATCAACTATGACATCATCAACAGCTGGAACAGGAAGTGATGTAACAACAGCAGACGTTTTATCTCGCAGTCCACAAACGTCTTCAGCATTCCACAAAACATTTTCTACAACACAGGAGTCTACATTATTCACAACAGATGTCACCAAGGTGACAAATGAATCCATGGCATCCTCCTCCACTTCACTGCCAACCAGCACACAACACATTTCAACACATTTTAGTGATGAAACAACACAAAATACTGAGCAGACACCAACCTCTATTGATGTCGCATCCATCACTCTAGCTACAACTGTGACTACCAGTGATGTTATGACAGCCAATGTGACTCTTACAACTTCGTTTGACAGTCCCCAAACATCTTCAGTGCAACTTTCTACAACAGTAGAGCCACAGTCTACATCTTTCAAGACTGATGCACCCACAGTGACAACAGAAGCAGTAACATCCTTTTCCACTGAAGGAAACAAATCCATACCTACTATTACCACTCAGACTCAATACTTGCCTGATACAGTTCCATCAACTACTTCTGAACAATCACAATCCACAATGAACTTCTCCACATCACTCAACACAGCTCCACAGCAGACAACAGAGAATGTGACGTCAACTCCAAGTTCAGCAATCACCACTAATGTACTGACATCAACTGCAATTCAGTCAACATCTACTGTTAACCAAAACTCAAATGCTACAGTGACAATCAGTACAGCTTCTACAGTCTCTCCCAACATCACACGTTTGACTCAAACTACTGCTGTACCCAAAAGTGAAGAAACAACAACAAATGTACCAACAACAAAGCTTACATTTAGCAGTCCAGAAACCTCTTCACCTCTGCCCCTTTCCTCAACAGAGGAGCCACATACTAATGCACCCACAGTGACGAATGAATCTGTAACATCTTCACCTTCTTCAACACCTACCAGTGTAACACAAACTTACAGTGAAACAACACAAGATACTCTGCCGACTGCACCTTCTCCCAATGTTTCTGTGACTGCATCAACATCAACTATGACATCAGCAACAGCTGGAACAGGAAGTGATGTAACAACAGCAGATGTTTTATCTCGCAGTCCACAAACGTCTTCAGCATTCCACGAAACATTTTCTACAACACAGGAGTCTACATTATTCACAACAGATGTCACCAAGGTGACAAATGAATCCATGGCATCCTCCTCCACTTCACTGCCAACCAGCACACAACACATTTCAACACATTTTAGTGATGAAACAACACAAAATACTGAGCAGACACCAACCTCTATTGATGTCGCATCCATCACTCTAGCTACAACTGTGACTACCAGTGATGTTATGACAGCCAATGTGACTCTTACAACTTCGTTTGACAGTCCCCAAACATCTTCAGTGCAACTTTCTACAACAGTAGAGCCACAGTCTACATCTTTCAAGACTGATACACCCATAGTGACAACAGAAGCAGTAACATCCTTTTCCACTGAAGGAAACAAATCCAAACCTACTATTACCACTCAGACTCAATACTTGCCTGATACAGCTCCATCAACTACTTCTGAACAAACACAATCCACAGGGAATTTCTCAACATCACTCAACACAGCTCCACAGCAGACAACAGAAAATGTGACGTCAACTCCAAGCTCAACAATCACCAGTCATTTACTGACACCAACAACAATTCAATCAACATCTACTGCTGACCCACTCTCAAGTACAACTGTGACAATCAATACAGCTTCTACAGACTCTCCCACCATCACACTTTTGACTCAAACTACTGCTGTACCCAAAAGTGAAGAAACAACAACAAATGTACCAACAACAAAGCTTACATTTAGCAGTCCAGAAACCTCTTCACCTCTGCCCCTTTCCTCAACAGAGGAGCCACATACTAATGCACCCACAGTGACGAATGAATCTGTAACATCTTCACCTTCTTCAACACCTACCAGTGTAACACAAACTTACAGTGAAACAACACAAGATACTCTGCCAACTGCACGCTCTCCCAATGTTTCTGTGACTGCATCAACATCAACTATGACATCAGCAACAGCTGGAACAGGAAGTGATGTAACAACAGCAGATGTTTTATCTCACAGTCCACAAACATCTTCAACATTCCACAAAACATTTTCTACAACACAGGAGTCTACATTATTTACACCAGATGTCACTAAGGTGACAAACGAATCCATGGAATCCTCCTCCACTTCACTGCCAACCAGCACACAACACATTTCAACACATTTTAGTGATGAAACAACACAAAATACTGAGCAGACACCAACCTCTATTGATGTCACATCCATAACTCCTGCTACAACTGTGACTACCAGTAATGTTATGACAGCAAAAGTCACTACTGCAACTGCGTTTAGCAGTCCCCAAACATCTTCAACACAACTTTCCACAACAGTAGAGCCGCAGTCTACATCTTTCAAGACTGATGCACCCACAGTGACAACAGAAGCAGTAACATCCTTTTCCACTGAAGGAAACAAATCTACACCTATTATCACTCAGACTCAATACTTGCCTGATACAGCTCCATCAACTACTTCTGGACAAACACAATCCACAATGAACTTCTCCACATCACTGAACACAGCTCCACAGCAGACAACAGAAAATGTGACATCAACTCCAATGTCAACAATCACCAGTCATTTACTGACACCAACAATTCAATCAACATCTACTGCCGACCCACTCTCAAGTACAACTGTGAAAATCAGTACAGCTTCTACAGTCTCTCCCAACATCACATTTTTGAGTCAAAGTACTGCTGTAACCAAAAGTGAAGAAACAACAACAAATGTACCAACAACAAAGCTTACATTTAGCAGTCCAGAAACATCTTCACCTGTGCCCCTTTCCTCAACAGAGGAGCCACAGACTAATGCACCCACAGTGACGAATGAATCCGTAACATCTTCACCTTCTTCCACAACTACCAGTGTCACACAAACTTCAACTCTTCAGAACAGTGAAACAACACAAGATACTCTGCCGACTGCATTCTCTGCCAATGTTTCTGTGACTGCATCAACATCAACTATGACATCATCAACAGCTGGAACAGGCAGTGATGTAACAACAGCAGATGTTTCATTTAGCAGTCCACAAACGTCTCCAACATTCCACAAAACATTTTCTACAACACAGGAGTCTACATTATTTACACCAGATGTCACCAAGGTGACAAACGAATCCATGGAATCCTCCTCCACTTCACTGCCAACCAGTACACAACACATTTCAACACAATTTAGTGATGAAACAACACAAAATACTGAGCAGACCCCAACCTCTATTGATGTCACATCAGTAACTCCAGCTACCACTTTGACTACCAGTAATGTTACGACAGCAAAAGTCACTACTGCTACTTTGTTTAGTAGTCCCCAAACATCTTCAGTGCAACTTTCTACACCAAAAGAGCCACAGTCTACATCATTCAAGACGGATGCACCCACAGTGACAACACAAAATATATTGCCGACTGCATCCTCTCCTGATGTTTCTACAACAGAGAAGTCACAGTCTACACTACTCAATACCGACTTCCCACAGCCATCTTCCACTGCACAAATCAAATCCACACCCACTATTACCACTCAAACCCACCATTCACCAGAAACAATACATTCACTTACAACTGGGCAAGGTCATACAACCAAATTCTCTACAGCACAGATTATTACAGTGCAGACTACAACGGCTGTGACATCAGCGGAAACAACCAGCACAAACACACTTACACCAGAAATCAGTCAGTCAACATCTACCATCAGACCATTCTCAAATGCTACAATAACAGTGATAAGACCGTCTACAACTCCCCAGTGTACGGCTGAGGACTGTCATTGTAACGGGGCTCCCTGTTCATTCAATGTTACACTTGGAAAATGTCAGTGCCACTGTCAAGGTTTCACCTATGGAGATACATGCTCGTATGGACACAATGAGACAACAGCTGTCGTTGGTGAGGGGTTTTTTTTGTCTCCAAATACTGTCTTGTACAATCTTGTTACGACTGAAAATAATGTAGAATGCAGACTTAAGTTACAGGATTTAAACTACATGCTTGTCTTAATTTTGAATAGATTTGTTTGCTTTGTGCATTGATACCACTTCTACTTCATGTTCAGTGTGAAACGTTATTGCAATATTAAAATAATGGTATCATAATTCTTTGCAGATAGCGACGCAATACCAACAAGAAAAGCAAATATTTCTTTGGAAATCATGAAGACATTTGAGGATGCTTTTAATAATCTAAGCTCACCTCAGTCACAAGAATTCATCCGTACATTAACAACGGAGGTACAGCATGTATTTTTTTTCAATGTTCCATGAGTTAATGATTTTTACACAATAAGTGATGATAAAGCAGAGAATATTTACTCTTGCCATATAATTTCTTCTACCTGATAATTTTGGCAAATGTTAAATACAGATTAATAATTGTGTGTATTATGCTCTACACATTTTGATTTGATGTGAATATACAAAGAACATCTGTATTTATTGTCATAATTGTGTTATAGTAAGAGCTGTCATGTGTTGTCTTTCCGTTTCCAGCTCAGTGCCTTATGCAAAGAGGTAGATCCACAGAACTTCAAAAATGTACAAGTCATCGAATTAAGGTAGGTTTTTTTTAGATTATTAATTTATCACAAAATACTTTAATGTACTAATTTGATCCGGTGCATGTTGTTCTTGTTTAGTAATATCTATTGGGTTTTTTTGTTTCTTGCTGTAGACCAGGAAGTGTTGTTGCAGAGTCTGTAGCAGAGTACAACTACACAAACAATGAAACTCAAATCCAGATTATCAACACTAAACTAGGTGGCATATTGACTGGCATCTTGAATGACACAAGGAACCTAAAAAGAATTGCTCAGGCCTTTGGTAATGTGAGTGTGCAGCTAAATGGAGTTATCTTGCAGCCAACTGATATTAAAAGTGAGTATATCACGTGTCAAATATAAACATGCATCATTCCAAACACTGCTACTTTGAACAGTAAACTTCTCTTACAATATGTCTCAGTTAGGCAAGGTATTCATACAAGATTATACATGCATTTTTTAATCACACAGATATCACAGACCTGCAGCCTTTTATTAACTGCAGTCAGTTTGCTGATTACACTGCTGAGCTTACTGATGGTCGCTGGCAGTGTGTTGGACCTTGTAAAACGAATCCTGACTACTGTCATCAACACGGAGAATGTCAGAATGACATTCTAATTGGGCCGACCTGTAGGTAAGACAAAAAAAAAATTCTGGATATTATCTGAATTCTGGTTATCTTACATTTGATTCCTGTTGAATCAGATCATTCATGTGCCTCTCAAACACAGGTGCTATGAGTCTAGCCTGGAGCAGTATTATGGGCAACAGTGTGACTTCTTCCACTGGGGTCCAGGTTTCTATGGAGCACTCTTTGGATCGCTGGCAGCAGCTTTGCTCCTGATTATTGCTGTCATTGCGGTCATTATGGCCAAAAGGAGACATATGAGCATTTGGTGGGTTATGATGGTCAACAAATTATGCTTTGCTTTGCTCATAATGATCAAATTACAAACATTGCCAAAGTCCATATGATGAAGAAATTGTCTCTGTATCTCAGGACTCCCAGATCCCATGGCAGACTGACTGATTTTGAGGGAGACTTCTTTGACTTCTCACATATAGGTTTGTCCTGGTCTGCTTTTTCAGTAATCCTTAATCTCTTTCTCAGCAGTGATTTTAACAAGTATTCACAATGTGAGCATCTTTTCACCAGGCCTGGCTGCAGACCGGTCCACATTGGAAGGTTTTAGACCACGTCTAGAGAATGTTGACCCCAGATTACAGGTATTCTTGGTTATTATTATGCATTTCCATACTTACAATGCCTACGAAAGCCACTAAGTAACTACTAGCCTATTTTCCATCAAATATTCTGAGAAGGACTGATGTATTAAATGTGAGCTAATACTGAAAATGTTGATATTATTGAGCTTTGCTTCCTGTATTTCTCCAGGTCAGAACCAAACGTCCAGAGGTTGTACAGCAACCCTAGATGAAGACTACAGATTGGAGAGTTTTGTTTTCATTGTTAAGTTTTCCATACTAGCAATGAACAAAGCAAGTTTACAGATCAGTCCGAATGTTGTTGGAACCAGCAATAAAATATTGTATATAACCCAATATACAAATATTGTATTATTATATTATTTATACCTATATTTATATTCACTGTTAATCATTGTAGTCTACCTTCATATCAAATGATCCTACAACTGCAAAACTCTTGTTATTTAATTAAAGCCACAGCCATCCATATTTACATTAAATGTTTTGAGTGTTTTCATTTCCATTCTCATCTATGAAAACTATGTTGATACACTAAGTAATTTTGGGGTCAGTGAGCAATGCTCCTCTGCAGGAAAGTGAGACACAAGGTCAGAAAAACTATATTCAAAGAATCTTTTCTATTCCTAGATATCCCTTGAAGTCTTGGGCAACTCTGATGGACAGCAGTGCCCAGGGGTTGTCTCAGCATTGTTGCCTTAATCACATGAAAACACATTGTTGCCATATTTGAATAGATTTTTGACCCAGGTCTTGTTATAATGCCTTTTGCTGCAAGCATTGCACATCTACATTGCCAAAAATATTGCCTAGTGTGTCACCACTTTAAGAGTACACTAAATAATTTCAAAAATGTAGAAAATGTGCTGAATTTGCTGAGTAGCCTTTGGGTGTAATGTTGTGAACTAGGAGTAAGCCCAAGAGTATAGATTCAAACTACTTTAGGTTGTGATCAGCATTTTGAGTGGAGTGTGGAGCAGGTTGGGTCTGGGATGTCTTAACTTACTGCTGAGCCTGCTGAGGGTGTTTTGGGTGTAATTCAGCTAAATGTGATAGGAGATGCATCTCACCCACCTCCCTTTCCTCTACATCAGTGGTTCTCAACGTGGGGTCTGGGGACCACTAGAGGTCCTTGAGGGGGTTCCAGGGGGTCCCCAGCAAATTGATGAATTGTTAAACTTCAGCATTATTTAATTTACAAGAAGTGAACACAATTAGAGAATGTAGAAGAATGACTGTTTTGATCATAGTTTCACTGTTATCTCTCTACCCACAATACAGATAGTCATGGAATGGACAAAATCATATCTAACAATAAAAATATTCTCAGATTTGGGTCTGAGAGATAAAATCTCATCAAAAGGGGGTCTGTGGCCCTAATGTGGACTAAACTAGGGGTCCTTGATATGAAAAAGGTTGAGAATCACTGCTCTACATCATATCGAGGCTTCTGTTCACCCAAAAGTAACACAAGGGATACTTACCCCAGACGACAAATCACCATTAGGCCTACTTACAGTGTGTCTGTGGTACTCAATAGTGAGTTTATAGTGACTTTATCATACGTTTTGGTATTTTGTCTCCTTTGGTATCACTGCTACAGTCCTATAGAATATTAAACACTGTTTAAAAACACAGTTTTGCTGTGATATACAGTATAGGCTACCATTCTAAAATGTATTAGGATTAGAGGATTTTATGTATCACTGTTGCCTAGTTGTTTTTCGTTAGGGTGCACTGAAACGCCAATTACGTCTCAAGACACAAACACATGGAAACCAAGATTAATCATGAGTTTACCTGTTAGTTTCTTGACACGCTCCTGTGCCGACGACACAAATTGGCATTACTTCGGCATTCCAACATGGCGGTTAATGATCAAATCCAGTGTTGGATTGTGTAGTTTGAAGATGAAGACACACTATTCTCTGACAACTCTGCCAAGCATCACGTACTTGCTCCAGCCTTTTGAAGTTTAATCAGGGAGTTCATTTTCTCTGCAACAGTGATGGTATTGACTTCCTTCAGAGTAGTTATAATCTTCTGTCACTAGATGGCGTGCGTGCTCTCATATGATGACATTTTGCTTTTGCCATTTGTGTGAGAGAGCAAGGGAATATCAAGGGAATATCCTACAGAGAGGATGTCTAGAGTAGTAGCCTACTTGGCTACACTATAGTATCTAGTCCTAACTTTAAGGCTGATATTCAGAGATGAAGTGGTAATTAAAAAGGTGGGTATACCCTGACTTCCACTCATGATCATCATAAACAACCACCAATACAAGCAAAAATCTATTACCCTTTGAGAAAAACATTAATTCATGCTCCCTTAACAGACTTAAAAGAAAGTCAGTTTGATACTATTTTATGTACACCAGTGGTTCTCAATCCTTGGGGCCAGAGCACTGCTTTTTCCTACCGGGTAGCTAATTGCATGCATGTCACCTTAAAAAGGAAGGTAAACTGTATTTCTCAGATAAAAAAGGTGGGTAAACCGAGTTTAGGTGGGTTCACCCTCATTCCTCATTCCTTCTTACATCTAGATTCAGTTTGCCTCTTTTATATCCACCATCCTGAGTGTTTGATCATCATTTTCAAATGCCTTCAGACATGACAAACTAAATCTGAAACACATAGTCATCATTTTAGAAACAACACATGTATATATTGGTATATTATACAGTCTTATGAGTAGAGAATTATTTTTAAAATAGCATATGCATTAAGAATATGGTTTTAGATAGTTTACTGATATATTTGAAACTGGAATATTGTTTATGTTGGTTTGAACTTTTAAACTTATCTTATTGAGTGTTTCATCCCTTATGTACAGGAATGTAGCCTCAAGTCAAGATGAAGCTCTTATGAAAGCTTCAAATTTCAGACCAAAGGTGATTGTGAATTTGTCATCAGGACCCCTATTTTAAGTTGTCTTTTGAAAACAAAAGTTGCATTTAACTGATTTGTATCTTTCTTTCTGGTTTCTGTACATCTGTATATATATTAAATTACTGTTACAGTATCTGCTTGATATTCAAATCCGATTTCTCAATCACTGAGTAACCTTGAATGGATCCAGCAGTGACAGTCTTGATTGCAAATATTGTAAATTATTTGTTTTTATTACTGATTGGATTACTTCTCTCTTCTTCATAAAGTTATGTGAGGATTTGGTGTTGTTTCTGATATTGACAGAGGTGTCAGTCATCCAGTATTCTTGTTTATGTTTTTCAGGGTTATTGTTTTGTGCTTTTGTTGTAAAACATTTGCATATTATCATTATAATTGCTACCACCACTACGGTTACACCCTCACACAATGTAGGCAGCACTGCAGACTTGTGTAAGAGCCAGACATAGAAAGCAGACATGCTCTATTCCATCTGCAGACCAAACAACAGAGGTTATGTAACAATTAATGAGGCAGAAACCATAATGAGCATAATAATTCTTATCATGAAAAAGGAGCTCCTTCCACTGGGTAATCTTCAGCCGAACCAGCCAAGGACTTCTGTCTAATTACTTGATGCCAAAAATATATTTATCAGTGTTGTAGTTGAGCCACTAAACCTCCAAGTCGAGTTCCATGTCCTCGGTGCTTGAGCCCAAATTAACTCCATATCCTGGCGGAAATGTTCAATTTGAGGGTCAAGATGTGTTGAGAGCAGACAACTGAGTTGTTATCATGTAACTTTATGTTCAGGGATCAGAAGTAATTCAAAAACTCTAGAGAGAGCTAGACAAAGACAGCTTGAGGAACAAAGTGACTGAAATTCGCCAATGCACAGGCTCTGGTGTAACAATCCCTTGTGCTAGCACAGCCAAGTCTGATAAAAGTGCCATGTCCAGTCACAAGTCTAGTCAAAAGTAATGAAAATTGTGAAAATGGAGTCCAAGTCCAATCACAAGTCTGAATCCTGGACTTGAGTACTACAGCAATGCCTTTTTGTACTCCAACAACAGCACTGCAACAGTACAACAATGCATTTTTTGCCATTGATTTATCTGCAAGCACACCTCAGATTAGTTGGCTTGTTGATTCATTTGGCACTTGATCTTTCCTGCCCCCACCAGGCCACATTTTAAATGAGTAGCCTTTGTCGCAGTTGCCATAGTCACCACCCATGCTGTCGCCTAGCAGCTCACCCAAGAGTGAACCAGGTGAAAGGGTTTGCAGGTGGCCTAGATAGTTCACACTGTCGCCTTTTGTTCCACTGAGAGGATAGTACACAATCAATTATTATCAGCACACCATACCTACAGAAATGACTGCTGCCTTTTCAAGAGATTATGGTGGATAAAGTAACAGCAGCTGAATACACCCTATTTAGGTAATTATTTTACCTCTGGTGCTCTGTGTGGTTCACTGTGGTTTCGGCTCCATGCCTAACCACATGGACAAAAGTTAAAGAGTGAAAGCACTTGCAACATTGTTAAATGCTTCAAATCTGGGGCTCGAAGCTGGCTGCCATGGAGCATCTGAGTTGTCGAGCGGCGAGGGGAAGAGTCATAGTTATAACCAGGAAGAGGAAGGGAATATATACCTGTCAGTCGATCTGTCACTCTTCTCTATCTGGATGGAGGCCAGTCACAATAAGGCACAGCATGAGGGTGTGTGGGTGATAAAACAGGCCAAACAGCTGAGTTAAGAGTTCACTTGACACATTCACAGAAATATAACAGAATGAAGCAGACTCATAAATAAGATGTTTTATTTTGTTTTCTTTTTAAAGACTATAGAATGATCAACTATTCATAACGACAAATGGAATTGTTAAATACTGTACACAGCATACTGTACTCTCCCAGTGCATGTCTTCACCACAGCAGAGAACGTCAGTTATTTCTTGATGAACTAGTCTTCATTTGGTTTTATTATTTCTAATAAGACATATGAATACGTTAAGATTAAATAATTTCAGTGTATAATGTAAACATTTTTCAGACATTTAAGTCAAAACAACATTGTGTTGGCAAGGTTTGTGAGCAGAAGGGAGAGAAAAAGTATACTTCAATGACCGTTTGACCTTAGCGCTTATCTGTTTCCCAAATTGAACACCATGTTCTATACCAAGGGTTACTTCAATGAATGTGCTACATTTACTATATCATCCTGATGGTTTTTCAATCATCTATAACAATAAAATTCATACATTTTCTTGGCTGCCAGCAGCCAAAGTCTCTCGGACCACACCCACTGCAATCATGTAAGGTAGGAATGCATGAGCAGAACAGGAAAGTCTGTGTCAGGCAGGTAAGCCCTGCACTGTCTGTGTAATGTCTCTGTGTTAACAGGTTTGCCTAATATCTCCATAATCTAAGATCTCTAATGGTAGACAACATATCCTATATTAGAACTGATTTTGTATTATTCTTAATCTTAACTAATTGCCTCAGTGGAGGTGTTACTTGTTCATTGTCCACTTGTAATTGAATAAAAAAAAATTGTCAGTTCACCTATTCATATGTAGCTGGTTACCTCGTCTTCTCTGAGGACCATGAATTTATAATGTGACCTTAGACACTATTTAAATCAAGGGGATGTGAAATATTATAATTATAATATCAATGGAGGTAGTATGTGAGGCAAATTAGTTCCAGGCAATGACTCACAGCTTGACCAAAAATGAACTCCTCCAACTGTTTGACATAATTCAGTAAGAACAGCATACATTCACATATGTTCAACAGGCCAATTTCTGTGCAATAAAACAGACCTGGACACTGAAAGAAAGTAATATAAGTGTGCACTTTAGAGGGTTGTACTTAAAAGCAAGTGCTGCAAACAAGCAGAGCACGGTAACAAATATTGTTAAAAAAATTTCTACTAATTGTAGAAAGTCATTCTATATAGTATCACCAGAACACTTTTCCTACTGCTGTTCACATGCATGTATGCACAAATACATACACATACATACATACATACATACACACACACATACATACATACATACATACACACGAAGAGACAAGTACACCAATATAAGCTGCACTAGACATTCCACTGGAAACATGCATAGCTACCAGTAATACACCCACCCACTAGTACAAAATGTACATGCCTTGTGGGAGACACAAATTAACGCAGATATAGTAGCCTGAGTAAGACTGGAACTTCATCAAGGCGGGAAACTATATCAGTCTTGACATGCATTCTTAAAGCATATCCATGCATACACAATAGCAACTAAAATGGGGATTTGCATGATAGCATCCTTCATTTCCTTAAAAATAAATTGGCCTTGTATTTAAACTTAATATATTAAGTGATACATGGTTACTTTACTGACCTTTTGTCCCTTGTGAGATACAAAAGCTATGTCAAAAAACCCTAATGCATCTCACAAAACATCCTCAACCTTCCAGACACAAAACACTGAGCACATGAGGTTCAAGTCCTGCTTGTACCTTTTGACTGCACCACATCATCAGCAAAACAGTACAATATTGAATATCATGAAATAATAATCATATCAAAAATAATCTCTACAATGTTGAATTTTACCCACAATCTATAGTCAGAGACACAGCATTTAAGTAAAGCATCTCTCTGTTGTGATAGCCATTCCAACATTTCCAGTAACTGCATACAGTGCACACATACCCTGTGTTTTCAGAATACAGAAGGGGTAAAAAAAAAAATGAGTAAAAGCAGCGGTTTGAGAGGCGTTAGCGTCCAGTTTCACCTTTTTGCCAAGTGGTTTTTGCTCATGTACCATAGAGTCCTCTCCTACTTAGATTTTCAAGACTAAAACTTTTCAAACTAAATCCACATGTGGTCTCCTCCTGGTCTGACAGTCCCAGTCTGAGTCTGACGCCTCTGCATTACGACCTGCAGGGCTGTTCACGACCCGCAGAAACTTCTCCACATAAGGGGTGTCCATGAAAGGAGGCCGCTGAGGCAGGAGATAGTAGTGTGTGGTGCTAGCCTTCCTGCCGTTCTCCATGACGGGCAGGATGCAGGGTGAGCCCTCGCTGTTCTGTCTCTGTAAACCCCGGAAGCTCACATACTTAGGATCCGGTGCAAAGCTTTGGGTGGGGGGCATCACCCCGTTGATGTACGTCGGGAGGCTCTTGGGACTGGGGGTACGGGAGCTGCCTCTGGACAAAGGTTCCCTTGGGGGCACCTTGGGGGGTTTGTCGTCATCGCTGTAAGCCCCTGACGAGACCTCTGCTGACCAGCGGCGGTAGTCTACTGTCTTGATGGGCCGTGGAGGGATAGGGGGTGGCACTTCTGGCTTATCCATGCCGTGGGTGTAGCGGTGGTGGCACGTCAGGCGCAGTGATGTGGGCTTGTTGAAGGAACCGGCTGGGCCAGAGTGAGAGCGCCGCAGCTTCCTCTGAGTCCGGTCCTGCTGTCTCTGACAAACGACCACCAGTGGCTCAGGCGGTTCCGGCAGCTGCTGCTCAGGTGGTTCCCGCACCTCCTGCTGTGGCTGCGGTTGGTGCTGCTGTTGGGGCTGCTGCGGGCTTTGCTGCCCTGTTGGACCCTCAAAGTAAGCGTAATTAATCTGCCCGCAGCCCCTGAAGCTCCGTCGGCTCGGGACTCCATAGCGAAAAGGAGACGATTTGGGACAATGATCAGGCACCAGGCAGCGGCTGTCGTCTGAACTCGTGAAAAATTCGACCTCGTTGTCAATAGCCTGCTCATGGGAGATATCCGTTTGTGCGGGGAGGGGAGGGAGAGGCTTGGAACATCTGCCTGGCGTCTGTGGCGGACTGCTGCACTCGTACACAGACAGCCTCTGGAATGAGGGGACCACCTGGTCATCATCAGCAGGGCTTGGGGTGGACAGTTCAGCACTGCATGACAGGGAGAGATGGGTGGGCCTGGATTTTTTAGGGGGTAATCTCTGTGTGCTGGGGCTATGTTTCTGTCCTGTCAGTGGGGAAACACAAAAGTAAGAGTAATTATCATATTGTTGAACAATAATAACAATTTGTATCCACTATATCCTGTACAAAAAGGTTAAAAAACGTTTCATATGTAAATCCTGGCAGTGGTGTGTTTGGAGGTCACATAATTTGTTACAACCATAAAACCATCTCTCACATTTTGGTTAAACATTCCCATTGGTAAGTTTAGATCTGGACTCCCAGCATGCTCTGAGTTTCTGGAAAACCACTTACTCAGTATGTAACAGCTGGTTCAAAAGTACAATTCAAGGTCTCCGTTTCTAGCATGAGAGTACGTTGGAAGATGCATGCACTGATGGGTTGTACAGTGGATAGATCCAAGCACTTACTCTCATAAGTTAGAGATGGTGTAGGTGGCACCTGTTGCTGGGCACGGGAGCTGTGATCCATGTGTGCAGGATCTATACTGAAGTAGAAGCTGTTAAAAAGAAAAATTATAACGTTAATATTAACCACAGCAATAATCTTGCCACTTACTTTACACTTTACAACAAGAAATCCTGACAGAGTGCATAAACCCTTCAGAACATCATGCAGATTTCATACACCTTCCCTTTCTAGTAATGACCTGCTAGTATTGGCACCTGAGCACTCACTTGTCCAGCTCATGGCGATAGGTCCATGAGGGTTTGGATCCAGCCATGCTGTGACAATAGCTGCCCCGCAGGAAGGGGCTTTCTGCGGGAAAACAGATCTCCTGGGCAGTCAGGCCCGCTGTGGACATGCTCCAGGCACACTCGGGTCGCATCAAAGCCAGGAAACACTCAGATCACCCGGCTGGCTGCCACTGCTTCTGGTGTACCTGTAACACAGCCAAGACACAGACATGAATGACAGTGAAAGAGCGTTGGAAGCAGAGGCCAATGAAGAGGAACAAAACCTATATGCAGCATGCTGAAAAATTCCCTCTAAAACCAGAGCCAGTAACTTCTAGTGAAGCCAAGAGTTTTGCAGAGGAGAACACTTCAAAGGAAGAAAATCTTGATATCAGAATGGAGGCCAAAATACAGAATCTTCCCCTCCCTCTCTAAAGCTGTCCACCTGGCCCAACTCTCTCATAAGAGTCATGGCCTTGTGCATGTAGTGGTGCATTTCACAGAAAACATGAGGCAACATTCTCCTTGGCTCCTCTGACTGTGGAATGACAAACGCTCAGTTTGACGGGGCTTTAGGACAGTTGTGCCCCAACAAGCCCTGGGGACAGACTCTGTCGCACCCTGTCACACATAATGCTCTGGCCAGGAGTTTTTACAAACTAAATGCGCAAGCGATAGATAGATAGATAAAAAAAAGGAGATTGCCGAGGGAAGACCTTGTTGGTTAAAACGTTGCTATAATGAAGACTTGGGAGCTTGCATCAAGTGTGCAGATTTTTTTGTTCTTCAAGTCTACTTTTATAAAACAACTGGTCTAAACCTAGATGGGGTGTGGACACGTCTCATGTACAAATGTCAGAAAACTAAAAATAAATACCATCCTTTAATTTTTAAGAGGATTTAACAAAGTAGAAACCTATGTGAGTTTTACAAAGTGGAAACTGTGAGTGGCATAAGTGTCTCGATTCTAAATTATTTGATACTACACACTGAAAAATGTAGGCTAATACACAAGTATGTACAACAACATTGTACATTCTCCAATAAATCACCAACAGAGGTGTTTCTATGGGCATTCAATGATCCTTATGCTTCACCTATAGCCAGAGTCTATTTAAGCCCAAGTTTTTTTCATTACAGTAAGTTTAAAACTTAGTGATTTCTGCATAATTATGCCTCTCAACTTAATATAATTGTACTGTTAACAATTTATGTTGAAACTCAGAGAGTGTGTGCTGCAGAGCTGAACAGCAAAGAACTCCTCCTGTTACCAGAGATAAACCTGGTTTTGCAAGCGCTCCTCATGTCAAATGACCTGGATGTTCGTGTCGGCTCTGCATCAGGGCTGAGTAAACAATGCATACAATGTTCAGAGGGGATGATCGAGCAGCACACTGATATTTGTGCGGTCAGCATTGCATTGGACGCAAAACTAACATTGATTTTGGCTGCTTACTGGATGAACCTGTTGCCCATGATACAATCTCTAATCTTACATTAAGAAGATTTGTTTTCTTTGTGCTGTGAGGTGGAATGACTTTGGAAAGTCACAAAGTTTAGGTAAGCAGAGCCTTGACATTTTCAATAAAGACCAGAGATCAGAATAATCAAGCAAGAGTATCATGAGTAGCTATAAAGTGTCTTTGTTGTACACCTGTGCATATATGAGTGACTGTGATAGCAGCCATGCATTGTTGCATCAGATCTTATAATGACTTAAGTGCACTAGCAACATTTTCAACACTATTAATCACACATTTCAGAAAACAGGTGCATCAATAATCTTAATGGTCATCGCTGCTGGAGACCACAAATGGGTGTGTGCACACCCAGAGACAAGCTGTCCTCCTAATAATGTAGGGGTGATGACTGAGAGGAACATGGCCCCTAGTTCCTGGTCTCCTAGGAACAAATGACTAGAGAGGGGCCATATCTATGTGATGCCCAGACAGCTGGTGAGAAACAAAGCTCTAAAACAACAGGAAGCTTGGGACATCAGCCTGAGCCAAATTGCCCAACAAGGCATCCAATCCCTCTGCCCAGGGCCGCCGATTCGGTTCGGTGGGGATGGGAAGCAACCTGATCCTCGATAATGAACCCCCAGGGCCCTGCGCTTCCTCTTGCAACAGGTGCAAAGACAGTTCATCCTGGCAGTTAACCACAGGCGCATTTACAGGCAACAGGATTAAACAAATGATGGGTAGTCATGCAGAGCATTAACCCTCTTAAGGAGGAATTTTGTGAGCCACTCATTTCAGAGTAGAATGTGGGCTTTGTATAGTTAGGCTTGACCTCTCTTCTATCACATGGGTCATAGGTGGACAGAGTCCTCTGGCAATCTGCAGGATGTGAAAATACTGACAGATGACCTGAGGAGCGGATTTAGTGAAGAAGAACACGCAGGGTCCCGGGGCGGGGGCGTCAGGGCTCCAAAACATCAGCAGATAGCTTGCTTTTGATAGGACACTAGGCACACGCAACCCTTGCAGGAAGGAGTTCACACCCCACCTGTGACACCCCTGCAGCGGTTTCCGAGCAACCATACCCGCTCTACCTGTGCGGCAAGCAAACAGCGCGCACACCCCCTCACTTTACCGGATTGAGATAATAATGGTTAAAAGCTCTCTAGCAGGCAGGTGACTCACACCATAACACACAAGTCAGCTATTTGACAAGTGTAGGAAATGATGAAATAGAATGGATTTGTGTGTGTGTGTGTGTGTGTTTGTTGTTCCAAGCGAAAATAAAACAATACGATACCTACAGGATATTAGCCTGGAATAAAACCATACAAGGTTATTGGCTTGCAATTAACCAAAGGGCAATGAAACAATTATGGAATATTCTCCTTTTATATGTGTTATGAGATAAGGTTAGGCATCATAAACCTAGTGAAAATAACAAATGCATTTCGTATGTCTAATTCTGTCGGGTCCTGTCAAATCATATTGAGTTCAGCTAAAAGAAAATGTGCCTCCCTAAAAGGCAGTCATAATCTCGCTCCCTGAGAAAAACAAACAGAACAAACTACAGCATATCAAATGTAGGAGTAATCTGACTGAAAGCTGAAGCTGCATCAATCATATGGCTGTCATGTTGTCACCAACATACAAAACAAGGCACAGACTAGACGCGGGGCATATCAGACATTTCAAATTATTTTCTGAACTCACCTAAATAACTTCGCAATTTTCCTCCGCTGCCAGACCTCTAGAGTCCTCTTTGGCAAAATATAGCTCCTTGGTTTCTGTGGTGTTTTGATATAATTCTGAAAACTTCAGTTTTCTCTTGCATCAGGCACAGGACGTCAGCGCGGTGGTGATACTGTAACTATAATGTGACACTTTTAGATAGTCTAGTATTGTAGTGAGCGTTGTTCTTTTAAGCTCCACCACACTACAAAAACGCAGTGGCTCCGCCTCACACACTTGCCCTTAAAGCTACAGCGTTTATTTTACAAGCCTGCCTGAACAGTCTCACTCCACAGTACATGCAATAAGAGAGGCTGAGAGAGTCATGCGTGTGGATTGCAGAATCAACCTTGAACATACAGAGGGCTCATTTAAGCATAGCCTTAGTTAACTTGATATGATCAAAGTCTGCAGTACTTAGTTTATCTCTGCTTTTAACCCGGGGGTGGGCAGAGCAGGTGTGAACACAACGATGCAGTCAGCTGATAAATTATTCCAGTGGCATGGGGACATACAGTTTAGTACTACAGCCATATTTCGACTAGGAATCAGCCATGCAACCGCTCAATGAAAAGTCAGTTTTGGAAACTGGTTCTTGCATGCTCCTAGGTCATTTCTGATGGGGAAGGTTTGTTTTATCCAAACTGCATGCTGCATTGTGAAAATATGCACAAATGTGATTTTGTTTTCAGACCCTTAACTCAAGTATCAAAGTTAGAATTAGGCCATATGTTAGGTGCAATAATAACCGACATTCCATGCAGTTATATAGCTACTTAAAGAGTTTTCCAATCAGCTTCATAAACAAAAGCAGGGCATAAGACTACATGAGAAATAATTGCACAAGTGTTAGGGGAGACAGAAGCAGTAATGGGGATGGCTCCAGGGAAGATAAGAGGGCAGGCACAGCAACACAGCCAGAAACGCTCTTATCTCCACAGTATTCTGCTGCTGACTGAATGGAGCCCATATTGTTTAGCAGCTCGCTTATCAGATCACTGTGGGCATTTTCTGTAGCTGGACCTGTTCTCTGTTTACCTGACTAGATGTTCGTTTTCACCTGAAATGTATCAGGTCTACACAAGTTAGAAACACAGTGAATGTGATCGGTCATCTCGGCTGTAGGATCCATACAGACAGACAGGGTGAAATTAAATTATATTTTTCCAGTTTAGGGTAATAATTTCTGAATAATCTGGGACATGCAATCCATCACACCATCCATTTACGGCCACTTAGCCTACTTGGGTCTTCAGCGGTGTTGTATTAACTGTGTCACCTAACCTAGCCAGGCTAAACAAACCCACCACTGACATGCGTGCTAACCAAACACAGCAGTACAATAGCTACAAACAGCTAGTGTGTTGAATCAATAGTGGCAGAAAGCAGAGGTGAGTGGAGAGAACAGAGTGTTCTTGTGCCTGAGTTTGTAAATCCCCATGGCTTGCTTTGGCCCCCGCACCTAACAGGCTTATCATTACATATTTGGCCCTTGCATGGACCAGGCTCTCTCTAATCCCCCTTTATAATTTCAGGCACATTTTTGGCATTCCTTTGGGCCAGTTGTGACCAGCAGGAGAAAGGGGTATCTGTGAAGTTCTGCTAGGTGAGTTTTACTATTTCTCATTTGTGTGTGTGTGTGTTAAGGTGAATGTCTATCAGAGTATCAGAGTCAGAATAAAATGATGGATGGATGATGGATGCTACAGGCAATACTCACCTATACAAAAAAAGCTTAAAATTCAAAAGTGAACAGAAACTTAGATATAATCAAATTCAATTAAATGTAGTGTGTGTTTGCGTGTCATGCAACAGTCAAATATAATATTGAATTTTACTGCACTGAGTCAGTAACTAGTGTTACTAACACTAGTGAGAATCACTCCGTCTGTAAACCGGACAGAAACATTCAGTGGGATAAGTAGGCTCTGCCCCCAAACTGTCTCTCCTCCCACTCCACCTCCCTCCCCACCCTGCCTGTGAGCCTCATGTGTGATGTCATCACTTACAGGAAGTTCCTTATAAAGTTAGTCAGGCAGGAAGAGAAGCAGGCACATTCAGTGGGAGCTCTGAGAGCGTGAGATGAAAGATATCCTGTCATAGAGGATATTCTTCTCAGGACCAATTACTTTGACTTTTCTTTGGTATTGTTTCATGACTCATGCTGAGCCTTATCCACCACATCCAGCATCCCAAAAATGACACCTCTCTCTGCTTTCCTCTCAGCTGCGCTTAGAGCCTCAAGGAATTCCCCTTTGTGGCTCACACTCCAACGCAAGGGTATACTTATGAAGTGACGCTACAGTCTATCAGCTGATTGCTATGGATCGAACAGGAAGGGTGGAGTTTTGTTAGAAACAGGGCACAACTCCATCATCGGTGTAAATGATTTATTGGCTATGGAGGTCACCGGGTTGACGGCCTCTGCCTGTTGAGGTAATTAAGTTACGTGCGTATCCAGCCTGTGAACAAAGTTCACATAGATATAAACACAGGAGCAAAAGGCTTAGTTTTGTAGTAAGGTGACGTCAAGGGGGTGTTAAGCTGTAAAGATGGTGAGGAATAAAGATTCCATTGAATATTGGTAAGTGTTATACACACTGACTTCGGCCTGTCATTTCTCTATGTACATGTTTTTGTTTTCAACAAAGGGTGATTATTGCGAGTATGAATGATGATATGATACTTTATCATACTATCCAAAAAGATATACAACAGTAACCAAAAGGAAGAATACACTTGTCACTTCAACATGACTGTGTCCTGTCCTCAGAAGTCATACTGAAGACGAGCTGTGTATCCAGTCGGTCCAGCTGTGAGGGCCGCAGCCAAGGTTCGGCTGACACATCACTGTGTATTATGGCTGGATCGTGGTTCTGTCTGGCAGACCCACACACACTTGGCTCCTGCCGTGGAAACAAAACACAAATCCCCAGGCAACAGGCTGTCATCTCTCACTAAAATGTAAATACGACCATATTACAACACTTTGAGTTGTTAACCGTACCACGCTTTGAGAGTCCTCCAGCTGCCTCACTTATTAATCACTTCCTCTGTTGGTACAAAGACTTCTGGGAAATGGAGGGATTTTAGGGTAAACTGCCTCACACACAGGTACTTTCTATTTTGGTATACAATATAATCAAAAGCAGCAATAGCGAGTCATCATTGCATCACTCCTCAACACTGTTATGTTGAGTGGTTCGAGTGCGGCCACAGCCTGCTGTTAGTGATGGGTGGAGCGAGCCAGTCCTCAATGATGACAGGGTGTGTTTAGTCTCCAGGACCCAAAGATCATTTCAGACTGGGGGAGTTATTGGCAAGCACATCCTGTGACTGTCCCGGAGACTGAATAGAAGTTATGCTAGTGATTATGATGAGACGATTATTAGAGGCTTTACCATTATTAAAGCTACATGATTGAAAACAAAACATGTCATAAAAATGCTTTGTAGATTTTTGAGAAGTGGTGAAGAGAATGGGGATGCCACATTTACACAGTCACACAGTCTCACTCACATAACTATCCACAGACACACACATACGCACACACACATCTGTGTCTGATGTTTGGGGAGAAGCTGTGAAATAGACAGCTGTGGTCTGATGGAGAATGTCACGCTGGACCGACTCCCTCCAACCTCTGGTTCAGGGCCAACTCTGCTCACAGGCTACAGCAGAAGAATCCAACAGGACTGACTGACACAGATGGATGCTGCTGGTTCCTAATATGCCTTGTTTCCGGGGCATTTGGCCCAACAGCTAATCCTCTGTGAACAGTATATCTGTTATCTTTTGCCTACATCCTAATTTTTCTCATCTGGCTGTGATATTCTGTACTGAATCCTTAAGGGTCTCACGAAGAGAAACACTAACAGTTTCTGCAATGGAATGTGTGTATTGCATTTCCAACGGTCATAACAGGAGTTTCTGGCATTCAGCCGATGACTATCCCAGGTTTTTCCGGTGTTTCTGATGGCAGTCTTTGGAGGACGAGGTCAGGGCTTTGCTTAATGTAGCGATCTATTAATCTTAAGTAACAACTGATTGCTGGGGGAGTTCACTCCTCCCTGCTTTCCTGGTTCAGCATCGCTCATGGGAGATATTGCAAACACAGACACACACCAGGACCCAAGCCCCCAGATCTACTGATAAAGATTTCAGATGTTGCGTCCACCCAGGAGATGGAGAGCCTTACCTTCAAAGGGGGGCACTGCTAATGGACTGAGGTAGAGATCAATATCCACAAGGTTAAGAAAGCACTGCTCTGTGGGTGCGCCGCAAGGAGAGAAAAACACATGCTGAATGATGAACGCAGTGGAAGCCCACAGATGAGCTGCAGTCGGTGAGGTGAATGAAGCTTGTTTCTCCATTTGTGTTTGTGTATGTGTGTGTAAACGTTTGGGGGTGTGTGTGAATGTGTGTATGTATGCGTGCATGTGTGTGTGCATGTTGCAATGCCTGATGACAGGGACTGACTCATCCAGGGCAGAGTATGTGCTTTGTCAGGGAGCCTTTTGTTCCATTCACACGTGGATTTAGGGACTCTGATGAAGTCAGCCACGCTACCTGATCTGGTGCCGGGCAGCAGCCACATTAATTCCTCACACCAGAAATGCTCTGGATCGCTGCTCACACAAGCCTCTTAACAAGTGAGCCTGCGGGCTCTGGAGAATACAGATGAGGTCCAACTCTCATTTTCCATCTCCTACGAGCAGGTCGGCTGTGTAGACGCATTTGTTTAGGGCAAAATACGGTGCTCCAGGGAGAGATCCGTGCGTGGGCGGAAATGCACAGTCTCGTCCTGAACCCAATCATAAGGGTATGAGGACTATAAGAGCCTTGGGGCTACATGCTGAAAGCCAAGTCAGATGAATAACCAAACAGCCGTCTGCACCACAACATCTTTTGTATCTTCCCTCACATGGATTAATGCAAAGTCACGCTACAACCCACGAACAGCTTTATATTGAAACACAATGCATTTTGGAAGGGCCAAGGAAAGACACAGCTTTACCCATGTATTTATTGCAGGTGCTTGAGACTTGAGAGAGTTGTTCTTAGTATACAGTTGTATGAATTACCAAATTTGTTTTTTGCTGTAATAATAGATATATATTTACATCACCATATTTTATTACTTACTACCAAAACAACTGAAAAATGACTAAGATGAATTTTTCCACACTATGGTATTACCAGGACAAAATAGAGGCTTCAGTTGACCCACCATCCTAACACCAGCAGTGCAACTGCATTGTAAATTTAGCTCTGGATGGAAAGAACATTCAGAGTCAAGTTTAAATAAGGACTGTAATTATCTTTGAGCCAGTGGACTATTCTCAGCACTGCAGAAAAATAATGGGTTATTGCTGCTAAACATGCTCTTTTTAAATTACGTAACAGGCAAAGTAAAAACTCTGTGTCTTTGTTATGGGAGACCTATCACTGCTTGTGTACTAAAAGGGCTACCAAAGTGTGATTCTGACTTACTTCAGTGTCTCGAACATAGATCATGCTTTGTTCTGAAGGCTCTCTGCACTTTCAGCGAGCCTGCCTCTCCATGGTACAGTATATATACAGCAGGAGGGGCCCAGACAAAGTGCTCCCATTTGAAGTCAAGATCAAATCTAGAATTAAGGGTTGTCAGGTCTTGTAAATTAAACACAATTTTCAGTTTATCCTTGCCTTCTTTCCGGCTTCCAGCAAACCGCGGAGACGCTGTCCTCCCCGCACTCCTGTGGTCCCTGGCAGGAAGTAAATCAGCCAGGGAGCCGCCCCAGACCAAACACTGCATGGGCCTCTGGAGCCTCAAGGTGTGGGCGTGTGGGAGGTGTGCACACAGCTCACAGGGCACAATGTGCTTGTTACTTACCCGTCAAGTAAAAGAACAGACTTTGCTGTATACACAGACATGCACATAAACTCACATTAACTCGTGCCAAGATAAGTACACTCACAGACGCATACGCACACACGTTTAAACGTGCGCACACACACACACATACAGTCATGCACACAAACACACACACACACACACACAAACTCAAACCTTTCCATTTTCTCATTTACCAACCTACACACTCAAAACAAGACACACAGACAGTTTCAGAACAATATAGTCTACATTTACACCCACTCCCAAAAAACCTCCCTTTAAAACAGTATTTAAAGCCTTCTCCTGAATGTCCTTACTGAAAAAAGTTCAGAAAAACATCTAAGTGTTTAGATATGCACTACACAGGAAAAGAGGGTCATTTCACACTCTTCTAAGAGATATCGCACTCGCATACGCGTCCCTCTGACCTTAGGCTGCCTTTGTTGCAGGGCTGGTTTTAAGTAGGGGATCACGTCGAGGTGGTTAAGACACATTATGACACTGTGCCTGTGTTGAAGAGCCTTGTATGTTATCTGGCCCTGAGTGTGTCCGCCCTCAGAACACGTTTTCAAAAGACTAACAGAGGGGACAGCATAAGATAGGATCTCTTCAGTTTTCTAAAGAAAAAATGGCATCCTCCTTTCCATAGATTAGTAGATCATTAGTAGAATGGCAATACTGTTTTCTCAGAACTTCAGTGAAAGCATTGGAAAAACATCCTAAGCTCAGGGGGTTTTCAGGGAGATCAAACATAGCAGACTTCAGAAAATGGCCTTTGAGCATTTCTCTGTCTGCTCCCAAATAACTACAGCCTGTAATTATTCTTGTCTTTTAATTAAAATGCTGCCACCTTACTATGGAATAATGGCTGTGCTCAGAATAAACTTCAGGATAAAGATTAAATCTTGTAGGTAATTATCCATGAGCATGTGTGTCTGTGACATTTGAGACATCAGTATCAGTGTCCTTCATTTGTAAGCGATGTTAGCCAGCCGTCCAATTACTAATCATGTTTCCTCGACTTGGATAAGCCACGCCATCCTGACTACTGATGATAGTCTTGTCCCATCTGTTCCCCGGGTCATTATTTAACTATGATACCCAGCTCTTATCCACAGGCAGGGCCTGGAGGCTGGAGGAAGAGGAGCTTAAAGTTTACATTCAGCCCCACCACACACATAGAGCAGCAGCTTCCCACAGATTGACTCTCTCAGGCCGCCACTGTGTCATAAACGACAGACAGAAGGACACACAGAGTAATAGACAGACAGATGGGGAGACCGGCTGTCTCCAAATGTTTACTCAGATTAGACGTTAAACTGAAAATAAGCATCTTAAAATGGAGTAGAAGTAGACATTAGAACAAGATGGTGAAGTCTGCCACACTGAAGTGTTTGACTTGTGGAAAAACAAGAATGCATGGCAAAAGTAATTTCACACCTAATTGACCATGACAGAGAGAAAGATACAGAGAGAAGACGGGGTAAAGATTAGCTGTCTTGGCTAACAAAGAGTCAGCTGGTATGCGTAAAAATACTTTGTATGAAATAACATCCACTTTGAAACAGATATTTGACACCTGGGCATTATGGAATAGTATAGGCGTCTATTGTTTGTATCAATCCAAACGTTGCTGTACAGTGTGCGCTTTGAGCTTATCCTGATTAATTGCAATCTTTTTTGAAGTCAGCTTGCAAAAAGTTCCCACCAACCAGCTAATTAAGGCCATGCTCATTACAGACCAGCTCCTTTGAAATACTGTCTGGATGCTGTGAACACCAAACAAATCCTGAGGAAACCTTTCAGAGTTTTAATCACTCAGATTAAGACTCAAACAATGAGCGTTTATACTGTTTGTGGTTTGAGGGCGCGATAACAGGCACTTTCATATACATTGATATGAATGCTTGTCCAGTGATATACAGTAACCTGCAGCACTGCAAAGTGTTTACTATTAGTAGTGGAGGGGGAAAGCATGGAGGCCCTAACATGCTCTCCCAAACTCTGCTGAGCACTAACTAGTGGATGCATACCAAACTCAGGCCAGATAAGATTGTAAGTCATTGAAAGGGGTCCAAGTCACCCAGCTATTCCTCCCTGCTCCAACAGCTCCTTTCAGGGCTATCTCCTCTTGGCACTCTATCAGGACAGGAAGCACCCGGCCCAGGGAGACAACAACAGCTCTGCTTCCCCTGGCTTTTCCCTGGCCTGGGATATTGCGTTAATAGGAAATAGATAAAGGATTGTGGAAAATAAAAAGTGTTGAGTTTGTGTGCGTATGAGTCTTTGCATGTGTGTGTGTGTGTGTGTGTGCGTTAGTGAATGAGTAAGGGTAGGACAAACAACGTCACTACAGGACAGACAGCAGAGCTTGGAGCGCAGGCAGCACTTCATGGGAGCATGTCAGCATACTGTTGGCAGTCTGTGTGAGAAGACGCAGGCTCTTAAGGAGACATGACACCAGAAGTGTTTTCCCAGTCCCTGGTTGCCTGTTACTCAGAACAACCAGCAGACGCCCAGAGGAGGAATGGATTTTGTAATGGGAAAGACAGACATAATTCTGATGGACATGTCGGCCTGCACCAAACACCTTGCTTGTACAACAACACATACACCACTCCCTGCTGCCGACTGGCCTTTTGTGTGTGTGTGCTGCTGGAACGTTTGTGTCCAGGTGACGTAATGCAGCTTTCTCATGTGACATGGCTACGGCTCGGCAAACAGAGCCGTGTCACACCGTTCCAAGTCGGTGTAGTACTGGTGATATTTACACATTTAATCAAAGCGTGGTCAAGAAGTGAAGAGGAATTTCTTGGCCAAACATTCATCGCCTCTCCCTCGATGATTCAGATGGAAAGAGGGAGTTAGAGAGAAAGAGAGTGAGGGAATCTGAGAAAAAGATGGGTCAGGGAGTAGTCACAGGGAGAGAAGCCACCCACACTTACCACATAGGCTTGACTCATACTGCAGCTTGGCTGGCATATGGATGTGGGACAGCGACATCAGCCTGGGTCTCCTCTCCCTCTCCAGGATGCGCTGACTGAGCCTCCACAGAGAAGACTTCCCAAATCACTAACAGCAGCTCTCATGGTCTGCCAGACTGCCACAGTGACTGGCAGTTCATTTGAGTGGACACAATTATCCAAATCATGACATCTGACCCAGAGTAGCACACACTGCCACAGCTTGTAGTCATGCATGCCGTCACAATGTCACTCCTAATAGAGCGTCAGTGAGGGTGTGTAGCATGTTTCACCAATGAATAACCAACCTCTGTGATAACTTTGGTTATTTTGTTTGTCTGATCATTTCATTTACCATTTCATTCCAACTTTATGTTATTCCAATTACAGAAACATTGATGAACATTGAGTCTTTTATTGTGGTTGGACTTCACTAGTTATACACAGTGTTGACAAGGCTACACTGTTTGGCACATTGTGTGCTTGTTATTGCACTTCACCCGCTAGCCTTAATCTGTCATATCCATGTTACATAACAGGGTCATTCACTCCGGAGGTCCGGTCAGAGAAAATGGGACAAACTCTCTAACTCATCACTTTCCTCACAAGGCAAAATAAGACACAATAAGGGAAATTCAATAAACTGGGCTGTCTGTGCAATCTGCATCCCAAGAGTATCTATCATTCGTGTCCCAACTGAGCTGTCAGCCTCTTTCTGTGTGCTCAGTTCTGTATGGGACACTCACGCTGGTCCACTCTGGGTTTTAGCCCATCACTGGGCCAAATGTATTCAATTTCCATACCTGTTCTTTCCAAAGAAAGAGTGTCAAACAACTCATCAAAAGTTTGTTTGTTTCTGCCCGTGGCCGTCCCTTTCCTGTTTACATCTCCCTGTGTATTGACAGTCCCTCTGTGACTCAGTACATTGTGTTTCCTTCCAGCCTGTACAGTATAGCCTAGCTGATAATATCCTCCCTCTTATGGACACTAAGATAAGAGCTGTTGATTACGCCAGGTAGAATAGCCAATGTGCACTCTTGCTGAGAAAAAACACACATGTGGTGTATAAATCTGTTCTTACCAGCTCTCTCTGGGCTTAAGGGTGTTTATTGATTAGATGTGTTGAAATCTCCTCCAGCTACGGAAGCCTGATTTATTAGCTGAAATGATTATGTGCTGTCATCATTCTGTGTAACAATGTTCCTAAAGGCATGGGAAAAGTTAAACAGCTAGAAGGCAACTCATCATAGAGTCAATCTAGCTCCTCAGTGGGGAGCAATGTGAAGCCGATGAGCCCTGGATGAAAGCACTCTGGCTCATTGGAGTAATGTTGTGGCGAATCCTGTGTTTACAGAGCTTGCCATTTTGGTAAACACGGATAAAAAAAAGTCTTGACATCCTTCAAACTCTCAACACCCACACGGTCTCATGAAGGCAGGACGTGGTTGATTCTACAGCTTGAACTGGGCGCTAAACTCCTTCTGTTCCCACTAACTGCATTTTGTGTGGCTGACTGATTTGGGTCTAGTGTTTCATACACATACAAAACCCACACATTGTTTGTTTTACTTGTTGCCCTAGTGATGGTGGCATCCCTCAATAGTTGACCTGAATAGATGCAGTGGGGGTAGTGCTGTGTGGGCACAGCTTAGTTTAGTACGTACCGAACTTATAGATTTACATGGTGCTTACTTTCCTTGCCCCCATTAAACCTAGCAGACTAAGCAATGGCTTAGACATGGTCTGCTATTTTCTAAGGGAAATCTGTCCCGGTATATGCATTTTGCGGGACCTTGACAACATCAGGTATACAATGTTTTCTTTGTTAAGATTCATTGTCAGCTGCACATATGCAGTTTGGTGCTTACATGTGCTTTCGCCATAAAGGATCCTGCTATTTGGAACAACCTGCATGAGGTTAGCCACCTCTGTGGCATCTTTCAAATCTCTCTTAAAAACTCACTTCTTTAGACCCGCTTTTACCTGAACTAATAGATGCTACAATCTCCATGTTTCTAAACTGTTTTGAATGTTTTATTTTTTTCTTCTATATGTTGATTGTGTTGTTTTATGCTTAATATGCTTTGTGCTGGAGTGTTTTATTCCATGTATCTTGTTTTATGTTGTATCTATTTATTTCTATTCCCAGCTGTTTAATCCTGTGCAGCACTCTGTTTTGAGAAGTGCTATATAAATAAAGTTATCATTATTATTATTATTATTATTATTATTACAGCATTGTAAAACACAAAGAATGAGAGCTGCAGCTTTGTCTTAAATAGGACCTTCTAAATAGATTAGGTCAATACGTAATGTTTGCTCTCAGTGCCGAGTATAGGATCGGTAACTCTACCCAGCATGGAGGAAGGCTGGAGCGTCTGTGTGTGGCAGTGGGAGTCTGTCTGCAGAGTGACAGTGATGGAGAGAGAGAGACCAAAACAGGGCATACGAAGGCTGATGGGGGGAGGGGGGGTTGAGGGCAGTGTGTGTTGTTTGTTTCTTCTCCGTGACCTGGCTCAACAGGCTGATCCTTTCCTGCTCTGTTAGCTATTTGATAGGCAGAGGGATATATTGCCTCCTCCTGATTGCTTTACAACCCCTTGGCACCAGACCGTCTGCCTCAGGTAGGATCTGCACCTGTGCATTCAGCAGGACTGATATGACACATACACACACACACACACACATACACACTCGACACACAGGTCTGGAGACAGTCTTCTAACCCTCCAAAGCTGACTGTCTCCTGACTCACAATGTGCGGATACTTTATGAATAACACATGTGTAGAATCAGAGGCACCTATACAGTATTGTCTCTTGGACACAGGAATGAACTCAATGCCACTGTCCTGACACTATGAACATAAATATTCCTGCTGACAAAGTGTGAAATTGCAGAAGCTCATATTTATTTCTAAAACTGCGTTCATGCCTTTGGCACAGAATCATCTCCACTGGACAAACCAAGTTATAGGATTATGCAGGGAATTCTAATAAGGCTGAACTTTTGAGACTTTTTTTACACTGTGAAAAATTTGATTATTTTACTAATAAATCAAAGGGCTTCAAAGAGTGACTCTTGCTGAGGGCTCACACTTCTGTCAGATAGTCTTGGGGCAATACTGAAGGTTTGTCATCTGTGACTGGTTGGACCTGATCTGTCACATGTATCCATGTCCTTTCTCCGAGCACAGAGGGTGGGGTTTACCCCTGGCCTGTCTGTGTAGAAGAGTAAAAAATTATTTACACTGAAAGTCTCCGTCCATATAGTTGAGTATTTTCTGTGTTTTGAAAAGCATAAGAGCACTCCTCACACTCCCAATATGAACGAGTGAAAAGTAACCCTGGCTCCATTGAGCGTTTACTTGATAAGTTTAAGTATATACAGTAAGTGTGCAGAGCAGGCTAATTAATAAAAGTATATCACCAGAACCATGATGCCGCCACTCACCTTTACATCCACAGGCTTACAGGGAAGGAGGATTGACCCTTGTTGTGATGCTGTGAGAAAACTGTTGTGTAGTTTATAAAAAGTGTCAAGTATATCTCTAGCAGCTGTGGTACACTTAATCTTCACCATCTTTTATGCATGACTTGGATCCTCACTGCGTACATTGACTAAGGAAGGAAGGAAGGTAAAGCAGGTCAGCATATTGTGCAACCACCTGGCACTGAGACTGACATGTGTTTCAGGGCATGCAAGTAACTCTGTGCACAAATGTATGCAAAATTGCATTTTGTAAATTGAGTGTGCATGCATATGCGTTGCACATTGAATCTGTGCCCACTCACATGCAAAATTTTCACTCTTACCAGAATACTTCACCACTAGTTTGATGCTGACAGATCCTGCAGACAAAGTTACAGCTCAATGACTCAAGCATGGCCTCTTTCTGTACCAAGCATGTATTTAAAGAAAAAGAAAAAAAAAGAAAAAAACCTTGAAACGTCAAACAGGAAAGTCAGGATTTATGAAAGCAGAAAAATGTGTGGCTGCAAGGTTAACCCAGTGTTGTACAAGACAAAATGTACGTACTGATCTCAAACTAAGCACCCTCCCCTCTTCATGTTACCCATCATCACCCCCCTCCTCTCTTTTGGACATGAATACATGTGTTTCTATAACCTGTGAGTCTGTGCATGTAGCAATGTGCAATGCAGGCCCTGCATGTGTCATATGGCCACGGTTTACAAACAGAGTTTGTCTCCCGTCACCGGACACCGGAGCTATTCTGGCCTCCTCTTCCCATGCACACCATCCTAATGTCCGGTCTCCATGTGGAAGTCTGCAAGCCAAGGTCACCGGGTCGCATTCCACCAACTCTTTGGCATTCTGCCCCAGGGTTCAAGTAGTGTGGAAGTGTATGCATGTGTGTGTGTGTGTGTGTGTGTGTGTGTGCATGTGCATGAGTTGTTTGTCTTCCATGCATATGTTTGTGCTAGAGAAGAGCATGCCACAAACTGCATACTGTTAGTGGAGAGACATTGCAGGACAGTTCTGCACTGGTGACAGATAGAGGTGCACACACACACACACACACACACATACACACACACACACACAGGTTATGTTTGAAATATAGAGCTCTTAAGAGACATGTTATACAGAACTGTGATTAATGTAGCTGTCTCTACAGATACTTTCAGCCCTGGCTGGCTGAGAGTTGAGTGCTATGAGAAACTGCAGTTTGCTCGGGGGTGGACAGTGATCCTTCAGGATCAATTGCAGGAGGACATATTTTAGTCTCTCTGGTTGATTTAGGCTTTCTATGAACTTGACACTTGAGCACACCAGTGGAAGTGAAGGAAGCCATTTGTACAGCACAATACTGTGAGAAAAACAGAACAAGTTGGTAGAGGACAAACCCATTCATAGCAATCCACCAAGGGCCAAGACCAAAGAAATTATATTTTTATTAGGAGTGCAGAACCATAGTTGACCAATTTCAGAGATAGTTGGAGATTGTTTAGAGATTAGTTTAAAAATAGTTCATAATTTTCATCTATCACTGTGAATCCTGGGATCCATGCCAAGACTACTATTTTCACCATTCATGCCAAATTTCATGCAAATCTGACCAAATTTGTCCAAAGAACAATACTTTGAGCAGATATACACAGAGTATCAGAGGTGAGTCTCTCTGCTAAACTGACATGTTTGTTTTGATAGCCCAGTGGAGAGCCAGGTAATCCCAAGATGAAAGACACTCTGTTCTGGTCTTGTCTACCCTGGCCAGCATCTGGAAAGGGAGGGGCAGTCTGATGAGCCCACAGAGGAAGACACACACACACAGCAGATCTCTGTCTGTCTGGGGTGGGTGGGACGAGGGGCGTGGGACACCAAGACAAAGCCTTTTCTCCTGGAACAACAGTGATTATATCACAACACCAGTCAGTCACTGCCTCGAGACACATCTGATTGCTAAAACTGCACGCTAATTGAAAAGGACACTTTGAGGGTTTTTGTGGGATCTGAAAGTCAGAGGAAGAACCATTGATTTGAGAGGGAGGATCTGCAGTTGACAACAAATTTGCAGGTCTTTAAATCAAGTGGTGAGATTTAAATCCCACATTCAAGTTGTGATTTTGTGTCTGTTATTTTTTTATACTAACGTCTATTCAATTAAGAGTGACATATCCCCCTGAAACAAACTTGATAAAATACAAATGAATTTTGTATGAAATGAATGAAGATTGTGTGTTTAACTCATGTATTATTTAAATTGATGACTGGTGACTAGTGTCAGCTTCTGGCCGTCTGGTGACTGGTGACTTCGAGGTTTGATACAGGCCATGTCCCTGCACAAACAGCATCCTAAAATTTTGAGGTGGTTTGTCACAGTAACCTCATCAGATTGTGCACATCTAATCATGAAGTTATGTGATGAAAAATGAAAATTCTTCAGACTAGGCGAGCTCATTCTGTGTTTAAATAAAACAGTTAAATAAAATCACTGACAATATGTCCAGTAGAAAAACAGTGGACTTTTTTCACCCGTCATGTTTCAGTTGGCTTTGCATTGAAGAACTCTGAAGGTATTACTAAGAATCAATAAACTTTTTTGTAGTGTAGAGTTGATATATTGGACTCAACTTTACAGGCCAGATGAATAAGAAACTTAATATCTAATTTTTTTTTTTTAAAACAGACTGGATTATTTGTGCAATATTTTATGGGGGAGTGAAGCTGGAACCCAAACAAGGCCGTACTCCAGGACTTCCTGGAGTTCTGTTCCCTGAAATTCCAAGAGTCTTGCCGGAAATCCAACATGAGGCAACAGGCAGCCCGCCTGAAAGGGTCGCAGAGTGTGAATGAGTCCACAGAGCGAACATGGCCGTGGCTGACAGACGGACTGAGTCAGCGCTGCATTCCATTGGAGTCAACCATCCACTTTACCCTCAGCACACGTTCCCCTCCACACACACACACACACACACACACGCACGCACACACACACACATACAAATTCACACATCACTTTTTTTACTCTCTCTTTCTTTCTTTCTTTCTTTCTTTCTTTCTTTCTTTCTTTCTCTTTCTTTTTTCTTTCTTTCTCTTTGTCTCTCTCTCTCTCTCTCACACACACACACACACACACAGATACACACACATATACATATACAGGTGAACCAGATGTATATCATCCACTTTACCTAAATCAAACATTTCCCCTTTGTACTAATCCAAAACACACACTACACACAGTCTAGCTTACTTGTGTGTACATACATAGATTTTGCCTACACACCACATATATCACTCTTTCTATATCTGCCACTGGCTGACTAACTACAATGCAAATCAAAACATACAAGGCTTGAGATCTTTTTAGATTTGAAGTTGAGTACTTCAGAGTAGCTCTCTCTCCCCTCTTTTCCCCCTCTAGCCCCCGGGTTTGTCCATTCAGCTGGGCCTCTGGTGGAGATTCATATACATACAGTATATATAACGAATGGCAAGTACAAGAGAGCTGTCACATGACAATGTCCGGTGATGAATCGCTGTGTGGTTCACCAGTGCTTCCTCACACACTGACCAACACCAGTTGGATGGGGCTGGGCAAACAGAGGCTCGCTGCTGCTCACCTCTGACAGAGAGTCTGTAATGTAAAGTGCATCTCTCTGTGGACATGACAGTCAGTACAGTACATCCCATGCAGCTGCTAATGGATGTCTGGATGCTGGGCAGCCGATTCATCTGCTCACAGACTAATCCACTGCTATTCTTCCAGTCAGTCCTACTTTGCAGGCATTAGCATGTACCAGAAAGTGACAACTGCAAAAACTCTGCCAATCTCTCTCTAAAAGGTTTCATTGCACATTTTAATTGTGCAATTGTGCATTTTAAATTCAATTATACTGAAGTCGAGCTACGTTTTGCTTTCTCTCTCTGCGTCTCGGTGTGGGGCAGAGGGCTGTCTGTTGTGCTGTGAAGGGGTGTGATTAGCCCTGGGTGAGTCAGATACAGGTGTTTTGCAATTTTAAGGAAGGCCTTCAACGCCTTCCCCCTTGTTTTAGGTTTATAGTCGTGAGGCAGTCTGCATCTTCACACGCAAACCTCCTGTCAGTCAGGAGGAGCCAGGGCACACAGGTTATCATTCATCACACTGGAGACAGTTGGAGGGTCTGCAGCTGGAGCGCCTGTGTTTACACGCTGACAGATTTAGACGGGGCTTACGTATGACTGATCTTTCTCACTGGGGATACATAGATAACAGAAATAGACAGAGTTTACACTTGGTTAAGGATAACAAGCACTGATAAAGGGCCATAACAGAGAGAGAGAGAGAGAGAGAGAGAACTGGGTCTTCAGATAAGATACACAGCTTTATTCTTACACTAATGACAAAGAGGAATTTCTGGAGATTAACCAGATATTCCAGCTAGTTTGGACTAAGGGAGTTTTAAGAGGGTCTGAGGTCTTAATTCAATCCAATCCATAAACTTGCCCTGTATCATAGTGCTAGGTTGTCATCATGAGGGCTATTTCCAATGCTTGATAATGGTGATGACTGCTATTGTCACCTGCCTGGAGTAATGCAATGTGGATTTTCCTGTAAGGTCACCATAGTGACGCAAAACCCCTGTGTCTCAAGAGCACGAACTGAGTCATCTATCTGAATAAAATACAGTATACCTGGTGAGTGTATAGCACTTTCAAGGGTTATTTCTACAAGTAGGCCTAATATCTTGTATTTGAAACATTAAGTTATGCCAGACCCTGTGTAAGCATGAGAAACAGTATCATAAATTCTCATTTTGTGTACACATCCTCTTCTATGTCATGTTTTGTTAAAATTACTAAAATTACTAAAACTAAATATAAAAATGTATATTTCTGTTTAGTTTACAGAGATTTACATTGATGTGTGCTGCACTTGTGACTATCATATGTCACTCTATGCTTCACAAATATTTTAAAGCAATAGAACAGAGTTGGCAACCTTAATACTGGACTGTATTGCATCTTTAAATTCAAAATGTCAAAGTCAAGGCTCATGCATTAACATGCTTAAAGGTAAGCCAGAGGACTTCTTCTTAAATACACCACAGCTTTCAGTGGAGTAACTACTGTACCAGTTGTTCATACAGAGAAGGTGAATGAATGAATACATTACACAATTTATAGCATCTCTTTTGATACAGTAAATTTACAACCCCGATATTTTGCCTCTGATGAAAAGAACAGATCTTTCCATGTCAGTTTCCCCCCTTTTCATCTTTCTTTCTTCCTGTTTTGCCTATTTCCCTTTTTCATCCCTCTCTTTCATTTCTCTCTCCTTCCCCTCACCCACGCGGCTGCCCTTGGGCTGGCGGCACTAAAAATAATTGAAATAGTGATACACTGTCAAGCAGTCTTAATGAGCGGCTGGAAACTGCAGAAGTACCGCCTTCATCTAAACCTTATCAGGGAAGGCTGGAAAATTTGGGCCAGTGATGGAGTGATAACACTAATGACAGGGCTGCTCTATGGGCTCGCACATGATGCTTGATGCTGATGGTTATAGGGTGAGCTGCTTCGCCTGTTGATGAGCGGGACAGCATGAGCCAACCTTTCCATTAGATATGATAGTAGACTGCTGGAAAACAAAATCTAAATGAGATTTTCCTAATTGGGAGCAACAAATTCAAAATATCTGAGAGTATGCAATTATCTTACCATTGTATATGAAAACACAAGTAAAACTCCACAAAAAGTAGAAAATAAATTATTTTTATTTTTGCTTTCAATATGATGGTGTACTTTTTGAGTAATGCAAACTCCAAAAATGTCTTAAAAATGATGAAAGTGGAAAAAAATAGACAAAAAAGAAGCTACTGAAAACACAAGCCCTACCCCGCTCACCTAGCGATTAAGAAATAAATGAAAACATATCTTTAATAAGTTTGTGGTGTGAAGCAAGACAAGAGCTATGACTGGCGACAGAGTCAGGTTCCCTGAAATGACTGGGCGTGTGGCTGGGGCAGCTCCTAACCTGCGCTGAGGAGGACAGACACCCCGAGGGTCAGACTGTGGCAGCTGGCATGTTTCTAAAAACAGGCCCCCCCCCCCCTCCTCCTCCTTTATTCTTCGCAGCAGATGCTGGGTTCTGTCTGTCTTCAGAGGAAAGCAATTATTTGAGTCAGAGGGGAAGACGCACCTCACTTTAATAAACCCACATAAAATCATCCGGTGAGTGACAGCCTCAGAGGGTGAGTCACACATGGGGGGAAATGGAGAGTGAAAAGGCTCAACAATGAGAAGGAGAAACATGAATTAAAGACTTAGAGAGGCAGAGTCAGAGCAGAGCTTTGGGTTTCAGACATCTTTCTCAGATTCCATAATTCTTTTTTTCCTTCCTCTCTCTCTTCATGTACAGTAGCCTACTTCCCTTCGTCTCTCTGGCTGCAGGATAACCTGGCTCCCTACCTCCCTATTACTATCTCTCCTGTCTCTAGCTACACTTCTCTCTCTCTCTCTCTCTCTCTCTCTCTCTCTGACTGTATGACTCTAATCCTGTGTTCCATGGCAACTCAGCCTCTTACATAAGGCTGACCTGGTAAAATTCCACAGTGCTTGCTTGCTCCCTGCTCCCCTACTTCCAAAGGTTTCACCCTGTGGCGACAACAATTTCTTACTGTTCGAATCCAGCCGCCCACTCGTGGGATGTTTTTCCAGCTGCTAAAAAACAGGCTACCTCAGTTTAATAAACGAGAGTCTGAATGGAGGTGGTTTCTAAGAAAAAGAGGAGCTTTACCTACTAGAGCCCAGCATCTGAAAACAGTGCGTGTCATTGTTTCAACCGGTTGCTCCTCCTGCTCTGGAGCCTCTTCTGAAGCTACTCATGTGGATTGGGGATGCTTTGGCTGCAACCGTTCTGAAGGATGTGAAACAGAAGGGAGGTGCTGGCCGTTTTATCACACTAACATCAACAACACCCTCATTTGTATTGTTAGGGAGTACAACTGCTGTTCGTCACGACCTGCACTGATATCGTACTTTAAATATTCCACTGATTGCACACTTTAATGCTATTGTGTTGTTGTTTTCTCTCTTTTTATTTTTAACTTGAAAGCAGATGTTACTCCTGTTTGAGGATGTCAGTCACTACCTATCAAGGGACTAGTGTTGGAAATAAGCTGTGGCAGTTAAAAACATACACATGCTGTGCATCAGATGCTGTATTTTATATGGCATCAATTATCTGTGTATGTCCCTTTATAAAAACAATAAAGTACCTATTATGTATAAAATCTGAAAACAAAATGAGGGAAAAACCCTTTGTAAACTTTGCAAATGAAGTCAATCATTATTATTGTTATTTGTTATTTTATTTTGTTTTTTAGGAAATGACACACAGCACCAGTTCCAACAGGTAAAAAACCACAGGACAGCAGACTTACAGAGAGATCACAGATAACTCCTCTGATGAGTCACAGACCAGAGGATGACAGATGAGAGCTATCAACTAGCTATGGGACGTAACTAGACACCACCACATAGTCACAAGCACACACACTCACACACACACACACACACACACACACACACACACACACACACACACACAGACACACAGACACACACAGACACACACAATCAACCGTGACAGATGTAAAGTGCTGTGTCTTTCCAAGCTCACATCCATAGGCCCAAATAGTGTATCGCCAGGAAAATGGATCAGTTGTGTGCATCTGGTTGAGGTAATTCAGAGAAAACAGAGAATGTCTCAAGAGACTGAAAGATAAAAAGAAACAACATAAACTTAAATTAGCAAAATACAGTAATATCTCCCAAGTTCCATTCATCTCTTTCTTTTCCTAAGCAGTCAGATCTATAAAACAGACAGACAGTGAAACAGCCTTGATGGGATGCACATTATGTGCAAGATAACATAAACCGAGCACATCATATCTTATTTTATATATTCAAAACATATGTTTATGTGTTCAACTAGTGTTTTGCACAGGTCTGGTATAGGTTGTATAACTCAGGTCACAAGAACAGTTCTCTCCTGTTCGTTTGTCCATCATGTCACCAGAGTTTACACAGCTGTGACAACCTGGGTCTCTCAACACCGCACATTTACACAAACTGAAAGATAACCAATTCAATCATTACACCTATGAAAAAATTCAAGGCCCTTATTCATTCTTTAACCCTCTCCTCTCTCTCCAAAACTCTCTCCTCACAGTCTGAAAAATCATGCAATAATTCATACACGTACAATGTGAACTCTTTGCATATATTTCTTTGTGATCTTTCTTGGACTTTTTATATCATAGCACTAGCTTCCTCCACAAAATAAAAGACAGTTTCCCCCCTTACTCAGACTATTCACCATGCTCACATAATTCCTTCTGCCCAAAGCCTGTGGGTCAGTGTGAGACCGTCACCCTCTACTCTGACTGGCAGTGATGGAGTCAAACACACTTGTCCCTGATTTGAACTGTGAATGTTTTTCAGCACTGAACACCAGAGGCTGATTTCCCCTGACCTGCAGGTTAGTCACTCTGGAGTGCAAACATCATTTGTTCCAGTCCTTGGATGTTGCTTACACAGTTCTATGAATCAGGTTAATTTGTAGGTATTTTTGTCGAATTTCAGAGACATTTGGTCGTTGTTATGTATGGTACAGTAAACATGCATGGATAAACATGCATAGCAAACCAAGTTTAAACATAGCCCTATTTGAAAAAGAACAAAGGCCTGAATGGATATTTAGTTATTTATACATCTGTAGACATGTATATGTATGTACAAATACAAGTTGCAACACACGCATGTGAGGGACACACACACACACACACACACACACACACATACACACTGGCTAAAGACACGAAGAAGAACAAGTTTTACCGCTGGAAGTGGGGGAGGATGAATCCTTTATTTAACCCTTCAAGGCGAGGTAAAAACACCTTCACAATACGCATGTGGTTAAGCTGTGATAACATGCACAAACTGTTCAGAATGAATAGTCTAATGTAGACTGAATGGTGTGTTACACCACAGCTGGTTCAACCCTGGCCAGCCTCCCCCGCTGTGGCACAACAGGATCTCCTCGTTCCCACATTTCCTCCAGCATCATTGCCACAGAGCTGATCAAGACAGATGGCCTCGTGTCCGGCAGCACAGTTCAGTATTCTACTGCCTGGCTGCGCTGGTTGGCTGGCTGGCTGGCTGGCTGTCCTCTCTCTGCACAGAGAGGCTGGCTAATAATTTGTCAGCCCCTGTGGGGTATGAGGCCAGCATGTCAACAACGGGCCCAGTGTTCCTCAGGCCAACGATGGAGATTAGAGAGCAAGGCTGATCCGGCCGCTCTGCAGGCGAGGGGGTGCAGTGGAGGGAAGGAGGGGAAAAGGAAGCAATGGAGAGAGAGCTGTATTCCTGGGTCTCTCTCGAGGGAGGGAATGAGGCAGACACTGTGTTTTGCAACAGTCACAGCCATCAGAGACAGACAGAGGGGGCACTAGTGGAGTGTTATCTGTTTGCCATCCACAGTGAGTTAACACTAGCACAAATGCACAAAAGCACACTAATGAGTACTCTTACGCATTAGAGTGTCTTCACATCAGGATGTGCATGACTTTCTTTTGATGCAAAAGAGGCAAAGAATGTTTGTTTTCTGAATCTGAGTAGTGTTGTGCAACAATGTTCCTTCCTATGCAGGTCATAAAGTTAACCCATGGAAATCTACAAACACAGAAACACGTTTCAGGTTTGCAGGATGCAACATGTTTTTTCAGATTCAGAACAAACCGTAACATTGGGACCAAGAAATTCATTTACGCATTTACGTAGGTAAACTCCCCTCTGTTATCAGTTGTCCAAACAGCCCTAAGCTACACAGTGTACCTGCTGCCCACACACAGCAGGCAGCATCTACCCTCACTCCATCACTGGCTACACAACAGCTCTCCTTCTGATTTTCCTCACCTCAGGCCTCCAACTCCTCATAACATAAATATCCCCCATCTGTATGTAATAACACCGAACATCCATATATCAACAGGCCTTCACATGGCAGACTGTGTGAGTTATATAGGTGGAGATGATAAAATACACACAACTGACATCTAGTGGTCAACCTATGTAAATAACATCTGCGTCCACACTGATAAAGTGCTGGGGTTCATATGCATGGAAGTTATATGGCCAGTATACAGACAGAGGATTAAATATGTAGCCTACTATTTATAAGTACACAACATTGTGGGTGTGTGTGTGTGTGTGTGTGTGAGTGTGTGTGTGTGTGAGATGTTGCTGCGGGTTATCCATGGTAGTTTCCTAGAGCTGTATCACACAACAGGCCAAAAGGTGAATTCATGCCTGACATACAACCAAACATAAACAAGATGTTAATCTAAATCTTCTGTCTGTGCACAAGTACAATGCAGCAATACTGCCTCTTCCACCAACATTGACGTGTACACAAGATCCAGTCAAGCACTTTTAACTGTTTCAGCATAAAGTTGCTCCTGACTTTTCATCATGCAGATAAAACACGGAATGCCAACTTGTGAAAAAAGAATGAACTGAAAGTAGAAAGAGTGGACACGCTGTACTAAAGGAAAACATTGAGTTACATCACCGGTGTTGCCTGCTTGCGTCAAGATGCCTAACAAGATAGCCAAACCCTTCCTGTCACTGATACATCTACGTCATTGATACATCTACAAATCAAGCTGGTTAACCTCAAAAGTGACCAGTGATCATGAAAGCTGTAAGAGAAAAAAATAGCTAATAAAAGTATAGAAAAGTTGCAATCATAGATAAAATTACAATGAGCCAAAGCAGTGTACACTGAAAGTTTGTGGTTGAAATGCAATACACTCAGTAAGTGTGTATTGTTCCATGCAAAACCATTGGGAAGAAGTGAGGCATTCTGTCTTGCTGTTCACGGACAAACAAAATGGCATGCAAAATGCCATTATCCAATAACAATTGACTGAATACAGAACATTATAGATAAAAGAAACAGCTTTTTCATTACTATACTATCACTTCCATAACTACTGTAAGGACTCAAATAGAGATCACTGTTCTATCATAAGAACTGTAAGAACTATACAGTTCATACTGGACAAAGCTATGCAAAGGGTATGTGAGAGCTGTGGTATGAAGGACGAGGAAACAGCTGAGTTGTCTGGTCAATATGAAGTACTATCACGCATTTGATTTCTTTTGATCCTTTGATAATGATACAATAAGGGACTGCCAACAAACAACAAACACAGAATTTAAAATCTCATCTTCCCAATAACCATGAAGACTCCTAATGACTCTTAACACCACAAACAAATGTCAGGAAAATGCACCGGAAAACGAAACACCACCTGCACACAACCAAGGAATCACAATTCACCACCAACTTTGTCAATAGTCACAAACCCAATGATTCTTGCAATCAGGCTCAAATCATTGATGAATGATCATTGGAAGTTCGCTAGTAATTTAAAAGTTAAAGTTCGGAGGTGCAGTGGGTAATTGCTTTGTACTGAGGCTTCCTCTCCAACTTGAGTACCACATTCGCATTTTCAAGTCATTAGTCAAATCAACATCCCATGTGATATGGTCAGATGCGACCCAGAATAATACTTTTGGTGGCATGGGGCAAATAACTTGAGGTAGACCTGTGTAGTATCAGCTGTACCAAGTCTATCAATAACTCAGCACTGGTAAAAGGGCAGGCATAGGAAATCCCTCTCTCTATTGACTCTCTCTGACTCTCTTCCTATGAAGGTGAGTTTGCAGACATCAATGCGTTGTTTGGTAACCGAGCTGACTAAATCCAGTTTGTCCTTATAATCTAATACTGTAAATAAACATCCTTCTCATTCCTGTCCTTCTGCCTCTCATCCTCTCAGCATTGCTATGCCTCTCAAACTGCTGGTTCTCTACTGGGTGTTTGGACTGGGCTGCAGTTTGAGTTCACCTGAATGGTTCCATAACATTTCTGCCTATCTCTTCAATTTGTCGGGGGACATTTTGCTCGGAGGGCTCGTGTCTATCAACCAGCTCAGCAGCACCCTGAGTCAGAGAGTGGAGCCTGACGACATCAGCTGTAACGTGTTATAAAAATGAATAACCTAGTTTATCTAATTTTCCCTCCCTGTACTTCATCTGTGCAGGACAGATGAGCAAGTGCTAGGTCTTGCTGCGGTGATGAAATATACTGCGGATAAGATCAATGCCAACTAAATACTGCTCCCAGGTATTAATCTGGGTTATGAGATCTTGGACTCTTGGATCTTGGAATAAGCAGGTTAAGGTGGTTAAATGAATGAAGATGGAAACCCACACCTTTATCTCCCCTCAAACTGACCACTGAAATCACAAACAAAACAACAATATGTGCAAAGGTACATGATTACAAAGCATGTAACTCATATAACATATAACTTCTTAAATGTCCCCTTTCTGGACCTACAGTAGCAAGATAGTAATAAAAAGTATGAAGTTAGTTAAATTGAACTAGCAATCTGAATGGTATATTGGGCATTTCCCATAATATGAATGTGTGTAATGTGTCATAAGTCTCATTCACCTCAAAAGCACACCAAATACATGGATAATATTTCTTCAAAAGCAACCTTCAAAAGCACATACGTGTAGATCTATGCAAAAACCTTGGGAGGAAATATGTCAATTTGCTTGTATGGATGAACAACATTACATGCAAAAGTGCATGCAAAATCCTATAGTAACAAAATACACTGAGGTGGAATGCAAAACATGACAAGAGAAAAGAAAAAACATGCCAAAAAAAAGTCTTAACATGTATTACATTGTATTGCAAACAATAATGTAAGGGTTAAACAACTAACACTTATTACTGATTTTTATACCAGCACACAGCAGTAATGGGACTAATGTAGTGTAAGGAACCCACACAAACTAATAACATAATAGCATTCACACAGTCACAAATGTGAGGCTTTACTGTGATAACAAGCCGGGGATTTACTGTACGTGCTCATCTCCTGACTGATAGTTAAACCAAAGAGACTTAAAGACTAAACCACAACCAAATGTCAGGAAAATACTCCGGAAAGACTACTACCACCTGCAAAACACACACACACGAAGTTACAAAGCGAGTCTTCCCTCCTTTCTTTCTATCTATCCCCCAAACCTGTGAAACAACATGATGCCATTAAATAAGATGCCACCATACGTATGACACAATTCATTCAGTACTTTGGCAATATCATTCTAGATTAAAATGATAATATTACTGCTATTACTACTACTACTATTCTTCTTCTTTTCCTGGCAGCAACAATACTACTACTACTACTACTACTAATAATAATAATAGATAAATAATCATAGATAATCATAGATCGTTATAAAGGTTTATGGGCATGTTGAGGTTTCATTTAAACTCTGAGAGTACCACACATGTAAATGTGGGTCAATATGATAAGCACTGTGTTCTCACAGCACTTGCAACAAGTCATTTGGTATCACACATCCAGTTGGAGAGGGAGGGGAACGTCCCACTGCACCATCTCACTTTGGGGCTTACGGGTGAGTTTGCATATAATAATCATACGACTCATCCCTCTGTCCTCATTCTCCTGTTCACCTGCAGCATGGCCATGCCTTTCAAACTGCTGGTTCTCGGCTGCGTGTTTGGGCTGGGCTGCAGTCTGAGTTCACCTGAATGGTTCCAGAACATTTCTACTGATCTCTTCAATTTGCCGGGGGACATTTTGCTCGGAGGGCTCTTCCCCATCAACCAGCTCAGCAGCAACCTGAGTCAGAGAGTGGAGCCTGACAACATCAGCTGTGGAAGGTTTGGGAATACAACATGTCAAATAGTTGATCCAGCTTTTTGCTTTGTCAATATATCAGATTCTACAATTTCTAACAGTATGTATGCTTAATCTAACCACCAAAGCTTCAAATTTATCTTTTCTGTCTGTGTGGTCCAACAGCTTAAATGAGCATGGACTGGGTCTCGCTCTAGTAATGAAATATACAGTGGATGAGATCAATGCCAAACAAATGCTGCTCCCCGGGATCAAGCTGGGCTATGAAATCTATGATACATGCAGACAATCTGCCGTCATTGTGAAGCCTACTATCTCCTTCCTCACCGAAAAATCCATCAGAGAGTTGGCCGTCATGTGCAATTACACCAACTATGAGACCAGGATAGCGGCTGTAATTGGTCCTTATAGCTCAGAAATGGTCTCAGTCATAGGAAAACTCCTAGGATTCTTTCTGATGCCACAGGTTTGGTCACAAATATATACAAATATATCAGTTTTCTCCATCAATTATTGTTTAAGTTAAGTCTAAGTTTAAGTTAAATCTAAATATTGGCCACTGCAATGTTTTTTGTCTCACAAATCACGTTGTAAATCAGAAAATCATTCAGTATTATCAAACAGAGCTAGAATTAGAATCTTAGTTTTCATTTTTTTTACTTTTTAAGTGCTGTAAAAGAAACAAGTGCTGAAAAAAATGCCCACTTGTATTGCAATTTGTACTGAAACCTCAATAAATAGAGCCCATAGGCCTTTTTGTCAATATTGTGCAGCCCTAAGTAACATTGTTTGCAGCAAAATAGCATGATTTTCTAATGTGTTATAAAATTAATTCTTCTCTCTTTAGATTAGCTATGGTGCCACCAGTGACAAATTCAGTGACAAGTTTCTCTACCCATCACTCCTGCGTACGGTACCCAGTGACAAAGGGCTAGCAGAGGTCATGGTCCAGCTGCTGAGACTGTTTCAGTGGAACTGGGTAGCGGTGGTGGGCAGTGAGGATGAGTATGGACAACAGGGTCAGCAGGAGTTCTCCAGATTAGCAGCAAAGATGTCTATCTGTGTGGCCTATGAGGGGCTGATCCCCATATACAGTGACGCTGAACCAGCGGTCAAAAACATCCTGGACAATATCCAAGCATCCAGTGTAGGAGTGGTAGTAATATTTTCCCTCGCAGAGCCAGCTGAAGTCTTCTTCAAAGAGGTCAGTGAAGTACAGCAATATGATTATGTGAGGAATTAGTTTTGACAAGTTTAAAAAGTTGTGGGATGATTCTATTTGTGCTAATCATCCAATTCATCCAATTCAATCCAATCAGGTTATCAGGAGGAGTATGACTGGTGTGTGGGTTGCCAGCACAGCTTGGGCTATCCATAACCGTCTGACTTCCCTTCCCAACATTCACACAGTCGGCACAATAATCGGATTCACCGACAAGATCCAGACCCTGGGTCTGCTCACCACCTACACAATGGAGCTCTTCACCAGACTAGGTGAGGAGAGGACAAAGCCTAATTCCAATCCCCACAATCCCTGCCCACAATGTTGGAACTTGTCACCTGAAAATATCAGCCTGGTGACACAACCTGTAGTGCAGCGCACAGCTTTTACTGTGTATGCTGCCATCTATAGTGTGGCACAGGCACTGCACAACATGCTGGGATGCAATTCAACCGCCTGTATGTGGGGAGCTCAAAGCAAAATCTATCCTTGGCAGGTGAATTTAAACCCTTTTTGCATATTTTCTATTTGGGTGACTGAAGACAACTTTGAATTTCATAAAAACTTTTGTAGTATCAATCTTATTAAAAAAATGAATAATATCTTCTTTTACAGCTGTTGGAAGTATTGAAGAATGTTTCTTTGGACTTAAATGGAACGCATTTTGTTTTTGACAGTAGTGGTAACCCAAACATAGGATACAACTTAGTGGAGTGGGTCTGGGAAAACACAACTTTGCATTTCATAGACATTGGAGCCTTTAATGGGACACTGCACATCAACCAAACCCTCTTCAAATGGCACACTGACAATTCAGAGGTAATTTCAGAATTTTACTTCAAATCTATATGCACAAGACAAGCTTTGCGATTAAATCACACCTAATTTTAATCAAATTTAGGTTCCTGAAATGGTGTACATTGGACTATAAAAATCCTTGTGTACTAATTCTGCTGCAGGTCCCTCAGTCCACCTGCTCAGCAGCATGTCTGCCAGGACAGGTGCGCAGAGTAAAAGGCTTCCATTCTTGCTGTTTTGATTGCATTGACTGTATGGCAGGCACTTTCCAAGCAAAGACGGGTAAGTGATTGTCTCGACATCTATAAAATACTTCAGCCATTTGTAATGATGATGAGATCAAACCTTGCGTCGCATTCAAGTATGGTTTGATTTCATTTTTAGACGCTGTAGCTGTTATTCAAAGCTAATTCTTTGTTGTCCTTCCTGACTCTAACCATCTTGTGCTGAATGTGAAGAAGACTGAGGAGATGGTTTTTGACCCCAAAGCACTAGGGGGGCATAGGCCAGTGGTTATTCATTACCAAACTATTACTCAGGTCTGTTCCTATAAGTATCTGGGGGTGCATATTGATAACACACTCAGCTGGAAGACCCATGTCGAAAGTCTCTGTTCCAGACTGCAACAGCGGATACATTTTCTACGTAGACCAGTGTTAGAAAGTATCATATGATATGGGATAACAGCACTGTATGGTAATTAGTCCATACAGTTGAAATCACAGATTGCTTGTCTATAACAGGCATTCAAAAACACCCATCCCTTCAGATGATTTATGAGCAGTCTCTTATCAGACAGGCTCGGAAAATAGTGTCCGATCCTGAACTCACATTCTCCACCCCGGGTACCAGCTTTTATCTTCTGGTAGAAGATACAGGGTCCCTCAGTGCGTGTTACAAATATTCATTCATGTCCATTAGGTCTAAGGGTTGTGTAATACAGGGATGTGCAATATGAGGTATGCAATTTGGTTCTGTCGCTATGTTGATGTTGTGTTTTTTTGTTTTTTTGATGTTTTGTTTTGCTATGTTGTGTTTGTACTGTGGAACTACAGCAAGGAGTCCAAGACATATTTCCCTAACGGGAGAATTAAAGTCAATCTTATCTTATCTTAACGTATCTGTTTTATATTCCATCAAGAGCCCTCAGGTCTTCTACTGCTGGTTTGTTAGAAGTACAAAACTCCACTCAAAAGAAGATTGTGGATGCAGCCTTTTTTAACTATACTCCTAAACTGTGGAACACCCTGCCAAAGAATATTAGAGAGGCGGGCTCTGTAAGCATTTTCAAACGACTGCTAAAAACGTATCTTTTCAGCTTAGCTTTTAATTAGCCTTCATTTTAACTGTTTATGTTGATTGTGTTCTTTTATCTTTCTATTTGATTTGATTCTTTTAATGCAATGCATTTTGCTTGTTCTTTTATATTTTATCTGTTTTTTATCTGCCTTCTATTGGTGTAAAGCAGAGCTGCATGTTGTGTATGAAAGGTGCTATACCAATAAAGGTTATTATTATATCATCATAGAGGACATCCAGTGTACAAAGTGTCCTGAGGGCCAGTGGTCCGTGACCCGCAGCACCAATTGCACTGAACCTACCTTTGACTTCTTATCCTGGGGCGAACCTGAGTCCCTGGCGATGATGCTGTCTGGAGTGGTGCTGCTGGTGTGTCAGGGGTCAGTGGGGGTCGTGTTCCTGAAGCAGCGAGGGACGGCACTGCTGAGCGCCTCTGGAGGGGCCCTGAGCGGCGTGGCTCTGCTCGGCCTGACGGGAGGCTGCCTCAGTCTGCTGCTCTTCCTGGGACCGCCGGGGGACGTAGTGTGTCGACTGCAGCTGCCTCTCACCTCCATTTTCCAAACAGTGGCCCTCTCCGTCATCACGGCCATGTCGCTACAGGTGAGGAAGGACAGGTGGAACACAATGGTACAGTAGGACGAAATGAAGCGTACTCAGTATAACCCAGCTGCGAAACCTTGTTTTCACACAGATACTCTACGTGACAGAGTTCCCCCAGAAGGCCGCCTCTCACCCGGATGCAATAAGAGGTCGAGGAGGCTGGCTGCTTCTGCTGGCCTGCTGTTGTGTGCAGGCTGCTATCTGTGGCTGGTTTGTACACGATGGGTCCTTGCTGTCTGAGCACCTGGCCAAAATGAATATAAACTTTGTGAGGAAGTTTCTGTCATGCCCATTGGAACCAATGTTAGGATTAGTCCTAATGCAAGGGTTAAACGGTGCCTTGGCCCTTATCTCATTCATGTGCACCTTCATGGCGGTGAAGCCTATCCGACAGTACAACCTCGCCAGGGACATCACCTTTTCCACCTTGATCTACTGCGTGATTTGGGTGACCTTTATCCCCATCTATATTAGACCGGGTGACAAGTCCAAGTCCATTGTCCATGTGTCTTTCAGCTTGGCGAGCAACTTGGGACTTTTGGCAGGTTACTACTTCCCAAAATGCCACCTGCTGTTGAGGAAACCTGAGCTCAATACCTCTGACCACTTCCGCACCTTTCTGGAGGGAGCCCCACCCACACCTGAGGAGGAGCCACAGCCAAACCCACAGCCACAACCAGGGCAATAATCTGAGACACTGAGTCTCCCGCTGATGGCTTGCAGTCAACAACTTGTTGACATTTTGCATTAATGTACATAGATCATTACACAGATAAAAATAAAAGTGCTTTGAAACAGACTACAGAGGAGCGTGTTTCTTTGCCTGTAATAGGCATAGGAATGATATTGATCACTTTCCCTAGTAAAAGTAAAGCATAAGTTTTGCATTCAGCATTGCATTGCTTACTAACAAAAAATGACAGAATGTTACTTATTATGCATTTGCAGACATTTAGACCTACCATGCTACTTCCTATTTATTATTTTCGTTCAACATCGCTTTTAGCCGTCAGAAACAGGACATGTGCCGCTCCTCGCGCTCCTCCCATCCCAAGTTTCGCTCCAACTTCCCATCATGTCCGTTTAGCAACGGTTACTAACAACTCAGGCTGCCATAAACCGAGAGGGGAATTTTCAAACGCTTCAGCAGGTGGGTTGATTTTTTGTTTGCCCCAAATAGGTTGTTAATTTATTTGCAAAGCAAGGTGCTAGCTTTGCTAGCTAGCAAACTTGACTGTTATAGCATTAATAAAATAAGACTAGGCAAATTAACGCTACGTAACTAACTTTAAATAGCTAACTTTAAGTTACTAACTTAACCTAATGTTTTGCATGGCATTTAACTTAGCTTGGTTAGCTAGCGTTATCTAGATTTGGTTCAGCTGATGTAGCCTACACCGAATTCCTCCTATTTTTGCATTTTTCATGCCGATTCTTCTGCTGAACAATCCTGGATTTTGATAATGCCTTGCATTTGTATGAGCTTTTAACCTACCCATCACAGAGGTCCAAGACGTTCCCTAAAATAAACCCTTAGCACCTGGTATAGTAACGCTATAGGTAGTTTGATTCATCAGCTGGTTGGGATTGTGTGTTAAATAGCCTAACGTGACTGTGTCGTTTCAGGTAAAGCCCAGTGTAACCATGCCTCGAGGAAGATCAGCCACAAGTGCCCGTTCAGACAGCAGCGAGATGGATATTGATGGTACAGGTAATGCTGTATTAGAACATGTTCTGTCAGATTTAGGGATGCTATTATGCCAGTTGCATAATAGAAACGGCTACGATGTTTACATGGTGTTCTTTAAGCAGAAACAGAGATGGCCAAACTGCAGAGACAGTTCAGGATCATGGAAGGAGATCGGCAGGCCTACAATATCCAGGCCCAGGAGCAGATTCGCAAACAACGGTGAAAAGGCCTTACACCTACATCATATTACATATATATTACATCATATGATCATTGCTCTGTGTGTGCACATGTGTGTAATCAGCTGTTTGTGTGCTGTGGATGAAGGCAGGAGATAGAGAAGCTGCAGAGGGAGCAGGAGGAGCTGCAGCGAAGTCTCCATGTGTCTGAGAATGTGTCCCGCCGACAGCAGGACAGTGAGGACACCCAGAGCCTCCGTGCGTTACTGGAGCACAGAGATGTACTAGAGGAGGAGCTGGAGAGAGAGAAGCAGTGTCAGAGAGAACTAGAGAAGGAGGTTAAAGTCCCTTTCACCCTGCTATTCATACACCTTGAAATGCTGTGTGTATACAAGCACATAAACATTTATTGTCATGTGCCATTAATAAGGTCACGCATACAGACACAAGCCACAGCTGATGCCATGTCTCTGTGATGTGGGCAGATCTCCGGCATGGAGAAGAAGCTGGCAGAGCTGAGAAAAGGGGAGGTCAGCACTAGTGACACACAAAGGTCTCAGACTCGGCGGACTCAGAAGGCCATACGCACCTTGGAAAACAAACTGGACAGAGTGAGTTACAAGGCTCATCATGGCACAATGCCTGCAAATCAGACAAATCACAAAATGTTACATTGATAGATATTTTATTTTGAAAGTAGCATCTTTGTCTGGTCAATCCTGCAAGGCCATGTTTCATCACGTGACAAATTTTCATAGAGGCACATCTTTACATTATGACTATTTTCTTTTTATTTGCATCCCGTGTCCTCTGCAGGCCTTGGTTTGCTTCAACAAGCAGCTGACCAAAAACAGCCACCTGAGAGAGGAGTTGGAGACTCTTCGTGTGGAGCGTGTCCGTTTCCAGCAGCTACAACACAGGCTGGACAAGGTCAGAGGTCACACCATAGACCAGGCACAAAGGGATATCTTGACATGTAGAATTTTAGTCTGTCATTTTTATGTTTTTGCACTGGTTTTCAGTTGCTGAGAAAATAGCTACAATTACCTCTGCATTGTTTTCTTTCCGTTGTAGGAACTGCAGGAGATCCGTAAGGACATCGGGGAAATGATCAACCTGTCTACTGCTGCTTACGATGCCAGGTGAGATTAGATAGTCATATAATTTAGAAAAATCTGCCTAAAATGTGGCTCATGTTGTTGAATGTGTAATTTATAATCCTGCATGCTGTAGGGTGGAGGCTCAGTCCAAGATGACCATGATGAGGGAGAAGGCAGTGAAGGACCTTGCCCAGTACAACACTGAGATGAAGGAACTGGAAAGGGTTATTGCACATGAGCGGTGCCTTAAAGAGTTCATGACCACCAAGTGCAGTGAGAGGACTGGCCAGGATGAGGGCCAGGAGATGGGACGCAGGCAACGTAAGACGTTGCACTGATGTTGTAGCCAATATTACTGCTTTCACATAATCATAGCAATGACAAAAGTGATAAGGATGTGATTGATGATGATGGCATCATGGTGATTTTTATGCTATATGTCTCCCCCAGGACAGTCTGCTCTATTTCTATATCCAATAGCCAGAAACAAGAGAGAAGAATCCCCTCCAGTCTATAATGTCACACTAATGTAAAATCCATAGCGAATGAATTGGAAAAGATGGAAAATGAGAAAAGATGACTATGGTCCCAGCAAGAATGGTCTTATGGGGATAGGAGTGTGTTTTCTGCTTCAGAACTGAGCGTACTGCAATAACACAAATACAGATATTATTTCAATGAGAAAATTCAGAAAGACATTGTGTGAGTCTACAAAGTCCATCTCCCATTCCCAGTCAATGAGGCAGACTGTACATTGGTAAAACATCACTGATTATAGCATTGCCTATTTAGGTTTTTGGTCTCGTTTTTATGTTCACAAATACTTATGTCCTTGGACATAAGAATAATGTATTGATTTTAAAATTGAGCGGTATTCCCCGTTGAGTCAGGTCAAATGCTTCTTTACAATGACTGCCTTCCACAAAGTCTTTTAAAGAGATCAATGGATAGGGATTAAGATAAAAACACTGATCACTGAACATAACCTGACATAAGACAAACTGAACACAGAAACAAACAATTGCTAATAAATAACAAGCAAATAATAGACAAAGAGGCAATGAATAATAAAGCAATAGTAGCAGAATAAATACAGCATGATCCACCAGGCTAGATAACAATAATTAGCACTTAGTGCAATTCATAGCTCGAGAACAACAGGCGTCACCACAAGGACAAACAGAGAGCTACCAGAGTAAAGGCAAAACAGGTGCAGATAAAATCAATAAAAACATAAAATTTGTACAGAGACAAACAGTGTTAACTTAGTTATTGGTTAAGAGAACAACTCCAGGTGTGTGACTCATGGGCATGTCTGCCCATGAGTCCTTGAAAGCGATAAAATTATTCTTTTTCACAGTGTTTTGATGTTTGATTTGAGTGTCAAATATTTGTGAGTCAGACCAAGGAGGGTTTTGTAAATAATAATGTCAGCGGTGAGAGCAGTCATAACACAGATGGTAATGATGATGGCAGTAGAGACTATAATGCGGTCTTGGTGATACTGATGTGATGGTTATGATACGTATATGTCCCAGTGTCGGAGCTGAAGGAGCAGAGGAGGATGGACTCAGGCGAGGAGTCAGTGGACACTCTGGAGGAAGTGTTTCAAAGGATTCAGACTGTGACAGGAGAGGACAACCTGGACATGCTGGTCACCAGGTTCATCCAGGGTCAGCCACACCAGCACAGACTGGCACACTCACAGCCATACCCAAATACAGTATTCCTGATGTTATTTGTAGTGTTTCCAGTAGAATGTTTTGTAGGTGTGAGAAAAAAAAGATAATTTTGCTGATTCCTGGGCCCATCACAGAATCGGTTCCAGTAGGTGTTGCAGTTTGGCTCTTATTTGAATATTTATGGACAATTGTGTTGTAACTGCAATTATAATCTGTTTTTTTGTGAGTGAGCTGAGCCAGATGATGGATTTCCATTTAGCTGTGGAGGGCCACAACATGATGAATGAATGTAAAGGAAACAGTGTGTTTATACGAATAAATAAAACATATCTCACTGTTATATTTTGCTGTTTTGCTGTGTAGTTGAAGACCGGAACTTTGCACTCTTCAATTTTGTAAATGAGCAAAACAATGAGGCTGAGGCACTGAAGGATCAAATCAGTCAGGTGAGTATGAAGGCCTACTCTCTGAATGTGTTCATCCTGGTCATTCATTTTTACTATTCTTAAATTTTAGGAATTTAGCTGATGCTCTTATCCAGAAAGACTATGACTGCAACAGGAAGAATAAGCTTAAAGTCCTACAGGAGTTTAGGGAAAAGGGAAAAAAAAGAAATCAGAGCTAAGGAGAGAGATACAAATGTTTTCTGAGAACAATTGGAGTGAGTAAAGGGGAGGGGATATCATTCAGTGGGAAGAGACTGCAAGAGAGTCCGAGTCTGCCAAAATGTGTGCATCTGCAGACCCAGGGTGAGATGGAGCAGTTTCGAGTGGAAGGTTTACAACAGGAGCAGGATCATCGCTCTCTGTTGAGAGACATTGATGAGAAACAGAGAGAAACAGAGACCCAAGCTGGGGAGTATGAAAAAGAAGCCAGCGCTGTAAGCACATCCCTGGACCAGATTAAAACAGGTTTCACCTCTGAATTTTCTATGTACACACACACACACATAGAGCAAGTAGACACAAGCTTTAACATCGTTTTCCATAAATATTTGTAATACATGAGAAAACATGAACCTAGCCTTGAACCTAGCCCCTGTTTTTTCCTCATGCTATAGGCGTGAACAGCATCTTCTCTAAGATGGAGTGTGACCGGTCAGTGATAGAGGATATGCTGGGCTCCACTGCAGGGATCAGTGAGAACAACATGATGTCCTACCTGGGTCTGGTGGAACAGAAGACCAATGAGCTGCTCACCATGCAAGCTTTCCTCAACTCCAAAGTAACTAGTCAACCTGGCTCAGTGAAACCTGTAGCTCTATATATTCCAATCTACAGTATATACTCTGTTTCATTCCTGCTCTGTAATCTAATGTCTGTCCATCTTTCTACCTTTTATAGGATATTGATAAGGACTACAATCCAAAAGACCTGGCCAAATTCCTATTGGGTCAGAATCCAGAAATGCTTAAGCAGAATATTATCATTCAACCTCCAGTCACCAGGTCAGTCTTTTTCTGTGTTAACTTTGCTCTTCATGTGTTTGTAATCAAATGCATACATAGGTTTGAACACTTTCAACTTAAGGGTTGTGTCTCTGTGTGTGTGTGTGTGTGTGTGTGTATGTGTGTGTGTGTGTGTGTGTGTGTGTGTGTGTGTGTGTGTGTGTGTGTGTGTGTGTGTGTGTGTCTGTGTCTGTGTGTGTGTGTCTGTGTGTATTATGTTGATTGCACTCCTCAGAGAGGACTATGATGCAGAGGAGTCTCCTCTCACCGATGAGGAAGAACGGCCTCTTTCTCAGGGAGAACTTCGCCATAGAATCATGAAAGGGGTAAATCCAATAAAAAGTGCCAAGACCATACTTATACTAATGTTTATGAGAATGTTTAAATCACAATAGTCTTTGAAAAAAGTACTGCGCACATCTGATGATCTGAATGATTCATAGGTTCTGCGGAAAGAGGGGTCAGTCCAGCAGGCGGGAACCAAAGCCTCCAAGATCAGTCAGCAGTTCAACAGCAGACGGCGCTCCCTGGAGGCCTTGCTAATGTAACACAGCTACCTGAACTCTGTCACTAATGTGGAGATACACAAATGACATCCTCATCTTCTAGGCGTCATCCCAGTCTGCAGGTGAAGGAGTGTGTATTATCAACGCCTACTCATAGTGTGTAATATAAATGAATTAGCTGAATGTAAGCCATGACAACTGATGGAAAGAGTTTGACTGGCGGGCTTGAAATGTTGCAGCTCTCACACATTATGATTTAAAGCTTAATTATGTTATGTGTGTGTCACCTTTTATGATGAATCATTGTCATGGTCTGTTATAGTTTTGGTGTGATTTGTTTAGTTGGAACTAATTAGGTTGGGAGCTATAAAGACGCCTTTTCAGACTCTGGTAACCAGCTGTCCTTTTGATGTGTGACTCTCCATCTGGCTTTGACTGTACAATCTGGTCTCAGTACGACCGAGCTCCCTCACTGGCAGCGCTTCATTACATGATACTTGCTGCTATGCTCAAACGAAAAGGTTGGGGGCAGCAGAACCTTTTGTAATTCTAATCAGCGTGTTAAGACCTTGATTGTCGGTTCCCAAAAGAGGCTGAAGAGCTTTAAACACTTCACTGTACACAATGATTTACAAGGCATTTTCTTGGTGTATTCTCTAGCTAATGGTCCTCTGAAGACTGACTACCCAATATTTATTTTTTCCAGATGGTAATTGATGAATCACACTCATTCATACTCATTCTGATTCCTGTCATAAAATCAGTTACCATCCGTGTTATGTGAATGGTGGATGCACTATATGTTTTGTGTTTAACCAAAATAAACAATCTTCTCTGACTATCCTAGGAAATTCTATCTATGTTCCTTTTTAATTTAAAACCAAAACATTAACAATGGTCCTCATTTACGCATTTACAGTTACCTATTTATGCATAATGCAGTCACACCAGGCAGATTTCCATATTATTTTCATGTCTACAAATGGTATCAGGCTCATGTGTAATCTTTTGTTCTGAAACACCATTAACACATACAGCAGTGAGCGTGGCTTGTAACGTACAGCGGGGGGAAACTTTGATCTTGCAGAGTTCCAAATGTATCAATCATCTTATCCAAACATCCTGCAGCCTGTGTTACCTTTAGGCAGAGATGGCATTCGCTTCTGCAGAGAGCAACTTCCTCTGCACAAACCAGAAAATCAGGATGGGAAAGCTGTTATTTTAAGAAACGTATTTTTACCAAAGGCATTCAGCTCAATGAAACAATTAACAAAGAGTGTTACTATATTTAGGTTTTAAAGGTCACACCATTGCATAATACTTTTGTGTCATTGGGCTATACAAGGGAATTGGGTGATTGGCAAAAAGTGTACAGTGTATCTGTTTGAACAAGGAAGACACGTTCAGGTCATTGTGTTAATTATTCAGTGAGAGCTTTGTGGTTGGTTGTAATGCACTTATTTGTTAAAGGATTTTGTATGTTTTTGTCCAGACAGCGTTTGACAGCACGCAATTTTGGGGAAGTGAAACTGCTACTCAGTAAACATTTATGACTGGCTGACCAATGACTTGGTTTGCTCAAGATAATCCTCTCACAGTCTCAACTGTGTGGCTATGAAAACAGATTATCAAAGATAAAAGGGTGCTACGAAAAAGCAAAGTGGGGGTGGTGGTGGTGGTGGTGGGGGGGTGACGGGGGATGAGATGGAGGAGGCTGTTTTCTTTGAAATTCTACTCTCACTTAGCCCCCTCCACTCCCAACAAATTCTCTGTGCACACGGCTCTCCGCATTGCCATAGAAACCTTCCCTTTAATCACAACAGAACCTCATTTCCTGCTCCTGACAAAGACTCCTCATTGCCTGTGGAGACCGCCTGCATCAGCCCGTTCCAAGGCCCACCTCCTTCTGCAGACCGTACCTACCAGCAGCAGCAGGCCCCCACCGCTCCTCCTCTTCACCCCTCCTCTCCATATAAGCGCATTTTCCACCTTTTCTGTTCCTCTGTTTAATTTTCTTTCCGTTTTCTGCCATGCCTTCTGTTTCTCTCTTTGTCGCTTCATTCCTTGTATTCCACAGGATTATTTTGCATCCTTTTGCAGAATTGTAGAGTATTAGGTTAGAAATTAGAAGTACTTATCAAAACAGTTACGTTTACCCCCAGCACACCTACACACCAAACCTGCGAACAAACACACACTTGAGTACACAGGCACAGTTAGCATGTTCACACACACTTATCTGTGCTCTACAAACTTGTCTGGGGCCTGTTCATCTGTTCTTTGTCATATTGTTATATCTTATCAACCGTAACAGCCCATGTCCTGTTATGCTTATTGTAGCGTTTTTATTTCTCCCCTTAACTCACTCTCTCTATAAGCTAATGCTTGTGTCCACAGTTTAACGCTGCATTACAGGCAACTCTAATGCACCATGTAGTTTATTGTATGTGTCCCGAAGGTCTTCTCAACTCAAAACTCAAAATGCCTTCTACTTCCCGTCCCCGGTGTTGGTCATCTTTGGAAACAAAGTGTGTTTCAGCAGCATTAAAACAGTTATAAAAAGGCCCGTCCTCTTAATCTCCAACAACACTGTTATCTCTCTACTGTCTGGACCCAGAAAAGATCTCTCTCTCTCTCTCTCTCTCTTTCTCTCTCTCTCTCTCTCTCTCTCTCTCTGTCTGTATCGCTCTGTCTTTCTCTCTGCCTCCCGTTTGTTTATTTGGGAATTTTGCCAGGTATTTCCCTAGTCTGCCTGCACCCAGCAGAACGCTCCCTCCCCTTGAAGACCCCCCACCCCCACCCCACCCACCAATGTATGTTGCTTAGCAACCACCCGGCCATGAGATCTGGAGCGTTTTTCAACCAATCAAATTACTGAATTTGATTTTCAAACAGTCTTGAGGAAGGATAAAGGATATCTCTTTTTCTTATCAATTTGCCTTCAAATATGAGTTCACCCATCTTTCAAATTTTGCATTTTAGTGCATATTTGCTTTCAGAGGTGAGCCTCTGATTATTCTCAATGCCATTTCACCCCCAGCAGGTACTATCAGTCCACCACTGGTCGGCAGCATGACCAGTTTCTCTGCTACCACACAGGCTGCAAGAATTTTTTACTGCTGTTGCTAAGCAATCCTGACTCTCATCTCTTACCTGTGGAACATTTGTAATTTTTACAGATGTCCCTGACACCATTTTGTCTTTATTTTCACCATTTTGAAATCCACCCTATGGCCTATTGAAAGCAAAAAATTATATTGGTTGAACTGTAGATCCAGAATACGAACCTCAAGAGAAAAACCTTAAGATATTACAATTAGATCAATGCTCTCACTCAGCGCTGCAGACACAAAGCCTGTACTTTCTGCTGGCTGCCTGTCTGAATGAGTGAGATACCAGACTTGTTTGAGGTCCAATGTTGGGTTAAACATTAGCCTTGAACGGCTAGTCTAAGTTTCAGTTGACTTCACCTCATCATGCAGCAGGCAGGAAATGTGCTCTTGAACGATTAGGCCGGTTGCTGTCGGTCTTCCATTTTACCAACAGTGGAGCGATCCATACTGTGTGTCTGTGGGCAGATATGTTGTGCCCCTTTTTGTTTCCTTTGTGTAGGAAGCTCTGAAAGGTTATTGCTTTAAACCGTTGACTGTTTTGATGGTCCATACTCAGACTATACCATTATTCCAGTGATCAAGCCCTGTCATTTACATTTCTTCTTTACCTCTGATTTGTATATCTTTATGCACTCTCCAGGTCCCTATGTGTCCCTCCCCCACCCTATCCCCCAGTGTGTGAGTCCCTCATCTCAGCTTTGGTTGCTGCGCAGATGGCTCTTTGTTGGTGCTTCACAATGGGACTAAGGTCAGTGTGCCTCATACCATCAACACACTCAAAGTTTTCCACTCCAGCTGTCTCAAAGCTTTATCTGTAGTTTATCTAAAATGTTTCCCCATCCAGCACCAGGCCCAGCCATGTGTACATGTTATATTGTAGTCTCATTGATGAGGAAGTCATAAAACCTCATGACATACAGTAGAGATAGCCTGAACCTCTTCGGCTATAAACGTGTGAAGGAAATCATCTTGTTTTCCAATCTGAGCCACATCTAGCCCTCCGTACTCTCCAAAGCTCTTGTCTAATTTCTTGAATCTTGAACGTTAGATGTTTCAGTTGTTTCAGTTTCAGTTAGGCATGGCGTGGTGTGGGTGATATATCTAAACCAAACCAGAAACCAGAATATCAGATCAGCCAGGGAAATGCAAATCTACCATCTGTTCTGTGATCCCATACCAGCCCTTGTTCATCATTCGTTATAAGAGCTAATGTCATTATCCTGAGCTTGCTCCTTACCACTTATTCATTGGTTAACAAGATACTCTATGCTCTATACTTTCAAAATAGTAAACAAAGGAAAGGTTGGTCAGCCTATTTAGAAAGATATAGAGCGTGGATCAAAAGCATGGATGATAAAAGGGAACACTTCTTAATCGCTGACCTGGCTGCCACCCATATGAAATAGTGATTAGGCTTTCTAATCTTCATCAAACATATTTAGTACAAAGTTCATTGCTACCATGACGGTATATGAAAGTTCTCTGTGATCAAGTCTGAAATTAAAAAAAGATGTTGTGTACATGTACATGTGTAACTGCAAAATGAACTACTTGGCATGAGAAGGCTGTGTAGCTGAGGGCCTTGAGGTCTTGCTGAGCTGAGAGTGTTCAGGCCAGTAGGCAGCAGGAAAGAGCAGGTAGAGTGAAAGGCGGGAAACTAGAAGGAGGAGGAGCAATTCTTAAGAAGCACCAGGAATTACTGGAAATTTCCACTTTCCTCTGGCAGGGCAGTGGTGGAGGTGGAGCTAGGAGGTGAAATAAATAAGGTGGTAGAGCTCAAGTCGAGCTGAACTCATGCAGTGCAGAAAGAGGAAAATCCCCTGTTACCCTTGTAACTACAATGTCACAATCTATTTCTATTCTCCCTCTGTGATTTTTCCTTTGGAAAAAAAAGGGTAGACTATAAATGGAGTAGAATATAAATACATTCAATTTGATATTAGTTCTCAGTTATTTTAACTCTATTTAATTGGAATCCCCTTCTCTGTTTTACGTGTATAATTACACAACACAACTGATGTAGAAATTGAAATTTACACCTACTCTCACTTGGTCAGTGCCAACTGTGTTTTCATTATCACCCCTGTGTTTGTTTTCTTTACTTACAAAGTCCAATTATATGCAGAGGAATTGGTAACACTATATGTTCTAATCACATAATTCCAGTATATTAACCTGTGTATTAATATAGTTTGATATAGTTTGTCATAATGAATGCATAGTGTACTTACAAGTGTGTAACAACATAATGTAAGTAAAATGTGCCACGATATCCTGCTGCTTCTTTACAGAAAATATATTATGTTGTGTCTTACCAAGTGCTAAGGTTTTAAGTTATAGGAAGCGAGGTGATACATTACATTATTTGACACCACAAAATCAACTGGACCAAGATTTTCTATCCCATTTTGTTGCCTGAATAATTCTAATATGTTCAAGCTGTGATGAATTTTGGGCGAGGAGGAAATCAGCAGGAAATCTTGGCACATTGCATAGCACACACTTACAGTCCTGTATGTCAGAGTATGGACCTGGATGGATGGATATGGATTCCTGTGTACTTACAATAATCAGGTTAATACACTGGAATAAATCAAAGTCATAAAGTCAAAAAGAGTGCAAGGCATGCAAAACATATGAAAGACATTATGAATTGCATTTTAGATAAAATACGATGAAATTTTAATGACCCTGTGGGGAGATAAGGATGTTGCAGCAGCAAAAGTAATAAAATGCAGCAGAAGAAAATACAACATACATAAGAATATAGCAGATGAAGGTATTTAAATATAAACCCAATTGACAATTTCAACACTAGAAAACGTTAAAGGATAAGGCTGGTGTTTTTTAATGTATTGCTTACCATCGCCAAATCCTATGAAAATAACAAAATCAGCAACGATTTTGTTTGGCCAACAAGTCTCGTCCATGTAGCCGGTGCCCAATGAAGCCATGTCCCAGCAGGGACATGCATTATAAAACACCAGCCTTATCCTTCAAGTAATGATGCATCAATGAACGTATGAAAAAAATATACTATTTCATGGTGTGCAAAATCACAGCAGTAGTTGATACTGAGGCAAATACATACTAAACTGGTGAATTATATGCAGTATAGGTGAAAAAAATAACAAAAAATAAACATATATGCAAAATACACAATATATAATGTATAGATATATGCAGCATTAACACAGTGATAAAACTGAATGATTATGCTCATGTTGCAAGAGTTGCAGTGCAGTTTAAATGATTTTATACCTTTTAAAATCATCTAAATGATTTTAGATGTTTTCAAGTTGAAAATGACTTGTTTACATTCTATTGTTTGTAAGTATTGGATCGAAAATTAACAATGAGAACTCAAATTAGCAAATCCTTTCCCTATTTAAAATGTATATGCACATTGTTATACTGAAAATGAATGAACAAATTAAGGATACATTTGTGGACATTTTGGACCATTTTCATTGCTAATTAGTTCTGACATGATTTACATGCTTGAACAACAATATCCCCCATGGCTACTCAAGGTGCCATCAAAGAGATCACATTCCAAGAGATTTGACTAAGCCATGCAGTTTGTTGTTGGTGAATGGAGGCACTTTGGAATCACATTCACAGTATTGTATGCATGTAGCTTGTATGGGTAATTTGTCCAATCTAGGGTTGTCCTCTCTTAGCTGGATCGTCAAGTTTCTGAGTCAGTGTGTAGTTAATGCTTCCTTGCCAAACAGCCCCAGCCTCAGCCAACCAGGAGGGAGCTGAGGCAGGACGGCTGCAATAGATACGGTAATAATGCACATGCGTTTTTTCATACTGCCTTTTTCGAGTACATTCTGTATATAGACTATTGGCATCTGGACATATTCTGTTCATATGTATGACCTTCTGTAGACTTGTTAATGTGAATACGATGCACATTTGCACATCACATCCATCTGTCCATCCATCCATCTTTTTTCGAGCCGCTTGTCCAGATGAGGGTTGCGGTATAAACAGGGCAAGCAGAGCAGCCCAGACGTTGTTTTCCCCAGCATCTTCCTCCAGCTCCTCCTGTTGGATCTCCAGGCGCTCCCAGGCCCGCTGGGAGGTGAAGTCCCTCCAGCGTGTCCTGGGTCTGCACCAGGTTTCCCTCCCAGGCGGTCGAGCCTTGTGCACCTCCAAAGGGAGGCGCCCGGGGGGTCCTTACCAGGTGCCTGAACCACCTCAACTGGCTCCTCTCAGTGTGGAGCAGCAGTGGCTCGAGTTGGAGGTTTTCCCAGGTTGCTGAGCTCCTCACCCTGTCACAAAGAGCGAGGTCAGACACCCTGCAGAGAAACCTCATTTTGGCCGCTCGTACCTGTAATCTTAACCTTTCGGTCACTACCCAAAACTCAGAATGAAGATCAAAAATCAAGAAGTTTGCTTTGTGGCTCAGCTCTCTCTTCACCAATATGGTCCAATACAAGGCCAAATTAACCGGTCTCATGATCCTTTTTACCCTCACTCCTGAATAAGACCCCAAGCCGTCTGACCACTGAGGAGCTTTCTAATGCATCATGCATACTGCTGTAAATTCAGATACCTGCTTTTTCATACTACTGTTTCTTATTTTATATACACTTATATAATAACTTACTGCTGGTTTTTAATGCTTAGTTTTATATTATATTTGTGTGACTATACTATTTTTCTTTTCCCCTGCTGAATCCTGTTACTTTTGCTGCTGCAACGACCTAATAGCCCCACAGGGATCAATAAAGTTTCCTCATCTTGTTTTAATGATGTCTTGTTTTAAAGTTGAATGTATTACTTCCTGCACAATTATAAAGACATCTCTGTCTTCACAACAGTACAGTACAAAAACACATTGTTGTTTGATGAACAGCAGCTGTGGTCAATTTGCATAACTGCATTAGTTTACAGGAAGGATAATACAGGAAAACCAATTTGTCATTTAAAAAAATGATTTGATTAGTCAGCAGAATGGTGTGGCTGTTGGTCATCTGGCGATTTCTTCAAGTGGGAACATCCCTGCAGTTTTGATTAGAAAATATAAGCTTCATGGAGCTATTATAGTTATATTATAGCAATATAGTTATATATTATAGCATTTTTGGTGTTTATGACATTAAATTGTTTTGATTACAGATAAATAATGTTGAGTACACTTTCTCTCTCACCATGCATTCTCCCCACTAGAAGTCAACTTTATGTTTTCCCTGTACTCTGCTGGATCTGCCTGAGAACCCGAGAAAGCCAGCCAGACCATGCAGGACACCGCTGTTCGAAACAAAAGAGCTCAGTTTGCCCCCACCAATTTCTCCAATTATGGGGACCCTTCCTCCGCCTAATCCTGACCTCTGCTCTTTGAAGGCCCCCGCCCCGCTGCTCTGACATTCCACAAGTCAGGTCAGTCCTTTGTCCTTCAATATTTAAGGTGCTGGTTTGACTTGACTGTCGTTATTGTCACATATTGACCTGAATTGTAAGCACTTAGCAGAGAACACTACATGAAGTTTGATGCTTACAGAAATTTTACCCAAGGCTATGGAAATGGTTGGAAAATATGTCAGTTACTCTCAAGCATGGATCATTCTGAGCACAAAGAGTCTATTCTCTCTTGTACAGTATTGCTTTCTGTGGTACCATAACCTTTATAACATAAAACAGTTTTCCAATTCCTAGTTGTGGAAAGTGTGGAAAATACTCCAATTAGTGGGGTATGAGAGTTTTACAAAATAACTACATAAATTGCATCTCTCTTTTTGACATTTCTCTTGCTTTGCCAAATTTGTGGCAACAGTTCAAATCACTTCTTTTACCTGCACTTCAATGAATACCATAGAGAGGTTTTTTTTTTCTTTGTAAAAGATCCGAGGCACATGGAAACATGTTGAGTTAGTAGGCAAACAAGAAAAAAAGACAGGAAATGATCTCACAAACACTCCCCCTCTCTGATTGCTCCCATTTTCCAGTTACAGAAAAAGAGTGAGTAATGCCGTCTGCTGGTTTTTAGTCTGCTTGACTGTTCCTCCCATGGATCTAGGTTATGCACACACTGAGGCCATTACACTGTGGACGTCTGCTTCCATGCTCTGCAGCCTCCACATGGTCTTCATTTCCCAAATGAAAGGGCAACGCTGTTACTTTATGCAATACCAAGATGAGTCCCTGCCTTCAAGTGTGCGGACATGATGGATGTCTTTCATTTGCTGCTTTATGTCTATTAACATCTATTGCATTCATTTTCAACCACAGTATTTAAAATGAATGTTGAGTAAGTGCGGCACTCTAACCTTGCATTCATTGTTTATCATGACTTGTTTTTGTCTTTTACAAAATGTATCAGAAGATTTGACATACAAAATTAATATCTCTCATAATCTGATAGCAGGTACCATGTCAGTTTGGAATGATAGACTAAACATATTTTTCTTCCTTTATGAAAAACATCAAGCCCAACAGCTGAACGTCTCTGACTACCACACTGACACACAACCCTTTGATCTCTGCATGTAATTACAGTCTTCATAATTATATTTCAGTTTAATGTGAGGTGAATGACTAAATGGAGCCTGGAGGCTTCATCAAATTCAGTGGCTTGAATACTGGTGTGGAAAGAGGAAGATAACTGAAGCAGTTAGGATTAAGTCCTTAGAGGCCCTAAAATTAGAGGCTGAACAAATACTCATGTCACTTATGCTGATATCCTGCTTTGTTATGGGTGTGTATGGCCAAGTTCACGATAAGAACATTTGTAAGACTATCTAGAAATGCTTGAAATCCAGGCTCGAGTCTTGCCATATTTTGTGCACATGTAAAGATGTATTGTTTGCTGGAGTTTAACAAGGATCTTACACTGTAACTTTGACAACTGTCTACTAAATGTTTTATGAAAAAGAGTGATGGCTCTGTGGAGGCCAAAAATGACAGGTATGCCAAACAAGGCTGTTCAAGTGGTTTTGTCCAAACTTGAAGAATTCAAGAGTGTAGGCCAAATCCTGCCCTAAGGGTGTCATGACACAATGCTAAAATCTCCAGTGTATGTTTTACCTGGGGAATAGGACATGAAAATATTCCGCCCTCTATCTAACTGAGAGTTAAGCACTGTCCAGGTGCTGCAGGCTCAAACACAAAGTTCAGGGTTCACAAAGCTGCGTGTATAGCCACTCCTTTTGGTTTAACAGTTGGAGTAGGCAGTGCAACATAAGAGCAGAGATGTCTCACCTTGAATAGCTCCCGAGGGAGAGGAAACACACTGTTTGGCTGTGATATCAAACACCACTTTATCAACCCAACCAACCAGTGCTCCCTAATTAACAGGGAGAGAAGTTTCATTTAATTTGTAAGCACTGCAGAACCTGAAATATGAATCAGCAGCAAAGCTAGAGTAGTATTTGAACAGTAAATAGTATCCATGCTGGTCTGGAAAATCATTTCCATCTGCAATCGAATCAGACACATCATGCTATGGTTAAACACAAAGGCAGTGTTTGCGTATGCTATGTTTGCATGCATTGATTTTTCATTGTGTGTATGTGTGTGAAAACATGCATGCATAAATGTTTAGCAAGGTTACTCATAGTTCCAAACTCAAACATATAATGGATTTACTTAAGCCATTTCAATTAGGGTTGTGTTTTCATGATATCCTTATTTCAGCCCCTCTTCAACTTTTTAGTTTCTCAGATAAAATTCAGTTTTTCATTTAATAAGGTAATGACAGAATGGCTGTAATTTAATGTATGCTGTAAGGGTTTTACGCACAGCCACACAGGCACGTGCACTCACACACACATACACACACCACGCCCCATTGCTGTCTTTGTTAGACTCACAAATCACAAAGCAACACATTAATTGCCTAGCCTATCCCCAGCCAGTGCATGGCACATGAATTATTCTGCTATGAAATATGTAGCCTGAAACAGAGCACTAATGACCAGTCCTTAGCATGTGCATGCATGCTATGCATTGATCTGCCAAAAGAAAGTACTTAATACTTGTCATTGCCTTAAAATCACTTCAGTTGGACATGATTAGAATTTATCAATTCATAAGCATGGGCCACAAATAAATATTTATTGGCCAGTTTAAACATAGTGACAGTAATATCTTAAGTAATTAAATAATATCTGTAAAATTGATTTTTAGTTCTCAAGGTTTGCAGGCCTATTTCCCTTTAGATTATATGTAGTTATATAATAGAATTCTAAATTGCTTAAGTAGTTAATGCGTGTCCTGAATGTATACATATAAGTTGCATTATAATTGCTTTCAGAAAGTGAAAGCTTAAGCACCTACACATTTGAACAGGAACACGTTTTGCTACAGAGGTTAAATATAGAAAGGAGGAGTGGCGGCATGGTTTTCATATCGTCACATTATTCCGTTTTACTTGTAACTTGATACCCCATCTCTTAAGAAAAAGAGCGCTCCTGAGACAAAAGATGCAGCGCGTGGGCGTGTGTTGATAAACTTTTCCAACCCATGAACTCAAGCAAAGCGTAGTTATTAATACAGTTGAGCAGATTAATACAACATCGACCACAAGCTACTTATATCCGTTGTTTTAAATTTAGATGACAATACCAAAGAGGAAACTGATATGTAGCAAAGGAAAACTGTTGGGTAGCGAAGTACAGCGCTTTAAAACAATTGACCAATGAAAGAGGACACAGCTGGTAGGCGGGACGACTTGTTAGGATTGACAACATATTCCTCCAATGGTACATTCTGGTTATTGGCATTGTCCAATCATGTTTGGCATTGACCCGCTGCGTCCAACGAGTGGATTTTCAATGAGCTCGAGAGAAAAGCAGAGACAGACAGTCATCATTTCTCTCTCAGCTTCTTACGACTAATCCACACGGAGGCAAAGAGCCAAATAAACTGAACCGAAGAGAAAACAAATATCTAATTTAATTCACAAAATTAACCATGGCTGATACAGCAGTTGATACGACCGCAACCGCAGAGGTTACAGCAAAGGTGCGTTTCATTCATTTTTTTTCCAGTTGAATAGTCGTGATTAACGTTAAGTCGATGCAACTTAGCAAACTTGTGAAATAATTTGTTAGCGGTAGCCTAGTTGTGACCGGGTAAAATGACAGTCGGTCATTCAGTGATTGCAACAAACGTTATCGTTACTTTGTGTAAGTTACCAGTAACGGGAAAAAATAGTATTATCAGAAACATCGCCTGCCACAACCATAAAACATCAGTGTGACTTATTGATAATATTCAGCATCGTCGACTGATTATTTTTTGCTGAAAAGGCAACTAAACTGATGGTTGTTAGCTTTAAAATGTCCGTTGAGCACACAAAGCGCTCGATATGATACAGCTGGTGGAGCGGTGCTGCTGTGGGCGGGAAGCCACAGTAACGTTACGCGCGGATTGAGATCAAAATGTTAAACATTGCCAATTTGAGAAGAGGATTTTTTTTTTTTTTACGTGGCTTTCATTCATTCAATAACAAACTTAAAAGTAGTAACGTAACGTGTGGTACTCTAGAATAACTGTCTTGAATGGACGTAATATTGAGGACATCTTTTTTTTTCCAGGAGCTGAAAGAGAAGAAAGAAGTCGAAGTGGAGAATAAGGATAAGGATAAGGAGAATGGCAGCGGGGACGCACCTGCCAATGGCACAGTGAGTTGAGGCGCACGCTCCTTGACGAGCCTCATGGCCTTTTGTCTTAGCACCCTCATCATGCAGGTGTCGCTAGACCCGCCCCCCGTTCAGCTGCTCTCCAGACTGTGCTATCCCACCGCGCTTTGTTTGGGTTGTGAAATGGCACAGATGTTGGCTAGCGAGCTTTTGGAGGTCTCGATTGGCTCTCTGACTTGGTTCCCAGAGCTTGGTAGCTAATCCTCCGGGGAGGTAATAAGAGCCCCGCACATGCTTCTTTTTAAGCATCCCCAAAGGAGAAGGCAACTACAAGCAATAACTCTGGGAGGATTATTCCAACAGTGTTTGGGATAGTCCAATTTGATTTCTTGGATTGGCCCTAATCCTATGATACTGTTCACATATTAAACACCAGTGTTGACATTGTGTCTCTGGACTGACATTTCCTCTCCTCTTCATTCAGAATGGTGCTGATCACAGTGACAAAGTGGAGGAGGCTGCAGATGAGGAACACAAGAACGGAGACGGTACGTTCATATTAATCAGTATTACTGTTTATCAGGAATAGACTTTTGGAACCACTATATATATTTATAGAAGGTTTCCAGATTTGCTCATTTCTGTTCTGCACTGATTGCAGTGATGCCTGCTGTTCTCAAAATTCTATGTTGAAGTTGATGCTGGGAAATGTCCATAAGTGATAATATGTTTTTTTTTTTAGAATACTCACAAAGTAAATGGCTGTATTTTCTGAAGTAATGTAAACTGTCATTACAGAGAAAGCAGAGGAGGCTCCCCCTGCTGAGGAGGTTGATGCACAGCCTGTGAAGCGTGCAGCTGAAGAAGAGGAGGTGGGTTTTCTCTTCAAGCTACACCGTCACTGAAACCCCACTTGATCCATATAATTTGTACATTTTAATCACTCTCATGGTTTTAAGTCTATTATGATTAAAATTAACATTTGGTGCACTGAACTTTGATCTTGACAAATTTAAGCTTTAATTTTCTTTTCCTTTTTTAGGAAAAAGTGGAGACAAAAAAGCAGAAGACGGAAGAAAACGGAGATTCAAAAGAAACAGAAGTGGAGGCTTAGAGCTCTGCCCTGCTACTTGTTTGCAGCACTGTCTAAACAGCTTGGTCAACATTGTGTTGTAGAGCTTGTGCTTTCTGTATCTTTGAGAGATTTTTTTGTTTGCTCCCATGTTATCACATTGCACTGGAGTCCTGGAACATAGTGGCCCCACCTCCTTTTTTATGAGATGTTATTTATTGGTCTATAAAATGAACTTTTTTTTGTACTTGTACAAATCGGGCCACACCATGAGATCAGTTAGGGTTTCTTTTTATTTTTTTTATTTTAGGTTTTATATATTAGTATGTTTTAAGCACATTCTCTACTATGTTACTGCTGACCAGCTGATTCATACATACAGGCAGCTGCTCCCCTCCACCAAGGCTCATGTTGACCTCTCAGATTCACTTAAAGGACCAAAGATAAGTTTTAAGCAGGGGCTAATGGACAGTTGTTAGCATTATTAGTTAAGGCATAGTTTTTGTGTTGAGCTGCTAGTAGTTAATCCTTTGCCTGGCTGCCCTGTTAACATAACAGATGGCACAAATGAATGAAGGGGTCTGTCTTGCGCCTCCATGATAAGATTGCTTGACCCTGTTTTATGGAGGCATGCTTTTGCAATGTTAATTAACCCCTCTTAAATCTTAAAGCTTTGGTCATTTGTTCTGTATGCATTCCACGCAAGTTTGTACCATTTATACTCTGTTTTTTTTTTTGTTTTTTTTTCTGGTGTCCAATGAGTTCATTATGTTATGGCTGGGTAGCCCAGTTTTGTGTCCAAGACTGCCTTTCTCAGAACCAGAATGACGTTCGGTTACTTCAGCCACTGCTTTGTATATTCTGATTAACAAATAAATTGTCTTTTTACTTACGTATTGCCTGTACTTTTGTGTGCACATTACCTGCTTATAGATTATCAGTGCTTCTCTTACAGCTGTGGCTGTATAAGTAGATGATGTCACTTGACCTAATTTTCCTTAACATGGAAAATGGTTGGCTTAGATGTTGGAAGGAACAGGAATGATTTTCCCAGTCACTTGGTAATGGAAAAGGATGCATGGAATCAAAGGGTTTTCTGTCTTGTGTCTCCGAGCTCCCCCATGTGGCCTGTTTTGAAGTTGCAGATTATGATAATTCAGGTCAACTGGGGTGAAATCTTAGTTGGGTGTATAACTAAAAATAGTGATTTAAAAAAAAAAAGTGGTGCAATAACCGACACAGGAGTCCAAAATGACAAAATGATCATTTTAGTTTCAACTCAACCCTGAAGTAAAGTAGCTGTTACAGTAACACTGTTAATATTGAGCAATAGGTGGCACCATAAAACACAGAAATACTAAAAATGTGTTTTCTCAAGCAAGCTGCAACAGCATGATCCATACAGTTCCCGTTTCCTAAGAAACATGAGCATGACATTTGTCCAGTCAGTTATGGAGGTTTTAGTGGTAGGCAATGATTGACATTCTGCTGAGGCACCACCAGTTCTAAATGACTGGGATGATAAAGTTGGGGTGCTCAAAGTGGAAACCAGTCAGTGAAACCATCAAAATGAAAGGCAGAAAACAGGTTATACTGATGGTTAACTTTGTAAAAGCTCTGAAATCAGGCTCTGTGCCAGTCGTGTTGAGGATGTTCAGGCAATGCAAAGCAAGCTTGTTTGACATGGCATAACAGATTGAAAAATAAATCATTTGCAGCTTTTCTTTTTATCAGGAACCAGATGAAGATGCAATTTAGGGTGGATGGAGGAATGGATGTTTAATGCTTCCTGTGAGGAAGTTGGATAGCTAACCCAAATGTGAGGGGATTGCACTACAGTGTGAGCCTCAATGGGTTGAGTGTAGTGACAGAAGCCTACAACCTACAGCATGCGCCCTAATGGTGAAGATAAGCACTTGCCGCTGGCAATGTGAACCCCAAAAGTCTTTACTGTCAGTGTTGTCCGACTTCATGGTTACCCATAGTTCACATGAATCTTCTGAGAATTCTTGCCAGTGAAACAACTGTTGTTTGTTTGTTTGTTGTTCTTCTGTTTTGTTCGGTTTCCGACTGAATGCTGAATCACACCCCAGTTTCAACTTCTCCTCTTCCTGATAATGACAAGAATCACTGTCATTACAACGGTATGGCCAGGAGCAGGGTGACAGCTCACAGTGCTGTCCATGGCTTAGTGAGGGCGCAGACATAATTTGCCACCAGTACACAGTTCTCTGTTTTTTTGAGTGTTTGCGTGTGTGAATGTGTGTGTGTGTGTGTGTGTGTGTGTGTGTGTGTCATCCTATTAGTCATGGCTTGATGTCGATAAAGTAATTAATTGGCGTTGTACTCTTACTGGGGACTTGAATAAGAGTCAACCAGCACAAAACTTTGTCAAGTGAGAGTATAGCACATAGGTAAACTAATGGTCATTGGGAGCCCTTTGAGACTGAAACAGTGATTAAGGGCTAAACAAATAAACTTGGATTGAATATTAAGTATGTGTTTGCAACATTACGCCATCAGAGTTCTTGAATGAAAGATTTTACGTGGTTGTGCGTGAGTGCTGTCGTGATGCTCAAGGCTTCAAACAAAGGTCAGTGGCAGCACATTCAGTTAGTCACAAAATCCTGCCTAAAGTGCGATGCTAATGCTAACTCAGAGAAACAGGCAGGTAGACATCCCCTTGGCCATGTGACCAAAACAAAACATTAACATGAGGCATTGAGAGACTATATTGCAGCTCATGCAGACGTTATGCAACTGATAAAAGGAAGAAAAAGAGGGAAAAGCTGTGGTTAGCCTGTATGTAGTGATCAAAATTCTATCGTAAACACCAACAAGCAAGGAAAGATGGTGAAAGGTTCAACTTGCAGCAAAGAAATCAGACACACAACAGCCTATAATATTCTTAGTTCACAAGCATACTCATAGAGGTCACCCATTCAACAATGTCACAATCACACACACACACACATACATACATACACACTCGCACAAATCCAAATCTCCCATACCGCAGTCAAAAAGTCACACGTTTGGAAAAGTTAGGAAAAAATGCATGGGCACACACACTGTATGAAACACACTGGTCATGTACACATATTAGAGCAGTGGCCAATGTCTGTCTGTCTGTCTGTCTGTCTGTCGCGCTCTGAGAAGAGCAGTGCTGAGTGAGGTGAAATAATATATGGAATTGTGTTGTACAGTGTGCGGCATGATGTACAGTAAGTTGTCCTATCAGTGCTGTGAAGGTCAAAAGAGACCGTAAGCGAGAGCGTGAGTGTGTCGTTTGAGTGTGTGAGGTAAAGTAAATTAAGAGGCTTTCTAAATGTGCACCAATAGTGGCTGGGTCTCGCTTTCGGGGGGCTCACCCTCAGGGGGGGGCAGCTGGTACACCACGCAGAGAGAGGAGTACAGACAGCCCACGAATGACATCAGGCTTGCAAAGTACATCACTCCCTGGGCCCCACCCACCAGTGAGGTCAGAGGTCCCATCGCCACGGAGACCAGGATCTGAGCCAGGAAATACTGGCAGCTGAGCAGAGAGATGTCAACTCCCATCCCTCGCCTGGTCCCTTCCTCAGATGAGCCACAAAACTAAAGGACATACACATGTAATTTAGTCATACGATCAATCTGGATAGTTCACCACAAATCACTACAGTGTTACAAAGTCCATCCCTGAAAATGCCATCAAGAAGTGAAAAATGATTCATGGTAAATTAATGCTATGTCTGCATGCAGCGACTGACCTGAGGGCTCTGGTAGTATTCACACAGCAGAGAGTAAGGCAGCGTGCATAGAGAGGAGAAGAGCACCCCGTAGGTGACACAGAGAGAAAGTACCACATAGAGGTTGGTGGAGAGTGTGGCCAGGCCCGTGCCCAAACCAAATGCCAGGTAGGCAAAAAAGTAGAGAGTGCGGAGAGAAAAACGCTCCTCCAGTTTCTCCAATATGGCTAGAAGCAGAAGAGAAACAGAAAGACCAAATGTGAAGCTGTACATACCATGACAGACACATTATTGGACAAATCCAACAGGGTAGAAAGTACTCTTTGCTGGCCAGAGCTGCACTGACACCCAAGAAACAATGTGATTATGAGTGTTGTGCCTGCAGCTTACCTGAGTAGAAAGCAGCACTGAATGCATAGATGCACATGCCCCAGCAGCCCATGCTGACCCCAGCGTTGTAGCGTTGGTAAGCCTCCGAGTCGTGGGGCGCTTTGGGGTCTCCTTCAAACACCACCTCCCCCATGAAGTCAGTGTAGAACAGCAGCATGCCCTCAAAGGACAGCCAGCCTAGAACACAGAAAGACCCCAAAAAAATAAATTACTTAATAACTGTTCAAACTAAATCAAATACAAGACAGCTTTTACTGTGGTGCAGGAATGGTGGCTGATTAGGCTTGGAACACTGTCATGACACATATTTGCAAATTCATTACTGTATACAAATGAAGTGAATTTTCTCACCCAAAAAATGATTAGTGCATAAGCTCCGCAGAGAGGGAGGCATCCTGTAGATGGCCACACACAGCAGCCTCATTGACATCTGGGATTCTGCCGTCTCCACATTCTCACTCAGATCACTCTCATAGCGCACGCCATTCAGCAAAATGTTTGCAACCTTCATTAGATAAAAGCAAAGAGGGACATTGTGTTGAAAAATGCAGCGGTGGCTACTGACTATTTAAACAGTTTGCACATGTAAGTAAAAGATGTTTTTTTTGTTTTTCAAACAGGGCTGACCTGCTGGCTGAAGGTCACTGTCCTTCTGCGTCCATTCTCCAGCCCAATAATCTGGGTTGCCATGGGTTCCTCCATTAGTGCAAGACTCTGGGGGCGCTTCAGGATGCCAGCAGAGGAGCGACGATGTGACCCTGCACCAGGGTGAGCCGCAGCTCCAGTCTGAGGTGCTCCTTGAGTTTGGGCCTCTCCTCCTGGCTGGGGCCCTTCTGCAGGCTGAGCCTCTCCGGCCGGTTGCAAACCGGCTTCGAGCTGGGCCTTTCCTGTAGGATGGGACCCTCCTTGTGTCGACTCCTCAGGAGGAGGAGAGTCCCCCGGAGGCAGAGGCCTGGCTGTGGAGTCAGGCTCCAGGGGTTGTGGTGTCTGCTGACCTGTGTAGCAGTCTATTAGCACACTGTCTATATAGGAGGTTCCCAAGGAGGAGGCAAACTCATTAATGCCGGTGAGAGAACTGTCCCTACTTATAAAGCTGCCATATTTAGGAGTGAGGGGGCTGAGGGGTGATATGGGGCTAGTGAGGCCAGCACAGAGGCGTGCATTGGCACTGCAAGAATGGGCCAAGGGGTCCGGATTGCGTAAGTGAGACTCTGAGAATTTGTAGCTGTAAAGACCTTCCTCCTCTTCCTCATCCAGTCCCAACATGGATCCTGGGGGAACAGGGGGAGAAGGAGGAAGAGGGAGGCTGGGGCTTTTCAGATTGTTCTTGCTGGAGTTTTTGTTGGGCTGGGTCTTTGGTAGAGGTCGTTCAGGGATACTGGTCAGAGTCATCATCGTGGCAACCACCAGGGTGACACTCGTGAACAGGTATATGACCCGCAGCTGACCTCCCATCGACCTTCCGAATTCTGTGTGGTCCCAGTTGATTCCACCCACGATGTAGCCGAATCCACCTCCCAGTCCTGCATGGCATGATTAACAAACATACGATAACATACATGAATCAGATCAGACTAATAAAATATTTTCTTTAACCTCTTTTATTGGCAGATGATATCTTGAAGCTTAAATTTCACCTTTGTCCTCTGCAAATTATGTTGGGGAAATATAGCTTAAAGCTGCCAGCTGCTATGCCACTACTGTAATGACAAAGTAAACTTAGTTTGTAACATGAGTATGTGGTGCTTTCTGACCTGCTAACAGCGCATGGATGTTCAGCCCCCGATCCTGGTCTTCTGGACTGCACACATCCATCATATAGGCATGGCTGGGGTTGTCGGCCGAGTCAGCACTGAAGTCCATCAGAACCACTCCACACACTGTCAGGACAATTCCCCACTTGTGATTTGATGCTGTGTCAGCCAGCGCGCCGCCAATGTCCCGCCCATTCAGCACCAGAGTTAGACCCATCAAAGCCCCTGTGAGGAAAAAGCAGAAGAAGCAAAGTGTATAACTTCAGCACTAAAGTGTCAGTTCTCAACAGACCTCCAGCTAAAGTGAAGTGGAAGAATCAAACGGGTATATCATTAACATTTCGTACCTATGGCCAGAGCAAAAATGAAGGGTCTCCTTCGCCCAAACCGGGATGTACAACGATCACTCCAAGCTCCAAGGAGAGGCTGAACAAGGAATCCTTGAAGCCAAAAAGAGGAGACAGAGTTATAGGCCAAAGAATGAGTGCTGCTTAGGTATAGGTATTCAAAATCACATGTATCAGGTGTCATTGTGCAACTTTGGATATTTTACACCAGTTTGTCATTTCCCCTCGCTTTTCACTTACCCAGTATGGGGCTGATGAACCACACCAGGCTGTAGAATTGGTCAGGCAGACCCATTTGGAGAAGAACGGGGGTCACATATGCTGTTTCCATGGCATAGCTAAATTCAATACCAAACAGGATGCAGCCATTGAAGAGCAACTCAGGGAAGGTCCGTCTTGGAGGAAGCTCACTGAGGTCCAGCTGGTCCAGGGGGCAGGGCGTGTTCGGTGGTGGAGGCGGAGAAGGTCTGATCAGCTTCCGGCGCTTCGGGTGTCTTTGGAAATTGTTGGCGCGATGGCTGAGGTGCCGAGTGGTGGATGTTGGGAAGCTGGCAGTTTTGGGGAGCGAGCTCCTCCAGATACCTTCCTGAGCCACAGCTGACCTCCCCCCCGGACTGGCCAAGAGGGGGTCACTGGGGGTGCCCATGCCTGGAGATGACATCACTCTCAACCCAGCTTACTCTGCAACACACAAAAGAGTGATGACAGCATAAAGTAAAACCTCAATTATTATTAAAATGTGTCTCTGGTGAATAGGCATGGGGGCTATGTTGAATTTTAGAGGGCATTCAAGATCATCACACCATAGCATAACAATCACGTGAATAACTTGGTGCTAATGGTTATGTAGGTAACCAATGCTACCAGGAGGACACTGCAGTCATCACCAGACAGTAATGATGGCACTCCTCGTGGGCACGACGCACTGCAACCAATGCGCATGTTGGTAGTGATGTGCGCAAAGCCCATGTGCTCGGCGTGGCTGAATACAGCAGTGTGGTATGCCGCATCGCTCTCATGAAGCCTGTTTCCATTTTAATTTTTCATGGGGGAAGATCAAATCGGACACAATGGAGCCGCTGGGGCATGACATATTGGCTTTCAAAACAATTACAATGATGGAAATTTAAAATTATCGCACAGATTGAAACTGAAACATGTATTTGTAACAATAGACCCTATGTAGCCAAATAGCCGATCGATTGCTATTTTTTTCTTCTTCTTTTTTTTTTTTTTTTTTAGACCATTTGGATAATGATCCTCGATATTTTCCTCGACTTGACATTTGGTTCTCAAGGTGAAGATCATACAAACGACTTAACTCGTGTGTTAGAAGATGAGGCAGGCGTGCAAATTGAAACGTGAAAGATGATAATTACCTTATCGGGGTGGCTCGTCATTTATTGCGGCATACTGTGTAGGTAAACAGATCAACCATTATTTATGCTTTATAAAAATGTAGGATGAATTACAGGATTCATGTTTTTTTTCCCTTTGATGCAGTCATCCCCCCGCTCTTTCCTCCGTCCCTTCTCCTTCCCCCTCTTCTTTTCTCCCCCTCCGCGTCTTCCTCCCCGGTCTCGCCGTGACGTCACGCCCCTCCCTGCAACATCAGCACCACGGACGGGTCCCATCTACAGATAACAGACAACTATTACATAAACTTGGCTGCTAAATTCAAAATAATTATGGTGCCATGCTTTTTTTTTCTCGCACGATCTCGGTCCGTTCCTCTGATGAAAAAGAACTATAGTAATCCTGGAATACATTTTTAGAAGAATAATATACAAATACCACAGCAAAAACAGAAATCCCTGTAGGAATAAAATGATTGTGATAGTATTGAGATGAGAAAAAATGCCATCAAGTATGATAAGGTCACTTTTATAGCTACCAGACACACTAGTCTAAGTCTAAGTCACTATAAGAAGATTGTGGGAATATTATGGTGATTTTCATTAGGGCCATCTCTTGATACAAGCCAGTCATATCTAACATGACTTGCAGTAATAATCTGACCTGGGCTTTCCAGCTTGATAACGGAGAGGTGGAAACCAAACCTAAGATGCCACTGTATCGAATTCATTGTCATCGAACCTCCTAATATAGGATTGTATCTGGTTATGGAGAACGCATTGGCATATGGCCAACATCACACAGGTCAGTGGTTCACAGAGTGGGGCTCGGGGACACCCAGGGGGTCTTAAGGGGATTCCAGGGGGTCCCTTAGCAAAACGAGGAATAGACTAATTTCACTATAATTAAAATAATCCCAATTAGAGAATGTATGAATGACTATTCTGATTATGGGTTTCATTCTCACCACTATGTCTACACAGTAGAAAATACAATAGTCTACTGAATCAACAAGAATTTTCCTATAAGGGTCTCCCAGACAAAATATTATAGGGGGTCTTGTTGGGGGTCCGTGGCCTAATGTGCATCTATTTGGGGGAGACACACAAGGGACACACCGGAAGACACAGCTCCACTGCGTCATCACGTAGAGATCGTTATTGAACGGAAATGCCAAGCCGACTTGGCTGGGGCTGTGGTTGCCTCTGTGCCTGAGGACCACTTATCAGAAGCACCAGATTTCCTGTGTGAAACAGTTGCCAAATGTAGAACTCAAAAAGTAGGAAACTATAGGCTTTGTTCTTTCGCTGTCTCAATGATTAATAGAATATTGGCACCTACAACACAAGCCCGGGTGACACATGCAACAAATATCATCACCTTTGAGCTCACCTGCTGCATCTTATGCAACCGGCATTTAAAAAAATGTATATTTTCACGAGTCCTGCACAGTTAAATCACTACATTAAGTCCATATCAAGACTGGTGAGGCAATGTTTCATGCCGAGTGTAGCCTACTCACTGGGATTTTCGAAAAAACAAACAAACAAACAAAAAAAAAGCATTAAATAAAAATGCATAGGGGACAAAGCACGTGCTTGCCTTGAGTAAGACCCGCCTCCGTTCAATACACTTTACACTATGATTGGTGGATTTGGAGACGCATCAGAAATGTGATTGGACTTCAGTGTGGAGTGGGCGTATCAGGATGCAGCTGTTTTGCAACTGTGGGGCGGGGCCGTGTGTACTCGGAACTTATTGCTTTAAATGTAAATTCATATCATTCCAGATCGCAATCCGTGTAGTGCAGTCGGAGAAAATGGCAAACATCGACCTTGCTAAAGTTGGAAAGAACCTGTTGAAGAGCGCTGACACTGGAGAGGTATGGAGTTGGCCAAGTAGCCAGCAGGAAACCTATGAATTTCCCTCCCCTCTCGTCTGTCTGATACTTTCTGCTGACCGTGTTGATTGGTTTGCGTTTAAAAAATACCGTCATTTGACATAAACGTCGCACTGCTAGCTTCACTTTGCCTTCCCCTGACAGACATGCTGAGATCTGAAAGCTCATTATCTCACAGCGGTGACGGTGGTGGAGTAAAATAGGGCCTCTTGGGTGCCATAATGATGATCATACTGTAGATCTGAAGGGAATACTTGTGAATAGAAGCATAGTGTGAGGTAGACCATATGATGATGTATAATTTCACAACAGGTAGGCCTATATCTGTTTCTGCCTCTGTTTGACAGCTGCCCTGTCTGTGTTTCAGAGTGTAGAGCTCCAGTCTCTGTGGCAGGAGAAGCCAGCGGTCCTGTTCTTCCTGCGCAGGTTTGGCTGCCAGGTGTGTCGGTGGATGGCATCAGAAATCAGCAAACTAGAGCCGGACCTGAGAGCCAATGGTGTGGCGTTGGTCGGCATTGGACCAGAAGAGACGGGGCTGGAGGAGTTCAGGGAAGGAGGGTTTTTTAAAGGATGTAAGCAGCACTTCATCACTCCTGACCGGGGACTTTTTAAAAAAAAAGTTTAGTTGGAGTAAAATTATAGTGCACTCTAACATGAAAAATATGTGCAGCCTTTATATTTTTGTGGAAAAGGCATTCTAACACACAGGGGGCTTGATTTACCCCTGGCAATCTTCACCTGTCTCCACCCTGTTTACTTAGGCTGTGTTCACACTGCAGGCCTGATTGTGCAATTGATGACAGTTTTTTTTTGCTCAGGTCAGATTTTTTTGTTTGACTGTTCACATTCATTGTTGAAAGTGAACCATATCCAATATCATATCTGAACGGACCTCTATCCTAAATTGACCCACATGTACAAATGAACAACAAAAGACGTTTATCGGCCAAAGTACGGTTAAGTTCATTGTAAGAATCTTTTCGAGTCTTTCGCCTCCTTGAACTTGATTTTGAGCCTCTTGATTTTTCGTTGACACTGCAGCCAAGCTCTGTTGTCGCCCCACTCGGCCATTTCTATTGCAATTGTTTGAACAGTGGTCAATTACGATATGTCCCCTATATTTTTGTTTCAATGTAGGCATCTCCCCAAATTCTAACTAAATTTGTAACCTTGTTGTCTTTCCACTGGCTGCTTGAATCGTCCTCCATGTTTTACCAGTCAAATGGATGTTCATGTGGTTTTACATCACGCAGTTATCTGTCCCATCATGACAGATAACTGTGTGACGTAAAACCACATGAATGGAACGGATCTGTCAGGTCAGACTACAGTCATATGGCCACACATCAGCTATGTATCAGATTTAGGACCACATATGAATGTGGTCCAATTTAGAAATGAAAACATCAGAATCCATGAGTTTTTTTTCTGTTCACACTGCACTATAAACATGAGAAAAATCTGAATTAAGACACTTTCAGCTGCAGTGTGAACATAGTTTCTACTCTGCGGTAACAATCTCTGTCTGTCTGGTCATAATTTTGAAATAACTGCATTGTCACCCTTGCACAACTTAACTTATGTAACATACAGAGTGAGCGTGCCACAAGGTGCCAGACATGCTTATGGCGCCCATCAATCTATACAGCCCATCCTTATGTAGGATTATAAATACATAACCAGTATTCATGGATTTTGCCTTCCCTTGCAGCCCTTTATGTTGACAAAAAAAAGAAAAGCTACAAGGATTTGGGCTTCAAAAGGTGAGTATGACACACCTGTGTTCCCTGCATGTAATAGATAGGCTATTGGTTTGGCAAAGTTTGCCTTGACCTGGAAATAAATTGGTTTCATTCGTCAAAGAAAGTCAGTTGTGAACTTAATTCTGTACTAGGTTTGACCAGTTGTTTCCTTTGCGAAACATTAACTGCTGTCTAATTCAGGGACAATATATTTCCCACTCAGATACACTGCCTTAAGTGTGGTTCCTGCTGCATTGGGGAAGAAAGTACGAGATATAATTTCAAAGGTAGGTGTCTTTCATAACGACACTGTTAAATAATGTTTCAGTATCAAGGTCAGTATTTTTGGAGTGTTCACATTCAGACATGACCAGTGATCTGGGTGCCAGGGGTAAAGTTGCTGAGAAACATGAGAGATTTTAAAGACTGACTTCTGACCGACTGTTATTGTCTGCTGTTGTTCAGGCCAATGCTGAAGGCATCCAGGGAAACTTCACAGGAGATCTGCTGCAGAGTGGAGGCACGCTCATTGTGGCCAAAGGTAGGCCCAGACTTAGTGGAAAGAAAAGGTTAAACTTATCTGATATGCACCAGAGGGAAATATCAGTAGGGTGCATTGGTAGGATCTGTCTTGTTAATGAGTAATACTCTATTACCCATTAATAATACTCTAACTAACCATTTGCACTCTAATGTGCAAATGTGCAGAATGGCATTGATAAAGGTTACGTTTACTCAGCCATTTGACTGCTGGTAAATAAATGCTTAAAAATGTGATTTTTTTTTTTGTCATCTGTGAAGTGGGATTTAATGCCTTCATCTATTTTTGAGATGCATTTTTGTAGTCTCTCCTCTAGAGGGCAGTGCTGTATCACATCATGTCAAACTGGACAGAAAAACGGATCTCAGTGTGGAACATATACAGTAGTTACTTGATGATAATGCCTGCTTAACATTTTGTGCACTGTGAAGGTGGAGAGAAGGTCCTGCTGCACTTTGTCCAGGATTCACCGGGAGACCACTTACCTTTGGAGGACATTGCCAAGGCTCTGGGTGTCTCAGCCAATGCACAAGCAGGACAGAGGCCAGTGGTAAGACGTGCTATGAACACAAAGAACCTCACAGGACTTGAGATATAAGAGATACTTGGGGAAACGCATTAACCTACTGTCAAAGCTATTATCCAATTTGGCTCAAATGTAGCCACCTAAGGTAATTATTTCAACTTTCCACTATTAATTTCTTCACTGCCCCTCTTCAACTTCTAATTTGTATTTTGGTGACCGTGAATTAAGTCGCCTTACGAGTTATACTTAAGTTTTAAATGGAATAAAAGCAAATAGTATCATTGTGTATATTAAAGCAACAGAGATCTGGATTGTTCTATGAGCCAAGTTGTTTCAACAGTCCTCATACGTCAGTAGCAACACTTACGCACATGTGTTAGCACAGAGTAGCCCCGTTATGCACAATTTCACACATTATACACGATATTCATTGGTGGTCCACTTTTTTCCATTTTAGACCTAGTAGAGAAAGGGGTCTGCTACACACAAAGAAGCTTATAAAAGGTGCTGGAGGCCAAGACTGCAACAGCTTGTTAAATAACAGCCAAATGGACTGCTCATTCTCTTTTATATCCTGATGAAGGCAAAAGCTGCTATCAAAGTTTTGCAGTGATAAAGTGTGCAGAAGCTGCCTTCCTTTGACTAACAGACATAGGCCCTAAAACCTTTTAAACTTCAATGATGATCTCTGTTGCTGCCATAATTGTATATGCAAATGGCATACAAAACAGAAAACAGAGAAAGTATAAAACTGCTCTCTGTTTTGGAATTTGGGAGAGCATAGATAAGCTCTCACGTAGTTTAACTTGCAAAAACCAGTGTAGGCAACATTTCTCCAGGATTCATCAAATACTTTAATTCCTCTCATTAATGTAGCTCCAGCAGTGCTCTACAAAATTAAATCTTGGTATGTCATGGAGGGATTATGAGGTGTAACATGTCATGGATCACTAATTAAATCAATGAAAAGTCAGTCTTTGTACATAACACTTGTACATAACAGCCAATATTTCAAATCATTATGTTGGGATCTGAGATCGAATGTGTTGGTGCAAATATTAAATTGGAATGTGAAATAGAGAAGTAGAATTTGAAATGGGGAAAAAAAGTAGGTCTTAGAGTCCCTGTACCATACCATAATGGCTCTTTTGGAAGCAAACTGTTGAAAGCTCATCAACATAATATCATAGGTCCCGAGTGCTAGGGGTTTAAGTGGTGATCCTGTGTTCGTCAGAGCTTTCAACAAGCCTGTGGTACCCAGCATGTGGTCCTAAAACCTAAAGCCCCATGGCACTGCGATGCGCCTCCCACAGAACCCACCATGTCAGAACAATCGCAGCATGTAGTTTTCCCCATGACACGTCTGAAGACAAACAGATGTCGTCTCTGCAGCTGAGGAACACAATAGACCTTGTTTTCTCCAAAGAGTCCAAATGTGGCAGAAACAACTACAGGTCAAATCTAGCAAATGGCAATGACAGTTTCCACTGAAAGGGGCATTGAAACCGTTTGCTGCCACAGTAAACAGGAACTTTGGTGACGGGCTAAGGTCATTCGTTGATCAGGGTAAATCCAGGCTGTTGGAGTAATTCAGCTTTGCATTCAGAAGTAAGGACATGCTATAGTTCAAATAGCTCATAGACAGCACTCCCTCACTCAGAAGCCGTTATCTGTGTCTGGAGGTTGAAATCCCTCAAGCAGGATTCCCTTAGGGATCCCCTCAGACTCAACTCCAGCACAATGCCCCTGACCAGTGGCCCCAGAGGCAAGAGATATTGTTCTCATTGTCCTCTGCAGACAAGGCTGGACATTAGTTGGTGGTCCCTACAGACAGACCACATTGGTTCCTCTATTCTGAAAGAAGAATACCACTCAATTAAAAGGTTTTGTGTATGCTATTATATAGGCTATAGGCTAGGACACTTCACTGAGTATTTGCAAGTAAAAACAACTCTTTCCCAAAGCCAGAATCCAGACAATTGAGCCTCTTTTCTGTGAAGTTCACCCTTCAGCTGCTCTAATGACAATGAATGGGAGACTGAGGTTCTGATTGAAGTGAATGGCTGTCTGACCATTTCCATCCAAACTGAGTTGTATCATTGTAGTGCTAACAGTTCTGAATCAGATTATGGACATCTTTTCTACTGTAGGAGCCCTTAACGTCTTCCACTTTGTTCTTTATGGAGCTGTGCATGATGGGACATCATAAACTAATTCTCCTTTTTGCCACAACGTTGCCACCAAGGTGCTGTGGCATCAACTTCACTCCTCTATACGTGGGCACAATCAAACTTCATCACAGTGTGGAAAAAGTTTTTTATTTGGTCAGTATCTAATGAAAAATGTAACTATGAATCTTCACACCTTATCTGAGTAACTCCTGTAGTCCTCTTATATGCAAATTAATTTTCAAATTTCCATGACATCATTGCTGTGATGTATGGCTCATTCTTTGTGATCGTGAGATGACACATACTCATTTTAAAATAAAACACATTTTTGTATAAGCAGTGCTTCTATGCATGTAAGTAATATAAGCTATGTTTACTAGCGGTTCAGTTACTAACTAGCAAGCCAAGTAGTCTAACATTCACACAAACTGCTAATTAATTAGGTATATACATCATCACAATGAATGCACCATGGGAATGTGCAGAATCTGTACTTGTTCTGGCTATGGAGACAATAGTGAATGTCTGCTATGCACCTAGACTGTCCTAGGGCATTATATATTTCAATGCTGAAATATAGTGATATCCCCCTTAAACTGCCTGAGGAAGTATTACTATGTCTGCTTTTGAATTAGAGCATTGCATTCCGTTAAATGGTATTTGACCTCTTTTTTTAAATCTGTCAATTGTGTGCCTCGGGCATGGGACCCGGTTGTGTAGTTACAGGATTTGCTGTATTTTCAGAAACATAGCCTGTTTGAATGCAAGGATTTTAGCCTGTGCTAAGCTGCCCTACTTGGCTTTAAATATTTCCATGGTAGCATTCCATTTGCCAGCAGAAGAAATAATGTTTGCTCTCATTAAGAGGCCACAGGCAGTATTGTAATTCTGAATTGGCTTGTGAGATGGATTTTAGAGAGAAGAGATGGAGACTAGCTTACCTTTGGCCCTCTTCTTATCAATTGCTCTGTGCCATGCAACAACCATTAGAATACAAATCCAAAAAAAAGGAAATGAAAACAATGTGTTTAAAATAAAACACTGATGCTGTTCTGAGGCACACTTGGCTTTAAAACATCCCAACTATTGCACAGCTCTGTGCAGTTACTGAAACAGGATGTGCTTGTCCTGCATCTGTCTGGGATTGCTGCCCTTTTTCAAAGCTGATATTGTGACACGAGGATTAACAATTTCCTCCTTAATGCATTTAGAATCAAAGAAGCTTTAAAAAGACAGGTGTACGTCTATAGTCTGTAACAGGGTTCTTCAATTCCGGTCCTCGTGGGCTGGTGTCCTGCAGACTTTTGGTCAGGCAGGAACAAAAACCTGTTGGACACCGGCCCATGAAGACCGGAACTGAAGAATCCTGGTCTATAATATCATAAGCCTGCAGAAAGCAGGAGAGCAGAGCGGGACACCCAGGGTGATCATACCAATGCAAAGACGTTTTATCTCATGTGTAGTGACTGAACATGCTTTTTTTGCTTTTCCTACAATTGTATATGATTTCTTTGAATCTAAGAAACACACATTTCTAAGTACCTAATACAATAATAATTAGAATTTTGTGCCCCTCTCCAACCTAAAGGTCTAGAGGCTGTTTTGGCCACAAGGGACTTTTGTTCCCTGAGTGAGTTCCCGACCATGCAGACAGCTAGTAATGTTTAAGTAAGCAGTGAATTGCAGCCTGGCAGGCCTGTTGTTGTTTTCAGCATCGTCACATTTGGAAATTTAGCAGTGGTAGTGTAGAATATCACTGAAGTATGTTTACATCCATAATTACTACAGTGAAGAGTGGGGCGGGCCTGCTGTTGGCAGCCTTGGAGGAGGCGGCTGCCTTCCAGTCGTCACTCGAGGAACAAAAGTCCCTTGTGCCTATTTTTGGGGGTGTTTCTAGCAGCCAGAAAGCGCCATTGCTCTGATTGGCTGGCAGCACTCGAGGGTCTGCCCCCTCCCCCTGCCCCAAACATAAGATGATTGGTTGAGTCCTGTGAAGTCAGCTTCCTGCATAAAGACCCGACGATGTGCTGACTGACCCATTTCAGAGGCAACATTTTTCTTAATACAATTTTGACTAATACGAGTTTAACTATTTTACTGCAAACAAGGAACATCCAAGAGTGAAGATCCATGAAAAATGGTAGATAATCAATTTCTAAAGGCACGGCCCCCCCCAACCTCCAAAGGGACATTAAGCAATCTATGACAAATATCCCTCCCATCCCCTTGAGGTGCAGTGGCCTGTAGTTGACACAATGAAGTCACATTTTCACTTTCACAATAGAGATGATTAAGCTATCTAATTAGAGCAGAGCTCCAACAGAAACATCTAGTGAAGAAGTAATATATCACTGTAGCGCCATCCTCCATCATTGTGCAGTTAAAAATGCGTGGGACAAGATTGGGAGTGTGTTGATATGCCACCAGACAGGGAGTTTCTGTTCCAAAAACAGAGAGTACAGGCTGGAAAGTGTTATTGAGTTATTGGTATTGATCAACAACCCTATCAACCCTCCGCTGATATATTATGGTCATTTCAGAATCTTACTTCTTTGCCCTTTTAACTCTAACGGTGATAGACTCTTCACCCCATGCCCTCCACTACCCCGGTCATTCAATCTACTACTTTTTCCACTGTTTTATTTAATGTGATAATATAGAGTATGTTTCAGTTTTTGTAATTGTATATTGTATTGTATGTCTTGCTTCAAGCCAACTTTCCCCAATCTTGAAATTGAACCTCTACTTGAACCTTTCGCACACTGTAATCTGTATTAAGGTGTTGACATTAATGAAGTTGTCACTGTTTTATCCATTACTTTATTCCACCGCACTGGATTTGTGGGTGAGTAGCTTGACTGCCAGTAACTAGACTTATACTGGAAGTGCAAAAGAACAAAAGTCCCTTGTTCTTCAAAATACCCTGTAAATACATGTGAGTCAAGCTCATTCTTTGCAGTTTTAACCTTTGCACCATCTCCTGCAGTGCAACGATGACGTTTGTACTCTATGATGACTTCACCATCCATGGTCCCTGAACAACACAGACACTTGGGGAAGTGGAAATGGACAAGAAGAAGTGGAACTCTAAAATACACAGAATGTGTTCAGTCAGTCAAGATGCAAGTTATAAAGCCACATTTAACTTCAGTGTGATTATGAACATAAAACAAGCACTATTCTTGATTACTTGGAATTTCTTTGTGATTTATATATTTTATACTATATATGTATATCAAGCTTTCAGTTACAAAAAGGAACATTCCTTTGTTATTTCCCAGAATCTTAACTGTAATAAATGTTGGGAATTCTGAACTTCAATTACCTTAGTTCATCCCATATTGACCGGTGTGTTTGTCTTGTGTTTTAAATTGACTTGTATATCTATTTACGTTTTGTACAGTCAGTTTATAGAGTAAATTAATTCCTTTGGTATGTACAGAATTCTAATAAAAGTTTAAAATCAATAAATGGCTTCAGTCAGTCGGCATTCTCACAACAGACATGAGCACGGCTGCAAAATGGGTGAGGTAACTAACCATTTGACACGAGAAGCAGTTACCCTGCCCATACAGATTCATTTGATTTGATTACTAACATTTACAATACTTGATTAAAAACTCTGATGGCTCTGTCATAGGATCATACCAGCATTATGATGGTTTCCTTTTTCTCATCTCCAACAACTAACAACCGCTTTACATCTATCCATTTCCATCCATCCATTTCTTGGTCTGAGACTTTAAATTGAAATTCATTTTTAGCATCGGTGGCCCCAGTGGGAATCGAACCCCTAACCCACAGTGTTAGTGCTATATGCTCTGCCCATTGAGCTGAAGAGAAAAAAAACAAAACAAGCAAAGGCAAAACGTTTTGTGAAGAATAATTTAGAACATCTTTTAATCCTCTGTATTGAATGAGAAAAGAATCCTACATATTTTTGTATCTCCACAAATTACATATTAAATATGCAATATTATTTGGCATTTTATCACACAACAGTACAGATTCTGAAAATGTGTAATCGTATAAGGTTTTTTATAATTACATAAGATTACAAGGAAACATTTAAAGGAGAGATTTGAGACCATACAAGTAGGGACAGTCACTTTAATGGCAATAATTACAGATTTGAGTCACAAAAATAGCAGTTAGTCTAGATAATTACATAGCAGCATGAACATTCATGGAACATCTTTTACTTTTGTATTTTTGCAACGCAACAATGGTATTTTATAAATATTCATGTAGATAAATAAATTCCTCTGGTTCGGTGGGTATTTGGCTGCTGTGACAATGGCAGAAACAGATGTTCATATATAGCAAAAGATACAAATACTTGTATTTGCACTTGCTACTAATTCAAAATGACACAATTTCACAGCTGAAATGTAAAGCTAGAACTACGGTAAGAAATGTACACCTCATTTCTTACCTGTTTTGAATCCCTTATATCTAAGTACTGCAGTATAGAACATGTATCAATTATCTACAACACCACATTGTCTATTACGTACCTATTGTACTGTGTTCAAAAAGTAATTCTGAACAGTTTCCTCCTTTTGAGGAAAACTAGACAAAATGTACAAAAGGCCAAGCTGTTGCTCTTCAGATATTGTATCCCAACGGTAGCCCAATGTTGCATCTTAGCTTATGCTTAAGTCTCCTGCATTTAAACATCTTGTTTTAGATGGCAACACACTATCACTTCTTCCATCCCTTGTGAAACAGTCTCTAGTTACAAATGTATCTTATTCCCCTGCTCAATGCAACAGTATTTGCCAATATGTGAAGTTAACAAAGAAAGAGTGTAAAGCTTCAATATGCACATTCAATTCAGCAGTCTCTGATGAGACCTAACAGTCATGTTCAGTTTACCAAGGCATCCTGAATGTGACAAATGATGAGCAAACATTCAACACTAGTTTGTTTATTTTTCTGCTGCATTTCAAAGCTCTCCTCAGTGGCTTCCTGCAGCCTGACTGATCATTTAGTCAGGTCAGCTCCTCCATCCTCTCTTATAAGTTCTGCTCTTTCGTTCTGCTGTCATTATTTGTTAATAAATGTAGAAAATAACAGTCCTGGCCCCGGCCATCTCTTTAATGACAAGCCCATTCCTCAGTGTCTACCTGCACACTCTTGGTTTCAGTTCCAGCGGTCACCACGCTCCAGCACACTGCATTTCTTCCTTTCATCTACACGACACTGAACAATGAGAGATCACAAGGCATGCCACTTCATCTGTGGCCTGTCCGAGTATGTGCCTGTGTCTTTTCTTCTTAATTGGCTGTGCCCAGAGGCTAAAAGTCTCATAATTATGTTTGAACTCCAAGATGTAGTAAGCTTTGTTGCCTCTCAGGAGATCAAGCGGTAAAAAAAAAAAAAGACCTCCTCCACACATACATGACCTTTTTATGTACAATGTCAACTTACAGATATTATATGATTAGGCATACCTAATTTTTAATAAATGTGTATATGTGCAGCCTGTCCAACAAATGGCACCTGTTAGGTTTTTTGATATCCATATATCAGCCCATAAAAGAAATTAACTACGAACATGTAGGAGCCCAGATCCCCGCAGAGTCGTGTATAAGGGTTGGAATGTGTGGAGGCAGGGAGGAGAGAGGGAGCAGGCTTAGTTCTCAAAGCAGAGCTGTTCAGGACCCATATAGGTGTGTAAAGTGTCTATTTCAGACTGGTTTCTTTCCCTAATGCAAGGTCAAGATTGTCTAGCCTAGCAGATGGGATCCCAGCTTTAGTCACGACTACACATTCCCTAAATATATAACATAAGAAACACCTCTCTGTCCCCTTATGCACATGACAACACCATAAGCAATGACTACTAATGCAATATAGTGAAATACATATGATTTGTCTTGATCACATCATCCTCTATCTCCATCATATGTTGGCTTTTACTCACTAGCTTCTAATAAAAAGTAGCAAGCCACCAAGTTTTTCTGTATCTGAAATATGTTTTCTCACAGGATGTGAATTAGACCAAACTTAAAGACATACGTATATATTTCTGCAGTGAGTACTGAGCGTCCATGAATGGCAGAACATGGTGAATAAACTTTAAAAAATGAGCTACGTGATCTTCCAAAAAATACTAATAGCTTTGTAAATTTCAAATATGTATCCACTCTAACTGTAAAAATAGTATAAGCCGCCACTTTCTCAGAATGTTAATTTAAGGTTAAAGCTGCAAAGATTTAACAGTCTTAAAGTCTTCAGGTAATTTGTTTCATTTAACAGTGAATGACCAAAGCCTCGGAGTGTGACTAATTCTATTGTCTCTCCTTCAGCAAAGCTAAGAGCTTTCATTTATTTCATACTCGCGCTTCAGTTGGAATAAGATTGTTCACTATTGTTTCTTTTCAAGTGGCACAATGTCTTGAAAACAATACATCAGAGAAAAGATAACAAGGCAACTCAGTGCCAAATGTTAATGGGTAATCACGAAGATCTGCACAAGAGATTTTTAAGGATTAATTCAAGAAAGGCTGGTAAAGCATTTAAAGCCAGCTTTGGCTTTAACCTTTTCATAAGGTCTTAGTTTTCTATGCAGCCTTTTCACTAACGTACCCACATCACCCACAGCGGTACACAGCAAAACCACTTGTAAGCAAGAACAAGTGACCAATTCATCCATGGACAACACTTTAAACTTGAGAAGCTATAGATACTCAAGCAAGTTTCTTTTTCATATCATATGCGCTTCAAGTTCTGAAACTAGGGTGTCGTCCCGGAGGTCATCCATTCCATATACATCTATATGTAAATTTCTGTCATCTTCTGCCATGTAAATAAATCTGAATTAGTCTTAAACAGGATGTCTCTGTGGGTTTAAGATGTTAACCTTCTGAGTTGAGTTGCCCAGGTCAAGAAATAAATATCTCAAGAGTAACATTTTCTATTTTCTACCAGACCCGACATTTCAACTCAGGGTTCATTGGACTACCTTTTTTGCACTGGAATGCTTCCGAAAATGCTTCAAAATTCTGGAGAGAGCCGAGTACCCTAAAGAAAAGAAATAAGCAAATTAACAGCAAATAATAACAATAATAAGCAAATTAACAGGGCTGATAAAAGCTGAAATATATTATGAATGTTAGAGGTGCACCAATTGTATGGGTATCAGTCCTAGTGCATGGCCCAAGCACTGGTATCGGCAAATGAAGCCGTCCCGATACTTTAACAAGCTGCGCTTTGGCACAAGAAATTACTTTTCAGGCGAGAGGAAATATGTCTGCAGTGTGGTGATTCTTTGATCTCGGTGAAGCAGAGTGCCAGCTGTGCCAAGCAGAGGTGTCTGGCAGCGTTGAGAGTGAAGAGGCAAAGCAGCTCCCTCAAGACAGGTAAAATAATACCGGAAGGAGGCGATTCTGCCTTCCAAATTAAAGTATAAAATTTGGGACTGTCAGTTTTGGAAAAGAGAATAAGTTATTTTTTGGGAAAGGAAATTGTTCACTCTTGAATCCCCCTCAAATACACTTAAGTTCTTTGTATCACTCAGAAAATTGCCACACATGTTCAGCAATATGGGTTTCATTCTGAAATTTTGACCAGAAGGCGTTGTTGTTCTGGCTTGACACTGGCAGGCGAACCAACATGAAAATGCTGAACCATCATCATTTGTGAAAAAGAACATTCTGCTCATTTTCTATTTTATTATTAGATTTAATTGAGGGTTGCACAATTTCCAGTGCATATTTTGATCAAATAAATCACTTGTTCCTGTAATTCTTTTGTAATAGGCCAATACAAGGTGGCAGGATTGAATGTTAATTGAGTGCTACTTGGATCAGTACTCATATCAGTCAAACTACTTAATAAAGTAGTTGTAACTGTACTCGGTTCTGAAAAATTGGAATCGGTGCATCTCTAATGTTAACAACAGATCAAACTGAAGGTCCTAACCTGTATTCTAAGGGACTGTGTGAGTCAGTCTTGATGGACTGGCTGGCATACTCAGGCCGATAGGCACCGCACCATACCTAGGAAAAGAAATGGATTAGTTTGGGCTTTGAGAGGAATCTATTTTTAAAAGCAGTCATTAGGAATTACGAAAAAGCTCATATGGACTGTTAACATTAGTAATAAAATAAAAAAATAATAAATATTACACCTCCAAATACATACTTGGCACTGTGCTCTAAAGCTCCTCACGCATTTGCTATAGCATTTCAAACTTACACATTTCTGGTAATTCAACAGCCTTTATATATGATGTAGACGCAATGCAAACCTTTAAATGGCAATTACATACTGTAGCATGTAGTACAAGTTATTTTATGGGTTATTGTACGAGTTATTTTACTGATTGAAGTTCATAATCCCAGTAGGGAGTGAGTGTGGCTTTGATACAGATTTGTTTTTTGTTGATGACTGTTAAACACCCTGTTGTGCTTACGCTTTATTTTCTCTGGCACCACAACGGTCTTTACTTTGGCAGCTCCTCTAAACCCCTAGGTATATAGTTGGACATAGATATGGCCTGGGACTGCTTTAACTTCTCACCCCCTGACCCTCTCCCTTTCTCTCTTTGTCCCATTGTTTACTTCATCAAGCATTCAGTGAAAAAAAACAACTCCCTCCTGAGCTTTTTGTTCTTGGTAACTCCAGATGGAGAAATATATTAAATCCACCCTGTTTCTACTTCAGCAACTACATTTCCCCTAATTTTTGTTACTCACTTGGGCAAAGTTAAGAAAGAAAAGTTGTTTGTGATCCATGTCTAGACCAGGTAAGCGGGGCTCTTCACCCTCCCTCTCTACCCACTTCAGATAAGCCTGTAAGCACATGCACACAAATATGTAAAAAACATTTCAGATGTATAGAAGGTTTATTGACAGCTTTTTTAGAATAAATCATAAGAGTAGCATCCAACCTTATAAGCTTGGCGAACCCCTCCGTTGTCAGCAATATTCTCCCCCAGAGTGCTGATTCCACTGACCTGAAGTAACACGGATAAAACCAAGAACACACAAACATGAAAATACTCATTCGGATGGTCACTTAATACACGGTTTCCATAGTCATGCATTACAGCCAAGACTAACATCTAATTTCACACATGCCATTTATCTATGCATTCCAAACAGAGTATGCTTACATTTTGTCCACCTGCTAGCTTCCAGTTGTAGTTGCCGTACTGTTGCACCATGCACTGTGACTGGTCTTTAAAGTGCTCAGCAGAGTAATTACTCCACCAGTTTAGCATATTACCATCCTTGTCAAAATTACGCCCTGCAACCAAACACAATGCAACAAGTAAAGCACACATCACAAAAGTGATGCAGTATCTTGCATCTACATCAGAAAAGTGGTAACCTTTTATGATAAATTATTGGTCACAGTAAAATGACAATAATTATTATAAAATGCCAAAGAATAATTATGATAAACTGTAATTTGTTTTCCCTATCCCCATGATGAATCACCAGTGCCTCACCATTGTCATCAAATCCATGTGTGATCTCATGTCCAATAACCATGCCTATTCCACCAAAGTTGAGGGCCTGGAGCTGATGCTTACTAAAGAAAGGAGGCTGCAGGATCCCTGCAGGAAAGACTGGACAGACAAAACAAGCAGGATCAGTCAGATCACATGACCATGAACACCAGGTTAACAGCTGATGAGAGTCTAGCATTCAGTGGTATCAGAATGACACCACAGAGTCTGAAAATAGTTTAATTCTTTACACCAGAGAGTGTTACTACCACTCTCAATGAGGTTGCATTATGGCAGAGGAGACTTACACATATCTACCCATATGAAAGGGGAAACCATCAGTCTCTGGTCTGATTTATTCTCGTAAAGAAAGCTCTTACCTATCTGGTTTCTGTTAGGTGAGTAGAATGCATTCACAACAGCTGCACCAATGATCCATCTTAGAAAAGATTGAGAAATGTGTTAGAACATATACAACTAAACTACATAGCCATTATTGATAGTTCTGCCAATCAGCAAAACTCTAGCCTTCTATTTAGTACAGATGTTTGCATTTTAAACTGTGCTCATACTGGTGTTTCTGCTTCTTCTGCTGCTGGCTGTAAACATTTCTTATCCTTTTTTGTTGATAAGGTTGAGGGTATTAGATCCAAGATTACTCCCTCTCCAGCTCATGTTGAAATACTGTGCCCTCACTTGGACTTCCGACTACTGGTTGTGTCCCTGTCTCTTCTGTAGAGACCCAACTTTGATTCAGCTGTCTATGATAATCAGAGGGTCATTTCTAAGTTGCCTTTTATCTCCAAGATTATGGAGAGAGTAGTTTTAAAGCAACTCTTAGTGACTGTGGAAAGAAATAACATTTTTGAAGAATTTCAGTTTTAATCCTGCATCATAGCACTGAAACCATCCTTCTCAAGGTTATTAATGATCTTCTGATGAACGAAGATGCAGGTGAATGTTCTGTACTAGTGCTGCTTGACCTAACACCGCGTTCGACACAGCTGATCAGTCCTGTCTGTCAGTGACACAAAGAGGATCATAAATACTTCCTCTCATCTTGATTACTGTAAGACTTATTTACTTGCCTTAACCAAACAACTGTGGTCCAGCTCCAGACTGTGCAAAATACTGCAGCAAAGCTTTTGAGCAGGACTAGAAGAAGCCACATTACTACATTACATCCATTCTGGCCTTCTTACATTGGTTGCCTATCAGTTTTAGAATTGATTTTAAGATTTTATGAACATCTTTTAAGGCTCTTTCACATGTTTTACACTGAAATTTATTTTATTATTATTAGTAGTAGTAGCTTCATCTTTATTTGTCCACACTATTGCTGTTTTTTTTTATTATTATTGCTTAGTTGTTAAGCAACTGCTATATAAATGTAGTTTATTATTATCATTATTATTATTTTTATTACCATTATTATTAGTAGTATTAGTAGTAGTAGTATTAGTAGGAGTAGTAGTAGAGTATCATTATTAATATGAAAATTTAGACCTCATTTACAAGAGGTGTTCATGCTATGAGTCTGGACTGCATGCAGTGAATAGAACTGTGTCACGCACTTGAACTGAAAGCAGACAGTGCTTTGCGTGATTACAAGAACTTGTGTATTCATGAGGTGGCATATAGCCTGCAGTGTTGGATGTAGCACCAGCTTACAAGTCAGGGTCAACTGGTTCTCTGAGTTTCTTCAAACTCTTGTGGGCCTCAGCCTTGAGGTTCTCAAGGATGTTCTCAAAGTAGTTCTCCTCACTAAAATTTAGCTGAAAGGAGAAACAGACAAAACCTGATTACAGATAATCGCAACATTAATATATGCATCGTTCAGTCTATTACTGCAGAGTCAGGACTGGAGAGAGACTCAGTTCTTACTTACATGGGCGTACTCCTGGTCAAGCTTCTGATTACTTTCCTCCAGAATATGGTCTGGATAGCCAATATGCTCCTTGATTGCCATGGCCTGGAAGAGACGCAGAACAATTAGTATCATTGTGTATAGCGCCTATAGAAGATAAGCCCTTATTTATTTTGTCACAATGGAAAGTATAGTTTTGCTTGGCTGTGTACTGTACCTTCTCTCTTGCCTTCTCCTTCGATGGAGCATCCATCCAACTTAGCTCCTCCAGTGTTTCCACATATGCTTCCTGGATCTTACTGATGAGGTCACTGACCTGCCAACATATACGTACAAAACAGTCAGAGTGTAATCATGACCCCACACATAAAGAAACTTTCATATTGACTCCACTGAGCAGTCTGTGGAGGTCTGACGTCTCATGCGGCGGCTTGATCTAAACTTCTGTTGTGGCAGTAATTGACTTCCATACCCTGAGGGAGATTTATTTCTGTTTTGTGCGGATCTGGACTCCGACTAAAGGACTCACCATTCGTTTACTTTCTCCAGCAAAGGTCTCACGCACATACAGAGCCCCAACTGCGTTCTCCATGCTGCTCTGGACGTAACGGACACAGTCTCGCCACGAAGCCTCTTCCACTGTGGTTCCATATAGTGCCTGATCACACACAAACACACACACACACACAGTAATATTGTGTTTGAGCTAGCTCACTTTAATGTGTGTTGTTCCACTATGTCATCCCCGTCGCACCTTTCTGTAATGAGCTCTGGCATCTTTGAAACGGCGGCTCAAGCTATTAACTCTGTCAATGATGAGCTGCCAGGTGAGGTAGTTCTGCATAGTTCTGAAAGAATAAATTGAAATTAGAATGGATTGTATTTGTGCTGCACTGTAATTCTTCTGTAATAATTTAACCTTTATGCACTCCTCTTTGCACACTGCGTTTACAGTATCAGATAATCATCACAGGCTGACCTGACACTGTGTTTGGAGAGAACGTCATTCATCTTTTCAAGGTAGGGAGAGCTGTAGACCACCACCTCCTCCTCTAGCAGCACCTGAATGGACACGCTGGACAGCACACCTTGTACAAATCGTGTCCAGTTAAAACCCTGGAGAACAAAAGGCAGGAGACATTTTTTTTTTACATGCATTTAGGTTTGCTGAGCATGTATACATTTCAGCAACGCCGTGCTTCACACTCATACAGTTACACACATTCACACCTGGGAGCTACCAAGTATAACCAGCCTTCTACAGTTAGCTAGTGAGCAGCATCACTGGAGCAGTTGGGGGTAAAACTACCTCAACAGTAATTGTATACAAAGAGGAAACCTGCTTGTACTTTGATCAAGTAACATACAAAGAATTAAGCTTCATACAATCATACATCATTCTTACATTAAAACTGAATGTGTCCTGTAGCTCACGAAGTGTCATCTTGTTATAGAGAATGGTGACATCTTGGCGCTCCTCTGCTGGGGATGTGGCCTGTCCAGCAAGAGCAAAGAAAAGCATTCTATAAACTGATGCTTTGCTACGTTCACATTTTGCACTCATTTTATCAGCAAAGTCCTATTCGTCATGCTCTTGACAGGCACAAAGACCTAGAGCTTGGATTATTTCCTGAGTCTACACTAAACTTAGCCTGGTTCTCAAATTTATTGGAAGTAGAGACGAGGTACTCATCTTTCATCTTGTCATTGTTAATTCTCCTCAGCCCCTCTCCCACAATTCCATTTCCTGTTGTGGCCGGCACTCACATTGGCGATGTCTGTCTCCAGCTCCAGCACTTGCATCATTTCCTCCCACACACGGTCATCCTCCTGAGTCAAGTTCCTGTCCTCTCGGGCTATCTTCGCAATAGAAACCATGAAATGTAGGTAGGCCTCTCGCACCTATGGTACAATCATAAAATATAAATTCTGTTTCCGTGACAAAATCGATCTTGTGTCTCGGTAACGGAAATTTGAAGGCATCACCCGTTTGTAGTTTCCATCGTTGAAGTAATAGTCTCTTGATGGCATTCCAAGTCCTGGCTGGTCAATCTGTTGATAACCAGAATATAGCAGAATAGCAATGTGTGTATCAAAATGTTTTTTGCATTTTAATCATCCTTTTATAATGTTTATATTTTGTCTGTATTTGAATAATTAAGCTGTTATTTGTGCTCAGGCAGAAGACACCCTTACATAAATGATATGGCGGCGGGAGTCCCGGTCGTCCGTCCACACGTACATGTCCAGCAGAACCTTCTTGTGGAAACGAGCGGTAAGTGTTGCCAGTGTGTCCTCAAGGCTCCATGCTTCTTCTGCAATAACAGACAGACATTATCCCCTCATTTAGACACAGTGGTCTAAGTTTATGGAGCCATCCAATCTACCAGGCTACAAAAACAGACTGCCTCTCTCAGTGAAATAAACACAGCGCTGCTACACATTTAACGGGATGCTCATAAATCTGTTTGTGCAGATGCAGCTATGCATGGTTAATTCTGTTTGAGCTGCCGTCCTTGATTACATTTAATTAAAGTGGCAGCAGTCAGGAGCTTGGGGAAGAGCAGAGTAGTCTATTTAAAGAATCAGTCACAGTCCTGATTGAGGACCTGCTCCTCTACCCACTCACCACGCTCCCCATCACAACACCTGATTGCTCCACTGAAGAGCCACGACAGCCTTCTGGGTCATGCCAACAAAGGTAAGACCACTTCACATTTCACTATGCACAAATATAGTTTAAATGTTTTTTGTGTAACTGAGTAGGAACATGAGTGAGTGACTATCGAGCAACGCCGTGCTTGTGTGCATAATTTGTATGTTTATGTGTTTGTACAGCACTTATGCTGTGTGTATTGATCACAGAGTGGCTCAGAGGTCTTTCAACGCTACCTGTAGTGGTGTTCCAGTCATCTGAGGCAATGGGCCAGTCTCCAATACTGTCAATGAGCTTCAGGAGGGGCTGGGAGTCACGCTGCTCGATGAGGCCTGCAGGTAAGACACCACAACTCATCAAATACAACAGCATTGCAATCCCTCTAACATGTGACCAGTGAGACATTAAAGCTGTGTGTTCCCCTGCCTCCTTTCAGATCTAAGATACCCATTGTTAAGACCAAGTGTTTGAGTAAGGAGAGCCTTACTCTCATTCATGCAGGAGCTGTACAGGGTTTTGGCCTTCCTGATGGCATCCCTGTCCTGTTTATTCTCCATCTCAAGAACACCTGCAAAAAACAAAAAGCACTCAAGACTTTTCTTCTTTGAATGAAACTCATACCTAGTGCCATGAGACTGGCAACTGATACGTGATACAAGTAGTTCCATAAACTCTCAGCTCACTTGCGAAACGCCATTGAACTTCACATAATACAGCTCGCTGACCACTAAAGATTAAATCTCTGACCCTGATACTGTATGAGTGTGGAAACATGCCAACTGACCTTTGAGGACAATCTCCAGCTTGTCCCTCAGAATGTCAAAGACACTGTGACGGGAGCTGGTCTCTGGGATGACATGGCGCTCCAGCCAGCCCCCGCAGGCATACTGGTAGAAATTGTCACAAGGCTTCACAGACGCATCCATGTTCTGCAAGAGCCGGGCAGCTTTGGGTGCCACAAGCATGAGAGGGAAGACGACGGCAGAAATGATAATGCAGTTAGAGACTTCTGCTGTTGAATAAAATAGAGCGCAGGAGTAAATTTGTTTACAAAATAAAACAAGGCACCACCTGCAGTAACACACTCCGCAGCTGTGCACACATCGTTGAGGTTGGAGTGATACTGCTGCCCTGAAAAAATCAACAGTTAACAGTTATTAGAGGACATGTCGACTGTTTCACAATTAACATCCCTACTGAGACAGAAATTGGGCTTGTTGTTGTGTAAAGTGTTTTAGATGTATTTGGTGTAGCAATTTTTGACTAGCCTAGATCTAGTCTCTGTGTCTGACAGGCAGTAGCTTTGTCAGCAGCGACTCTGTTCTTTCACGTTTGTATGACATTGCTGATTAGGCAGTAAAGGGAATTAAAGGGGCTATCGGAGATGGCCCCCACCAGCTCTAACATGACACAACCCACCATCCCACAATATCTTGTGTACAATTTACAAGCTCACAGGGACCAAGACTCACCCTCACTTGTTGAGCTCCTTAACACACTCGACCTATTAGATTGCTCTGAATTGGTTGGGACACAGATTTCAGACAGCATTAGATTAGAAGACAGTTTAACTTTGTTCAAATGCTCTTGACACCAAGAGAAACTATAATCAAGTCATGCCAAGTGTTGGGTATTTTTGGTATCCACCAAAAATGTAGTTATTTTACTCCTTCTTGTGGAGTGACTTGGGCTGGCCTGGGAAGAATTATTGTTTGTTTAACAAGTAGTTGCCCAAGTTATGCCAATCCTACCATGCTTTAAGGCTAGGCCTGTCTGAATTATATTGCTTAAGAAAACAAGGTTTAATCCTCATTGGGTAAGTAAACACAATGTAGGCTTTAAACTAGCTCTGAAAAATCAACATCTGAACAATGAGATTTGTGTAATGCGAAAGTTATGAGATTAAAAGCTTTCTGCCATGTTTTTTCCTAACAAAGTTTTTTTCTTAAGGTTTTTTTCTTCTTTTTTTAAGGGTGGTGGTCCCGGTAGGTTAGGTTATGTAGAATAGGTAGGCTGTTATGTCTTGCTAAAATCTGCTTCTGTGTGTCCTGCTCTTCTGATGTTGTCCTCATTCTGTTCTATGTTTGATTATTGGTCAGTTATCTAGTTAGGATCATTGTCTGTAAAGTCCTTTGAGACATGTTTGTGATAAATGGCAATATAAATAAACAAACTTGAACTTGAACTTGAATAAAACTTATCATGATAATTTCTGGTGGTATTTCTGGGGTCAAGATCATTTCAAGTGACAATGGCAAATGTCATGCCAGCTTAGCAACAGAAAGATTAGGGAGACACTCATCACTGCAGCTGCCATCTGGATCTTACAGTAAGCCTGACGGAGCCTACCTCTCACAGCCGATGTGTAGAGGACTATCAGCCCGGCCAAGGCACAGCTGACCAACAACAACATAACAGACAGACCGATCTCCGCAACGGTCCAGCGACGCTTCCCCGGTTTAGTTGATTTCTCCATGATATCCATTTGGCTTTCGGATTTGCCCATTCTCCTGTCTGCCGGCTCTCTGGAGAAGGTACCGTGGAGTGGGATGGTCCAGGCGCAGCTGCCGGCTACCAGTGTGTGTGGGCTGAGCAGTGCGATCTGCAATGAGGGAGCGCATTATCTGCACCGCTAACACCTACAACTTCTTCACAGTCAAGAGTTGTTAACAGCGTTGGGTTGGTTACAAAGTTATTCATAACTCACTACGCGTTACTCGCTTCAAAAGTAATGTTTTTGGTTTACGTGTTACTCCCTGGGAGCAGTAATTCGTTACAATCGTTACATTACTTTTCCATTGAATCCACGAAATTTGGCGGAGATTGGGTCGTCTCGTTCCTTTAAAAAAATCGCGATAATTCAAGCAAACTAGACTGATGTGTAGTGGGAACTATCATCCAGAAAAATAGCCTACTTTTTTCTGCAATTTCTCAAGTCCAATCTGATATTTAGAAGGGCTTACAACAAAAGTAACAACTTTTTTTGATTGGCAACTGTATTTATTACTGAAATTGAAATAGTAGTGCAAACACTGTAACGCCTCACTGAGTAACGCATGGTTAAACTGATTATTTTACTATTGCTTCGTAATAATCCCATGGTTCTCCAGGGTTTGGCCAATGTGCTTTAGCCTTCCTGCAATCAATACATATGTTCAATGAGTCCAAATTGGTGATTACTTCTAGCTTTATATGCATTGAGCCCCATCTGTTGATATTACAGTCTAGAACAGAAAATCTTTATTAACTGAGTCCTTTATTGAGTGTAATATTTATTGCGGAAATAATTAGCAGAGAGTAAATTAATCATGAAGCTGACTTCCAATGACCATTATCAGGTTGAAATATTTGTGCAAGGATTGGACATTTTAACACCCCCCCCCCCCCCTCCACACACACACACACACACACACACATACACATACACATACACATACACACACACACACACACACCATGCCTATAGCCACAAGCCTACCTCAAGAGAGCTAATTTCTATTCATAATAACTATGTACGTGTGAACACAATATTGCAAATGAGCATTTGTGCAGGGAACAAAACGACAATCACCCATGGCTTTCAGCAGCACCGCTTTGCATCTATTCAGTCCCCAGCACCTGTTCCTCCATAACCAGCCTATTGCCCTATCATTAGGCCTGACAGAGGACGGGCTGTAAATCAGAGGTTCATGCTGCTGTGGCCCATTAGCTGTTCCTGATGAATACTCATGGGCACATATCTGGCGCTGCAATGATGGAGTGCAGGCAGGGGCTTGTTAGAGCTTCACTGCCATCTTCAGCACGAGACTGTCAGAGCAGAAACTGTCTCCCCGGCATGAATCTTTGTCTAAGGGGGTCCCCTTTATGGGAAATTGTGCAATATTGTGCAGTGTGATGTTTCAAATCGAGATTCACTGTTGAATACCACAAGGAAAGTACTGTTTGCATATTTAGATCTTCCCCCTCTCTGTCTCTGACAGCGTACACACAGAATGTGGCTTTAAATGCAATTATATGCATTTTCTTTATTTTCTTTATTTAACTTTTATTTAACCACTAAGTCCCACTGAGATTAAAAACCTCCTTTTCATGGGAAACCTGGTCAACATGGCAACAGCACAAAAAGTTACAACATGTAGTAAACGTAATATGGAGCAAAGTTTAAGATACCAGTAATGATGGAATCTAATGGGTTCGGTGTGTCACAACTAAAACCTTCTGATACAAAGTGGAACTAGTCTATTGTAAATGGTTTTAGGTTGCTTGTATTGTTTTTTCCAGGTTAGATTACATGTGATTGTATTTGGTGATGGTAGTGTACTTCTCTAAACTCAGTGTTTCAGACACAAACAAGGATTAATGCACACAGGTCAAGCTAGGTCAGCAGTGTGGTTATCCTCTATATTCCCATGTTATTCACTTAGCTACTGACTATACTGTCCTCAAGTATATGGTAATGACATCAGCATTTTTCACATATACAAATAGTCAAACAGCTCAAACTGTTAGAACATGTCCTTTTAAAGTGCATGCAAATCTGTCTTGGGACAGCTGAAAATCTTACATGAATGGTAACTAAAGGCTGCAGTTTCAGGTGGCTAACTTTTCAATCTTGTGAACCACCTTCACTTTGGTTACCAGTACTGGATGGTGTATATAGTAATCACCTAAGAGGCAGAGCTTACCTTTCTATGTGAATGGTAGAAGTCCCTGAGCCGTCCCCCCACAGCGCGCTAATATCTCGAACACCCCTACTGAGCTTCCACTCAGAGCTGGTGTGTGGAGAAATGAGTCTGTGCCGCGGGATGAAGGAGACGTTATCCAGTTCACTGTGCTGTTCAGGGAATGAGGGAGGCAGCAGAGAGAGAGGGAGAGAGAGAGAGAGAGAGAGAGAGAGAGAGAGAGAGAGAGGGAGAGAGAGGGAGGAGAAAGGAGGGAGATGGAGGGGGGGTTAGTATCAGGCTGCTAACTGGATTGTTTTTGATCACAAGATAGTGATTTGAAAAATATTGTTGAGTGCGTGTGTGTGTGTGTGTGTGTGTGTGTGTGTGTGTGTTGGAGGATGGGGGGGGGGGGGGTCAAGAGGGTATAGGATGTGTTGCAGTAAGTATCAATTCCTTTTTTCCAGCTGCTGAGTGAAGAGTGCAGCTTTGAAAAATCTGGGAGGAGAACAGCTTGCAGAGAAGCTAGATAAAACAAATAAAACGCATGTGCTTAAAGGACTCTGCAGGAGGATTTTACTACATACAGTAGCAGTGTTTCTCAATCGCTCAGATCTCTACTAGCTGGCTGTCTTTTTGTCCAAACGACCAGGAAGGCATGGACTTAGTGTCCTGAGAAACTGCTTGTATCAAAACAAACACACTTGCCACTGCTGCCTCTCTCATGCCTCTCTCCTCTTGTGTCAGGAAAGACACTTGTTCAGGGAGGACTAGGATGCCCATGGTGCGGCTGGTGGAGATATGAACCCTGGCCTGGTGTCAGATTGAAATGGCGTGGCGCCCAGGCTCATTATCAGCCTGATTAACCACACTAATTAGCTGATATTACAGAGAGAGTGGGAGCCAGTGTGGTTGGCAAACGTGCTCCTACAGCCACCCAGTTGTCCATGATGCTCAGGTGCTGTTGCTGCCTCAGTCATGATGAGAGATAATCTTCAAAAGGGTAAACACATTTAGTGGAGAGCAATCTTAATCAAATCCAAAAACAGAACATGTATTTGTATGTATTTGAGCCTCACTAATATATCAAAGACATCTTTTTTTAGACCCATGCATTGTCCACATGCACTATCATTCCAAATTAGTCGAGAGGAATCTCATAGAAATGTTCATATTTGTATTAAGAGAACCTTGCAGCCACTCAACTACAACATGATGAAGTGCAAGACTGGGGGGAGTTAAGGACTGCAATTGAGTTAATAATTCATTCATAGTTTTCATTTACTGGAGGGGATGTTTTCACTATAATAATGAAAATGAAAGTTTTTTGGGTTTTTTTGCAAAAGTGCCATTAACTTATTTTCATGCTTCATGCTGATCGTGCTTATGTACAGTGTCACAGGCAATCAGAAGTTCCTTACTTCTCCTTAAGGTTTATGAGGAGAGTAAAGAGTCAGAGTTGGCATAACCTGGTGGGTGGGTGAAAACTGAGCTCAGTAAAACCAAAAGATGAGAAAGCTTCAGAATGCATGTTTCATTAGATCTATTTGAATACCGAGGCCAAAAGATACATTTGACAATTTTGGCCATCTTGGTAGTGGGCCAAGATCCATTTTCCCTCAAAGGTAATCCTAGAGTTAACAAGAAGTAAAAAAATAAATTGAGATACTCCAGTGAAGCCATTTTGATGAGTTCCAGAGACATCTGACATCAACGTACAGGGATAAGAGACTGTGAGCACCAAGGGTCCAGAGGTAAAATCTTCAAATTTTGAGCTCATTACATGCAGCCTCCTTCATGACTTATTTCATTCGTTCAGCTTCTAAGGTAAGATATTAGGTAAGAAAGCCCCAGGAAATTCCTGCATGTCCAGCACTGGCTTGAATGAATGGCTAAGGTCTGAACTTTATCCTTCAGGGAAAATACTGAGATATGTTACTCACAGAAATCAGAAAAGGCCAAGAGAGGATTTGTAATCAGGCATGAAATTGTTAGGTCATCTTTCCAGCCCTCTGAACTGTGACGTTATCCCACAGGGAAGGTGGGAGGTGTATTGAAAAGAGAGAGTCATACATCTGTCCATGTCCTCTGTACATTAGTCTGGTTGTAAAATGGCCCATAAAATGCCTCTAAAAAGGTGGAATTTATGCTACTGATTCTTTCAAAAGAAAACTATTCTATCTACTGCACCTTTTCTTACTAATGCTTCTTTGTACTTGTGTAAGATATAATATATGAAAGTTAGTGATTTTTAGCTACTGGTATATTATGGTTGAACACTGTTTTGAATCAGAATTATACTTTCTTGGCAAGGTTTTTCTCACATATCCTGCTTGTATAAGCACAGTCAGCTGCATCTGTGTTGTCTACCTTGTGTTGCTGTACCACTTGTTCCACTTTGTCATGATCATTACCTGACTCAGAGCAAGCTGTTTACTAACATCATTTGTCATTTTTTTTATTATCTCAGCAGTTTTTTTGTCAGTTTTTGCTTGAGCTGAGCGGACACTGTATCCACAGCTTAGCAAAAACATGTCTAATTATGTTTCCGTATGGAAGCTCAAATTCAATTATTGGAGATTTATTTGCTGTACTAAATGTAAGGCAGTGTATGTTGGCACTAACACAGGTCATAAATAAATACTTGACTGTCTCAGTGATTAATGGATCTGAAAAACAAGCTTGAAAGCTTTTTAATTAGGCTATTGTAGATGAATGCTATGTATTTGATGGAGAAGGTTGCACAACTTTGCTAAAAGCCTGTGCCAGAAAATCTGATATGTGCGTGGAAACGCTCTGAGTAAAGAGGGGAGAGGTGAAAGAGTTGCTGCGGTTGCAGTATGATGGCTTATGAAAAATTTGTCTCAAATCTAAAAAAGAAAGAATTTAAATTACATGTTGTGTAATTTGGACCGAACATTAATTTTCTATTCTCTATTATTATTATTATTATAGTAGGCCTAGATAATAAACAGCATGTTCTTATTTGTTATTCGTTTAATTCAATTTAAATTTCTCATTTCTACTGGTTTTGGTTTTGCTTGAAACCAGTCTTTCAAAAGCTTGCAGCTTCACATTAGTAGTAATCAAAGCTTCAGATTTTCTGCTCCCTGTTAATTATGTCCGCTGTGAAATATTGTTGGATTAGGCCGGCACTCAAAATGTGCTTAGCCAACCCAGCACATTTGAGCCTGTAATTGCATAGCTTCGATTTGAAACCTATTTAACACTATTTTGTGATGAGGTGATACTATCTTGCATTTGTCCCTATTTACAAATCAGAAGATAATGTGTTCTTGGTTATATAAGGACAAGCTGCTGAGTGGTAAAGACTGGATGAAATAGTGGCATTGATTCTCATGTGACACAGGTGGCTGTTTAGGCAGTCCGTCTGTTGAGTATGACAGCATTAGATGTCCCTACAGACTGTCTGTCAGCTTGGTGGCACTCAGTAGATTGATTGCCTGACACCAAGGCTGTGATTAACTGGTATGTTCCTCCTCTGTTGATTTACTGCATGTGGTTAAAAGGCCTCATAGAAGCACAAAAGCCACAGCAGTGAAATAAAAGCCCCAGTACGAGCTCCCACTGCTGACTAACGCAAAAGGTAAAAAAAAAACTTAAAGCAAACCTTATGATCTTTGTCCTCCTCTCATAAATCAGAGTCCATTAGATCACTGTTTCCATGTATGAAATGTTAAAATATGGTTAACCAGAGCATGATTGTTGGGTCACTGCGTACATATTCACTGGCGTCTCCACTCTTCGCTCTCACTCAAGCAAAACTTGAGCATGGTTGAACGTAATTGCTTTGGGGATAAATTCTTTGAAAAAAAAACCCAGGGCATTTGTAAAGACAGACTAATCTACTTATAGAGGGCCTGCTATACAGAAAAGTTAAGTGTGTATTAATGCCTCCGTCTCTCTTTCTGTATGCATGTGTGTGCGTGTGTGTGTGCATGCGCGCGTGTGTACGTGCGCGTGTGTGTATGTGTGTGCATCTACATTCCTAAATTCTCCCCCATAAATTTGGTGCAGCTGCACCTGTATAAAAAGTACATCGTTCAATTGAACATACCATATTATTGCACACTCATTTCTGCTGTTACTAAAGCTATTCATATGCTTCAGGACAGCTCGGTTTCTATTAGTGAATATCAGCTGTAGTGTCCCAGAGACACAAACAAGAACAAAGAGTTTCTCCCTCAAATTTTTTTTGTCACTCAGATGGAAGACTCTGTAGAGAAATAATTGGAAAAGATGGAAAAAAAAGTGGCTGTGAGTGTGCCCAGCATAATTTCCTGGGGATCATTGTAAATTTTCTGGTTTGGAACTGATAGTGGTACTAAAAAAAATGTTGTATAGTAACTCTCTGGAAATAAAAGTTCAGACAAACACTGTTCTGTATGAACCGACAAAGTCAGTCTCCCAGTCATCCTCTGTGGGGCAGCTCCAGGCTAAACATCCATATGGCATCACTAATTAGAGTTTTGGTTGTCTGCTTTATAGCTCCAGGCTTTACACCAGTACAACATCACAATTTACAGTTTTGGTTGTCTGGCGTTTAAGTTTGGGTGGGAGTTCCTCATGCTGACAGATACAGCTTGGACTGCACTAAATCACATCAATACCATAGCTGAATCCTTAACTTCCTAGTGGTATTCCCATTTGACTCGATCTGACTGAATCGGTCTCTTTGTGCTCCTCAGACATCTGGCCGCTCCATCTGTCTTCTTATCTCATTGTTGTTGTCCATGTTACTGTCCACTTTACTGTTTCGTCCTGGCACCTATTGCACGCTCAGCCGTCCTGGTGAGGGATCCCTCTGAACTCGGCCCACCCAAGGCTTCTTTCCTAATAAGGTTTTCTTGGGAGTTTTTCCTTGCATACATTAAGGGTCTAAGGTTGGTGTTGTTTAGGCTAGATAGGTCAGGTGGGCCTATCATGTCTTTCCAACATGCTATTTTGTGTCTTGTGCGTTGTTTTGCTTCGTTGTGTTTCATTTTGTTGCATACTGTATTACATCATTTTGTTAGATCTAGGTAGGCTCGTTCTTTGTTAAGTCATTTGAGACATGCTTGTGATGAAGGGCTATATAAATGAATGAACTTGACTTGACTTAGCTGTTGAACAGCAGAGTGACAACAAACCTGCTGGCCGCGGTTTTTCACTCCCAGAGTGCGATCGCTCCATCTGTCCGTCAGGTTGCAGCAGCTAGGACAGCGCTTTGGCCATGCCAGGTCTAATCCTCCTTATCTTAATGGCATCCACTGCTATCGCTGGAGCAGAGGGGACAATCGACCCTTTCCGTCTCTTTATCAGTAAAACCACCTCCCTCCCCAATATCGCCCTACCACCCACTCTGTCAGACGCCCCCCTCTCCATCTGATCCCTCCACTGATCTTTCACTCTCCATTTTTTCTCATTTCATGGCTGTGCTTTGTCAGAATCTTACCTAATCAGCATTTATTTAAAAAACTTGAGCTACAGTAACCGCTGATACTGACTTAGCCAATAAAAGGACAAATGGCCTGTGTTTTCAAGAGGACATCACACACACATGCATGCGCACCCCACACAGAGCACACAGGGAGGATGTGTACCTTGGCTTTGGTTTATTTTCCTTTGCCGTCCCATATTCCCACTGTGACGATGGCTACTCTGCAACAGGGGAGTCGAGAAAGACTTTTTAGATCAGATAAAAAGCAGAGATAGATGGCAAGCAACAGGCCATGTGGTAATACCAAATTTCCCTTTCACAGGCCCTCACACAATATTTCTCTGTAAAACCACAAAGTCTGGATTCCCTGGACAGTTGCTCAACATGAGATAGTGAATGAATTACATTTTAACAGGAGAGCTTGTCAAAGTCATGTCAAACTTTATTTGTATACCTACATATATACAAGGAAACTCAATGGGCTTTACTTTAAAAAGAGCAGTTACTGATTACAGAGGGATGTAGACTGCTCTTCTTTAGCAGTGATTTGTAAATATTCCTAAATACGGTTTTATGACTTTCCGGTTTGACATCTTGTTGCGTGATACTTCCCTATTCCCTTCTCTTCTCTCTCCTCCATTTGGGGGATTGGTGATACCTGAGTTGTTTAAGGTAAATGCATCACCTGCTTTCTCTGATAAAAAAAAACTGTACTGTGTCAGTTTCAGTATGCAGAAATTTATCTGACAAGTTGTGCTATGGCTACTGATAATCCTGGCTCTATTTTTAGATAATGACACTCTATGCTGTAAGTATGTTTTAAACAGCAGGGGTTAGATCATTTCGTGTCCTGTCCTGTGCAGTGTCTTGTTTTGTGTAATTTACTGTCATGTCCTGTGTAATTAGGGTGTTGTACCATTAGGTGGTTACTGTGTCCTGTCCGTTCCATCCATTTCTGTGTCTTGTCCTGTATAATGTTTGCCCTTTACCATATTATCTTGTCATACCACTTCTTTGTATGCATTTAGCACACTTTTATTGGAAGTGCACCATTATTTACTTGGACACACAGCATTTAAAAAAAACATTCCAAGGTTGTAAATGAAGCCTCCTCTGTAGCCTACAATTAACTTTTGAAAATTACACGCGGTCTTGACAGAACAATGAACCAACTGATGGCCTGCATTCCAATGTCTTTTGATCTCTTTTGATCTCATCAGAACATTTAGCAGAACCTATTCATAGAATAATCAATGAATCCAGTATCAGGCATTTGGAAAACATCACTGACTGGGATATATACTGGAAAGTCGATTTATAATTAATCTTTCACAACAGAATAAGGTGTGAAATTAATGCAAATGTATGCCTTATGTATAAAGAAACCTGGTCTATTGACATCTGGTTTAAACCTACATTAAGGACATACTGTCAAATCCAAGAATATTCATATTACAGGACCTTATTTTGTTTTAAAATTAGAACTAGAAGTCATAGATCTCTGTGCACAGTTAGGGTCAGGTACATTGCCATTAGCTATTGAAACAGGTAGGTTTAGTAATACTTCTGAAGATGAAAGAACATGTCTACTTTGTGATTTGGGAGAAACTGAGAAGGAGATTCATTTTATGTTTTACTGTCTGGCATATGATGATCTAAGAAATGTGTCATAAATATGTCAAAATAACTTCTGTTTCTATGAATTTCTTTTGGCTAGATGATTATGAAAAACTATGTTTTAGAAAGGTTAGTTTACTTATTGCTCGTTTCATTCGTAAAGCATGGGGTGGGGGAGGAGGCAGAATATTTTACTTGTATGATATATTTTTCTTTTCTATGATGTTGTAACTACTTGCAAATGTCATGTAAGTAAACACAATTTAGCAATCTATTTAATATGTATACAAGACAAAGCATCTTGTGCGGGCTACTTAAATTATTATTAATCATTGTGGGTTGTGCCGCCTGGGTCCTGTCATATGCCACAAGTGTGTTGCCTGTTGCCAAATATAAAGATGTTCATCAACGTACTGCTACAGTTTTCTCAGGCCATTCCCCAAAACTACTCTCAGTGCTATGGGACCCAATGATTTTACCACTCTCAGCTAAATACACCTTTCCTCATGATGATGACATAGAAAATAAACCTTTACTTTTTAATGCAGGGTCAATTTTCCACTAAACTGCTAATAATGACACCTTAGTAAATCTGGAGTAATTCCCGTTTTTGTTGTTGTTTTTGTTGTTGCAGAGTCCGTTATCTGTGCCTAATGAACGATGAAGCATTCCGGCAGCAGGCAGTAATTGCTTGGAGCTCAACAGTGGGAGAGTAATTACAGAGACAGAGAGGAGTATATGACTTCATGACTGGCACCGTTTAATGATAATGGGGTGCAACTCCACACTACTGTGGTCAACTAATCACACCAGGCTGGCTTGGACACCTCTCGATGCAAACGAGCCGTGACTGGAATACCGAACACCGGCTCGCCCACACAGTTCCGCACCATTCGCTCCGCAGGGGATCGTGCATATCATTATGGCTCTGACCCGCTGCCACCTGCAAGACTGATTAGTGTCACCACGGATGGACAGGTTTAATGTAAATAAATTAATGTCATCAAGCCACACAGCAGAGGATGAACACATAGGCCTACAAATATCTCCACTTTTAGAAGCACTGGTTGTCCTTTAAGAATCATACAATGGGGGGAAAAAACAACATGTTAATTTTGCTAAAACCAACAATCACAACAACATTCAGTCATCAGTTGGAACCACACTGAAGAAAGTAATTTGGACCATGTTTAAGTATACTTAAATCTGAAACATCTGCTGGTAATATACTTAATCACTGAGTGTGTAAACCACAATGGCCCAGCCACCACTAGGCAGACTGAGACTGAGTCTGAGAAGAAATTCTTGGGAGCTCCTAGTTGGCTGAGGCTGGGGGCCAGTCGGCTAGCAAGCAATGTACAATCTGATGGCTGTCAGCACAAAAGAGCGCCTAAGATGCTCAGTTTTGCTCCTTAGTGGGGGTGAGGCAGAGGCTAAAGATGCTCTGTAGCTGCCACCTGGCCACCACAGAGCGGGTGGGAGGTGTTGCTTAGGATGGAGTTCAGTTTAGTCTTCATCCTTCCCTCTACTACTGCCTCCGGCATGACAAGGCTCAGTCCAACAACACAGTCAGCCTTTCTCACAAAGTTGTTTATCTTTCCTGCCTGCTTCCCCCACCTTTGTGCAGATTGAATGAGCATGGAGAGTCATCTGTGGCACACATTTAAAGACCTGAGCCTCCTCAAGAAGAACAATACTCTGACCTGGGGCGCAGTAGTGGGGGGGAATAGGGTCTGGACTAACATGCCTTTTGTGATCCTCAAGTGTATATCTATAAATATTTGAAACTTTTATTTCACAACTGCTCTGGTTTAGAAACAGGGTTTGGTTGAACTCTTCAAAACTGAAAACAAACACAACTTTCTCAAAAATGTGATACAGCGGTTATCTGGCACAAACTGGACAATGCAGGAATATTATTTTGGCTCAGTTTTCCCTGTGCAGACTGAAGGAAAACTGTCCTCCCTGGACAGACTTTGAACAGGGGACTACTGGTTAAAGTATGGTGATGATAGTTGGAATAATGGTGGTGTGGGGATGAGAGGAAAGTGGGGGGGGGGGGGGGGGGGGGGGGGGTCCTGCACACGGGACCCATAATTCCTAGCCACGCCCCTGACTCTGCTCTCTCTTGTATAGTGTTGTTGTCACTTTGTTGTTGTTGTGCAGCTCCAGGCCCTTGCAGGAGTGCACCATCTCCACTTACCCCAGTCTGGATCTTCACAGACTGGCCTCTTATGTCTGAAATCTACTGACCGCTCTTTCTTACTGATCTTGAGCTGCAGGTAGTTCTCTAGCAGATGATTCACAATAATATTTCTTGACTAGAGAAATAAAATATGTGAATTTATGGGTAAAATAGGGATTTTGTTCATAGCAGCATTTGTCACCAATTTTACATGACTTTACAACAGTTCTTCTCATCATCTTCAAAATAGTTCATTAATAAGAGGTACTTGGACCATTGTAAACTCTGTCCAAAGTCTCAAATAAAGTAAATAGCACCCTCTATTGTTCACTATCGTGCCCTGAAGCTAAACTCCACAATGTGTGTCTGTCGCTTTAAAAAGCCTCAGACGGTGACACGGCATTATGGGTAACTGGTTTGTAACCAATCAAATCAATGTTGTCAACGCGTTGTTATGGAAGTGGTAAAGCCAGATAACTTTGAATAACAAAGAACACTGAAACTTTCGCAATTTATTTTACAATTACTAAACACACGTTTTAATGGGGTGTAAATAAACAAATGTACGATGTCCGACGCCGATCGACTGAGTGTTTTGCGAGAGCGTAACAAGGATTTATTGATGCAGTTGAGGCAGCAAAGAGACCGATTGCAGCATCTAAACTGCGCCCAAAGCCACGAGAGGGAGAGTGAAGATGAGGCAGAGGAGATAGGAAAACCAGCAGAGGTTTTGACCCTGACTGATGGAGACCGCGGCCCTGCAAGAGCGGCCCTCGCCAAACCTACTGTGTCCTATGCGGGTAATGAAACGTTTGAAATTAAAGCCAAAACGAAGTCAAGGGGTGGATGTGAGGGGTGAGACCAGTCAGGCGGCCCTCTTATTTACTGTAACGTTACGTTATTCCTGGCGGTTGGAGATAATATCAGGACTCTTGTCCCTACCTGCCTATCAGAAGAAGCCTTTTGCTGCCATTCATTTTGTACAGTATGACAGCTTCCACAGACCTGAATTTTGTCCGAGCTAGATAATCCATCACAATAAATATGAAGTATTGGTTTGGTTTTTGTCAAAGTTACTGTTTTGTCCTTATTTCACCGAGTTGAATGTTTTCATATCACTGCGCGAATACATTATGCTCTGCTTGAGACCTGAGACCCACAGGAAGAAATTTAACTCTCCGCCAGAAAATAATCCCTCAAAAACATGTCGCTTTACCAGCTTTATTGTCATAACCATGTCTTGTCATTTGGGGTGTCTTTGTAAGCAGGCGCAGCAGTTAATTTCAAGAAAGGTTTGACACCCTAAAACTTGTATTGTAGCTTGTATGTAAAATCTACGAAGAATATACGAACAAGTAAATGTTTAAAAAAGAAAATCTGCTTACATGCGACATGTATTGCAAAATTATTTGGGGTTCATTTAAATTAGACAGAAGTCAATGGGCAATAACTCTTAATGGCACTGCTATTCTCCTTTTAATTTGGAATGATAATGTTGTGCTTTGTCCTGATGGAAAAATCTCTTCCTCTATCCCCATCAGATACATGTAGGAGACAGACAGGCATGCAGTGCACTGTTTCCACACCGTCTTTGACCTCCAAACACAGACAAGGAACTGCTGACCACACTGTGCCATCAGAAGTTTTCAAATTCAGCCTCAGACGCCCTGCAGTCCATATCAGACCACAGGACACCAGAGGACCCGGCACCAAGTCCAGTCTTCTGGATCGGGGCCAAAAACAGGTGAGCAAAGGAAACATAGGAAGATCTGCTCACCTGTTATTTGCCCCTTTATTATACTACGCTAATCCTGCTCTGCAAATTTCCCATAAAGTAAGCAGTGTTATCCAAACTAGTCAGCTTAAAGAAATAGCCTAGTTCATCCCAAAAATGAAATTTCAGTTAATACCTACTCACCCCCATGTCAAGGGAAACTCCATTAGCCCCTGTTGTTCACTCTCAGCTTCCTACCAAACTATTGAACAGCTTGTGCAGCATAATCCAAGTGTTTTGAAGCCAGAAGATTGCACTGTGTGTCTCGCACCTCACAGCGCTCTGGAGGCTCTGCTTGCTACTGTAGGATGCATGGGACCAGAGCATTGTCAGTGAGGAATATAGGAGATACTAAGTTAAATATTGGGCTTTTGGACCCACTGTGCAATTGTTTGGATACCAAACACTTGGATTATGCTGTATGGGCTGTTTGGCGAATTTTGATGGACATTTTAATTTTTTTTGGAGCTGGAAAAAGAAGATAGCCCTTTAACTCCAGTAGTTTGGGAGAAGGATAAGATGGAACAATGGGGGCAAACTCGCTGTGTATTTGGTTTCTGTATGAAATTTGAGAGTTTTGACTGGCATGGGGGCGTGAGCAGATAATGACTGAAGTTTCATTTTGAGATGAACTCTTCCTTTAAAATATCAGATTTGCAGGGGCTTTGTATATTTTGATAGTGTTTAAAACATAAAGACACTACTTAGCCACAGAAAATGTGACCTTTGTAGCTCAGCTGAATCACATTGGAAAATACTGATCACTAATGCTCTGCATCATTTTTCTGCATTTGTAGAGGGAGGTGGGAAGTAGAGTCACGTTTCAGTCTGATGAATGGGAGGAGATGTCTGCCTCAGATAGGCATCATCTGCAGCCCTTACTTGGATATGACTGGATAGCAGGTACTCATTATTTGTCTGTCTAGTATACCCCCCCTCCCCTCTCTCTCTCATGCTCATATTTATACACATATCCAACAAAACAAGTACTAGCAGGTGTTCTGAGATGTCTATTCCTTCCCTCTTAGGAGTGCTGGATGTGGAGAGCTCCTTGGCGGAGCGCTCTGAGGACTTCTTCAATGACCTGCGCACATTTCGATCAGTCAATAAAGACGAATGTGTCTACAGCCAGCAAGCAGGGTGAGTGGTTCTCACCTGATTGCACTTGAGACTGATTACATGTGTCAAGCTTACCTGTGATTGATGACACCTTAATTAAATGACTATTAATTGGCTCTCAAAGATTTCCTGAGGAGAACCATTCAGTCCCAGCACTGCTAGCAAACAAGGAAGGCCCAGAGGCTAACATGGACACTCATCAATGTAAGAAGGCTAATTTAACTGAACAGCTTATTCTCATTATTTATTTATTTCAAGCCAAGTAATTCTCTCTGTCTGCTCTGCTCTGCTCTTGTCCAGGTACGTTCTCTTACAGGATTAACAGCAGACTGTTCCCAGTCCCACTTCACTCTCAGGAGTGTTGTCCTGTGTGCAGAAAGCCCAAATCCACTCACCCCCACACTACTGCTGAACCAGCTTTTATCAGGTGATGATGATGTTCAGGCGTGTGCTGATTTGCTCCTTAAAACAAACTTAACTGCATTTTAATTGCATTTTCCGGACACTTAAGAACACCCAGTATATATTTGGTATCAATTGAAAGACAAACTTCTTTAATTTGACATGATGCACATCCTACGACAGTGTCTTGGATGTGACAGTGGTTTGCCTAGTTAATAAACCTTTTTTCTCCCTATTCATGCAGTACTGTCTAAATGCTTTTTCTGGGTTCACTGATCCTCCCACAACCGATTTATAAAAAAAAAAAAAAAAAAAGCAGCCAACTATAGGAAACCAACATGATCCGAAGAGGACTAAGGTAGTGGCTCTTAAAGTGGGGTCTGGGGACCCCCAGGGGTCCTTGAGGGGGTTCCATGGGGTCCCCAGCAAAATGAGGAATAGATTAATTTAATTCTAATGTAATTTACTAGAAATTGTCCTAATTAGAAAATGTATAAAAATGACTATTCTAATCAGCTTTGCTTTCACCACTATTATCTCCCCACATGATAATATTCACTACTAAATCAACAACATGTGTCAACAAAATGTGTCTGTTTGTTGGTCTGTGGCATGACAATGTTTGTGAAGCATGGTTTGGGGCTTTAAAATCTATGAAGAGGCTTTCACCAAATTTCCTTTCAAACTATCATAATCAACGGTCCTCACTGTTCTAAACATTATTCAAGAACATTGTAAGACTCCTTTAAGGAATTGCAACATGAATTTTAAGTATTTTGTAATTCCAGCAAGTCAAGCAATTTTTATTTTTGTCAAGCTAAAATGCATAAAAATAATCTGCAGTTGCAATTCCTCTCTTCGTGTCTCACTTTGTGTACTTGGCAGTCACTCTTCCACTGGTGTGTATGTGTGTGTCCCCCTGATGATGTTGAAATGTGATCTTTTCAAGTCTTTCTAAGTTACACACCAATCATCAAGCAGTTGTGGCATGTATATTCCCACGTGAATTTTCTTCCTCTTTAATTTCTAAGGGTCAGCATTCCTCGTTCCACTCTCTTGCCATGTTACAAGTACAAAGCCCATCGGCGATGCAGTTTTGACCCCTCTGATAGTTTGGGGTTACCATCGGTGAGTGTGACTAAAGTGCTTGAATGAGAAACAGCCACTGCATGATGATTTTTGATTTTCAACTCTGACATTAAAATTAATTTTCCAACTGTGACCTTTTGCTTATTGTGTTAACCCCTGTATAGTTAAATTCACTTAGTTTCATTAGTATACCTTGTGCTGGATCTCATAGCAAGCCTTGTTTGATGTTCTCCAGCACTGTCTCTCAGGCTGGTCGAACACCGGTCAGAGCAGCCAGCCTCAGCCCAGCAGCCTCGACCTACGCAGCAGTGTGAATAATATGAAGACCTGCGCTGAGCTGCCGTTGGCACAGTCGCACAACAAGGAGCAGGTGGTGAGACATTGCAGGCTTCCTATTAAATCCCAAACTCAAAACATTACTGGGAACTAATAACAGTACTGTAGTATAATGCTGGTCTCAGAAAAGGAAGAAAATGTGATTAGGTATGCAGTGTAAAAACAATGAGAAACAGTGTTGAGTCTTATGGGGAAATACATGGCACCATTCTCAGTGGTAATTACATTATGTTTTTTTTTTCAGGAGCTCACTGTGTCCAGAGTGTCCGGCCACCAGCGCCCCGACCAGATCTTTAATGTGTCTCGCTTAGCTCGCCACCATTTCCAGCACTTTTCTCCCAAAGGCAAACTAGGTATTACATCTTACCCTGTGCACTGACAAGACACTGGAAATATATTTTTGATTGATCATTGTAATTCCGAAGAGAACCATTTGATAATGCCACCAAAATGATCTCCTGTTTTTATATTCATGTTTTAAGCATCAGTTAGTATTGCTTGATTTTTGTGAATATTTTATTTCAATAATGTTGTGGTTTTGATTCTCTAAATTTGTACTGTTTAAATTTGATTTTGAATTTCATTTTCCATGTTTGCCATGTGAAATCACTCAATGTTAGGTAATGTGAATAGCACATCACCTTTTGTAACCGACTAATGCTATATGCATTCATATGAAATATGAGATTATTTGTTAAAAAAAATGTAGGATGAAAGGTGGCACGTGAAGTAGCTGACTTGGTTTTGTAGTTTTTTAGACCTAATGTGACTAAAGATCTGCAAGTTCAGTAAGATGGGAATAATGTACAAGATGGAGCATCTTATGCCCATTTAACCTCATGTTGATAGAAATTTCCTTTAATTGTACTGCGTAAATTGTCATCTGAATTGAAAACGCACTGGTGTACACTTTGCATGTGAATGTCAGTCGCGTCATAATGTTATGCCACAATGGAAAGGCTCACTCACAGAATAAGGGGAAATGGTTAACAGAAGAGGGGGCAGATGAAGTATAGACTGTTTTAGAATGACATTATGAGGGTTAATCTGCATATACTTTTTTAAGTGAGATGTAATGAAAATGGTAGAAAATTTTTGAGCACATTTTTCTTGTTTTTAGAAAATGATTTTGAGTAATCTCTCTTGCTCAGGCACTAGTTCACATTTCCCTTTCCAGTTGTTTGTTTTGGCTCCCAGTTTGACACTTCTGTTTTTAACTTCCGTTGAAGCTTGTCTACTGTGGGACTGAGAACTGAGAATGTAAGGGTAGAGGGCAATATACAGTAGTTGCAATTCACAGGAAGCCACAACCACATGAGCTATTTAATGTCAAATACTGAAGCTGTCCCACCTATCACACCTAAACAGAAGCACGCCACGAACTGTAGAGTTTTTTCCAATTCCTCTGTGCACACTGTCTTGTAGGCTAAATGATTTGAATAAGCTGGGTAGCATTGCATACGTACAGTACAACACATCAGGGTGTGTTGAATAGAATCAACTAAAAAAGTCCAGACTAGAACTCAAGTAAAAAGAAAAGAAATGTAATTCTATTGTGAAATCTTCTCTTGTCACTTGATTAAAGTGCAGCAGAGAAACAATGGTATGAATTGTTGAGTTCCTATTTGATGCAGTGCTGACTCTACGTACTTAAAAGTTTCACAGCACAAACAGCTCAGTCAAAGGAAAGTATCAACAATGTATTGTTTTCTGGCAGGCTTCCTACTGATAGCCATCTTAGAGCCTGGCTGCCTTTTTATAAGAGATTTGCTTTGTGCAAGTCATATGAGGTTTTGTGGTACTATGTTGGATTTTACCACACAAAGGGTGTTAAAGGAAAACACTGGTAATCATTTCCCCTCTACATGGTCTCTGGTTTTGAGACACCAAAGTGGATGTTCTGCCCATTGCACGTTTCATTAGATAACCTAGAATGGAAAGCTGCAGTGATGCCATTTAGCTACAAACTCCAACATCCCGCTGACAGTAATCTTTGTCAATATTAAGCCCTAATCCATCACTGGAGATTTAGTGGTGATCAATTTCTGAGGGGAGGCTTCCTTCAGCTCTTCAGGTAACCTAACAGTCAGAGAGATACCAGACAAATGGCATTTATCAAATAGTCCAGGAGGAATACTGCAACTTGTAAAGGTGGGATTAGGGGAGATGAACCAAAAAGTGGACAACACAGGTATTTTCTTTCAAGAGTGAATACTGAATACTATGCATGCTGCCTTAAAACTCTTTTTATTCGTCTGTATCAGTCACACTCCAGCAAAACGCTGAAGGTATGAAAATGTCATAAAACACCCTCAGAATTACATTTTTTTTTTTTTTTTTAATAATTCTACAACAAAGTGTAGTACAGTAGATAAAGCATGCAAAGATTACAATGGACAATGTGGGCTTATCAACAGAGCCGTGACACTGCGTTACTTGAGCAACAGAAAAATGTTGAGGATGTGGGAGGGGGAACTTTATTGTGAAATGTCATCGCCTCATGCAGGCAAGAAGAAAGGGAAGCACAGGGGCATTAAACTGGGCACAGCAGCAGCACCTATTTTTTTCTTTTCTTTCAGTATCTTGCATCCACAGCCTGTATGGACCTGTGAGAAATAATCATGACAGAAATCAAAAGGGATAGTTCCACAAAACAAGACAAATCCTTATACAGTTCATGAGAGAAACAAACAAGTGGACTTGGATGCTAAGACCTATACTGGAGGAGGGCTACGTTCAAATTAATCAATAGATCTTTGTGTGTGTGTGTGCGTGTGTGTTCCCCTGTATAGGATACATTTGTCATTGCTTTCCCACCCCAAGGAGCAGGGTTGGAGAAAATAGGACTTAAGCAGCAGGACCAGATACTTTCTGTCACCTGTCACAGTAACCTGAACTGAACCTGCTTTCTGCTTGAAGGATGGTCTCCCTTATCACAAATGAATAAATATCATGTTTCTCATTAATTAACATTCATTAAAGCTTTAGTTATAATAGCCTATATCGGTGGGCCCAGGTGATTGGAACCTGTAACTGACAAGGAGTAGGCTACTGTAGCCTATATCTTGTCTTCGATCAGCCCAATTCACAGCCTTGCCTATCTAGACGATATTTCGGCGTCAAGCTAACCGCATATTGGACTTCGTTTACATCACACCAATCAACATGGGTTAGACGAGAGCCGGTTTGTCGCTTCCTGCCTCGAAATACCCGTCTCAGTTCAAGGAAATCAGTGTGCGCGCACTGCTGGCCCGCCCTTAGAAAATGAACCACATAATAAATACTTCCATACTACACAGTAGTTGTATATAATTTGCTTTAAAGAAGCAATGAAGGACGCAATTATACTGTTGATTTTGCTGAGTGCCAAAGCTGCCAAGGTAGGCTATCTGTCTTTCTGTCTGTCGTGTGTCTGTAGTGTTCATCAGCGACACTTTTAACAGGTAGGATGTCAGTCGGATGCGTTGTTGGATAAATGCACGTAGGCTTCAATCAGGATCGGAATGCTGCCATGTAATCCGTTACAGATTACTGATTACTTGCTCAAAAAATCTCTTAACATTTGTACTGAATTTCTTAAGTGCAATAACTGTACTGTAATGTGAATAGTCAATTTCAGTTTCAGTTACTTTGACTGCTCTGCAAATCCAGGGAATATGAAGTTACACGTAGCCCACGATTTCATTAATCTTTAATTTAAAGAGTCATCCAGATTTACAACCATTGTGACGCAGTATTTCATGATGTGTTACATAATGTTTGTGTCATAATCATTTCATCTAAGTGCGCTTTCCCTTGTTTCTCTGTAGTCCAACATATCGGCATCTTTTCTTCTTTCTTTTTCTTCTTCTCTTCAGTGCCATCGTCTGTTTTTTCTTCTTTTCACTAACTGTGATGAATGACAACGATCTTTTTTGTAATTAAATTACTGTATTCACATTACATGTAACCCCCCAACGCTGATTACAGAAGTGGCTCCAACAAGTATAGCTAAATAATAATTACTATATCCAGTGCTCTCTCTCTCTGTTTGTCTCTCTCTCTATACTATATATGTAGCCTATATATATTTTAGAAAATATTTACAGACACTTGAACAGCCATGGGCCATGTCACATGGCACAGAACCAGTGGAATGAGTGGAATTTCTCAGTTGTTTTAAAACGCAAAGCTCTTTTTCTGTCTACTGCCTACTATGACTACTCCAATTCAGCTGTAAGCCATCTAAAGCAGTTTCAGAATGAATATCCCATACCCAAGTGTGAAACAACACAGTGGCATTTTTATTTTATTGTCCCTCTGTTTCCCTGTGTATACTTCTATTTTATCTCCAAGAAAAATGATGTGTTTGTTCAGGCATGCAGCCAGGGGAAAAGGAAATAACAAGATGTTCTTCCAGAAGGTCTTCGGGGTTGATAGCGTCATGCTTGGTAGAGGTGTATCTTTATCGTCAGACCCTATACCAGTGGTCAGACCACATGCAGAACAAGTCAGCGACTGCCAGAGCGCAGGACTTCTCGGTAGACTCCTAGGCAGCCGCCCTCATTTCCTGTTATACAAGAAACAAGCTATGTCAGCAAGTGTTTCTTATGCATATGATTGGAGGGCAATTGCTGCAAGTTGTTAGCAAGGTAGTGTCAAGTCTTTTGGGCATGACACATATGTGAACATGTATTACCTAGACATTGTTCAGCACGCCATTACTGTGTTTGCAACCAAATGAGCTCTAGAAGATGTGATATTTCTGTGTGTGTGTGTGTGTGTGTGTGTGTGAGAGAGAGAGAGAGAGAGAGAGAGAGAGAGAGAGGTTGAGAAAGTGGGAGTTTGAATGTGAGTGTGTGAGTGCATGTGAACATCTGAACGTTTTAGCCATCTTTTTAGTCTGCACCTCTGGATGCAAAATTTTACTACTGCCACTGGACTTGGTTTTATCAGTCATTTTGATTCCTTCTGGACCAAGTAGGACCTGTTTAAATATGATGGTTTCCCCAGCTAGACCCTGCCCAGCATCCTGGCTCTGTTTTTCATAGCCCTGTCCCAGACAATGCAGGTCCTGCTGGTGCTGGTTTTGTTTCCCTCACTAATTCATTCATTCCTGTTAGGATCACTGAAAGGCAGTGTGCAAGACCAAAATCTACTCACAGTCCACACAGAAACAATCTTATCACTGTTAAAACCACTTCTTCAATCCTTACTGTTGAATCAGCTCATTTCTGTTTACTCAATGTAAGATCCCTTGCCAATAAGTCTTTTATCTGTCAGGATTTTATCATGACCAACAATATTCACTTTTTTATCATCACAGAGTCTTGGATTAATCCTGATGAATGTGCCCCTCTCATTGAGTCGTCCCCCCCCAAAATATTTATTTTTCCACCAACCAAGAATGACAGGCCGAGGGGGTGGCCTTGCAGTAATACACAGAAATGATTTTAGCTGTTCTCTCGCTTGGCTGTTTCTCTACCTTTGAGAGTCTTAATTTTATTTTAAAGAATAAATTGCCCATTTTGTGTGTTTTAGTCTACAGACCCCCGAAACTTAGTTCTGGTTTCATTCAGGAATTTTCAGACCTTTTATCAGTCATTATGTTACAATTTGACAGAATTCTTATTCTTGGTGATTTTAATATCCATGTTTGTTGCCCTTCTTCCTCTTTGTTTGCTTCTGATTTTATCAAACTTTTTGATTCTTTTAATTTGACCCAATATGTGAAGCAGCCCAGCCATGACAAAGGGCACACACTTGACCGTGCTCTCCCATGGTTTCTATGTGGATGATGTGAACTTGGTTGATTTTGCCGTCTTTGATCACAATGCAGTGCTCTTCCAGGTTCCACTCCTCTCTCCTGACCCCAAACCCACCACACTGATTCGCTCCCGCCCTCTAAATTCACTCTCTAAAAACAGTGTCTTCCTTGCTTCTCTAAAAGATCTATTGTTCACTTATCAATGTACAATCAAAGAAGTAAGGAACACCTATTTTTCGGAATTTATCGCTAAACACCGTCATAATCCCAGAATCCTTTTTAAAACTGTAAATTCTGTGATTGGTCCCCCGCCTAGCCAGCCAGTTGAATCTTGGTTTTTAAAAGCTGTATTTCAGACGGTTGGTCCAGATGTTTTAGCCATTATTAACTGCTCTCTGTCTACTGGTATTTTCCCATCCTATTTTAAACATGCCACTGTTTACCCCCTTTTAAAGAAGCCCTCTCTAGATCCCTCTGTTTTAAGTAATTTTGGACCCTTCTCCAAGCTGCCACTTTTATCGAAGATTTTAGAAAAAATTGTCTCCACTCAACTGATTTCTTTTATGAACAACAATCAAATTTTTGAAAAATTTCAATCTGGTTTCCACTCCCTACACAGCACTGAGACTGCTCTGGTCAAGGTCACCAATGACTTACTGCTTGCAGCCAACACAGGCCTGTACTCCATTTTAATTCTCCTTGACCTCAGCTCAGCCTTTGACACAGTGGACCATAATGTCTTAATCAGCCGCCTGAAGAACTATGTTGGCATCAGTGATGTGGCTCTGGATTGGTTCATCTCCTATATGTCGAACAGGTCCTTCTCTATAATGCTTGGAGATGCCTCCTCCTCTTGTGCTCCTCGCTTTTGTGGGGTCCCCCAGGGTTCTATTTTGGGTCTCCTCTTATTCACTATATACATGCTACCCCTGGGGCAAATCATGCGTAGACATGACATCGATTTCCATTGCTACGCGGATGACACCCAACTGTATGTCCTGTTAAAGCCTGGTACCACCGATGTTTCTTGTATTATGTCCTGCCTTGCTGAAATTAAAAATTGGATGTCCAAAAATTTCCTGCAGTTGAATGACTCCAAATCAGAATTGATTATAATTACCCCCTCTGGCCCCAGCACTACAATTACAATTACAATTTCACATTTGGCAGACGCTTTTATCCAAAGCGACTTACACATGAGATTTGCATACAACACAAGCAAGTATCTAGATAGGAGAGAACAACGAGAGTAAGTGCTATAGAGCTAAGTTCCGGTCCAACAGGACAAAGGTGCTACGAGACAGTGCAACAAGCAAAGTTCTGGTCCAACAGGACACAGGTGCTACGAGGGAGTGCTACAAGGAGCTACTAACAGCGTTAACAATCTCTCCTCTAGTCTGGGTGCCTTATCTAATAATGTTCGAAGAGGCCCACAACCTAGGTGTTATTTTTGACTCAGAGTTGTCTTTTGATGCTCAGGTAACCAAAGTGGTGCAGTCCTGCTTTGCCCAACTGAGACAACTAACCAAGATCAGGTCTTTCTTTTCCTCTGCAGACTTAGAAAAGGTCATCCATGCTTTTATCTCCTCCAGACTTGACTATTGCAATGCACTTTATTCTGGTATCAGCAGGCGAAACATCCAAAGACTGCAGTTGATACAAAACGCAGCTGCCAGGCTTTTAACACATACTAAGAGAAGTGACCACATTACACCAATCCTTGCTGCCCTTCACTGGTTACCTGTGAGTTTTAGAATTGATTTTAAGATTTTACTGCTTGTTTTTAAAGCCTTGAATGGTCAGGCTCCTGCCTATATCTGTGATCTGTTAACTCACTATGAGCCTGATCACTGCTTGAGATCCTCCAGCAGGGCCCTACTAATGGTTCCAAAATCTCGACTTGTCACTAAAGGTGATCGGGCCTTTGCTGTTCGGGCCCCTCAGCTGTGGAACTCCCTGCCTGGAGATCTCAGGCAGGCAAACTCAGTATTCTCTTTTAAATCTCTTCTTAAGACTCACTTTTATCTTATGGCTTTTTCTTAAGTGATGGTATTTGTTGTAACTTTTTTAATTATTTTATCTTGTTTATATCTTAATTTTTGGATCTTATCTACTTGTATTATCTGTTTTTATTGTAAAGGACTTTGTAAATTGTTTTTGAAAGGTGCTATATAAATAAAGTTATCATCATTATTATTATTATTATTATGTGTCTCAGAGGGGTTATGGGACACATTTTGTTGTTTTTTTCTTCACGATCTTCATCTGAATTGCCCCAGACGAGCTGCTCCTAATGACAGTCTCTCTTTTCCAACAGGTGTGTTCTCTGCCATATCAGCCAGAATCAGGTGGGGCCTGTCAAGACCCAAAAACAGAATATCTATTAGAAGATGGTATAAACTTGTGCTGCAGGAGGTGCCCCCCTGGTAAGTGCATTTTCAAAGATTCATAAATAACACACGCAACCACTCATATCCATGCTCTGGAAGATAGCTGAAAGGCATACAGTAGCTGTTTCAGTTTATGATAAAAGGAAAGATTAACTCGACAGCAACGACTATACACATTTATCGGCAGGATCTGGTAGCATCATGAGAGAGAGAACATGAAGCTACTGTACAGTCAGCGGGGTTATTTTGTACCCTGTCCTGCTTGAGAACTATGATTTGTTTAAAGATTTCTTATCAGGTCGGTCCACCCAGTCCCATCCTCCTGCTGGAGCTGTTTTAATTCTTAAGGCTCTTGAGGCTATTTGGCCTAAGAACGGCTAATGTTCCTGCTAACCTCCTCTCACTCTGCAGTGTGGAGTTCATTGTTTTACAACCGCTTCTCTACTAAGAATGGGGTGAGGGTGGCAGTCAGTGTTCATTTAATTGCATGGCCCAGATTACTAGCACTAAACGTTGCCAGAGAGGAAAAAATAGACTTCCAGTAGCATCCTAAATAATGGGTATGTGTTCATGGGCTTAAAGCTCTGAAATTTATTTTCTGTTGAAATTAATGAATTACTCAGTGTCTTGCAAAATATCTCCAAATGGTTTTTTTTTGTTTTTGTTTTAGCACTGTAATGAACAAGATTGTTTCCTACATGCAGAAAAATGTTACATGTTAAGCCTGGAGGCCTAGAAAAATCACCATCAATCTAGTTTTTAACATTTAACATTTAACATTTTGGAGGTACAAAATGCATGAGTGAATAAGTTGTGGATTTAGTCATGTATATGTTATTACAGGACAGCGACTGGCACAGGAATGCAATAAATCTACTGACAGTGTGTGTGAACCATGTCGGAAGGACCAGTATATGGAGAACTGGAACTTCTCTCCAAACTGCTTTTCCTGTCCCAAATGCAAACCAAGTAGGTGGCTGAAGTTACAGTAAAATCTCCTTGTTATAATGAATGATTATTTTTTAATCATAACTTTTTTTAATTTTTGACCAGACAAAGGTCTGCAGTATGCCCAGACCTGCTCCAGTATCGTCAAGTCCACTTGTGTGTGCCAGCCTGGAATGTATTGCGTTTTGGGATTTGATGATCCATACTGCACAGAATGTAGGAAATACACGACCTGCAGGCCTGGCCAGGGGGTGTCCATACAAGGTGCAGTGTTTACTGTTTTCCACAAGGCCACTGCAGTGTCTTTTTAGCATACGTGTAACACACACGTACATAAATCCATTCCTAATGACAGATGTGTGAATAATATAATTATGGTTTGACCGATATGGACCTTTGAAGGCTAATACTGATATTTTTGGATTGGAGCTACGGATAACTGAAATTATAATTAATGGTGTGCCAAAATTATTACCTTTAAATGTGGAAATTTTCATGCCAAAAATTAGTATTCAGTGTTTACCCCAAAATTTCATTCTTGGCAGGGTGGAAACAGCATTTAGATGATGGGACACTGAAATTCTGCATTGAATCCCCAAATAAAAATAATAATAATATGTAATCCAATCAAAATGTTAAATTAGAGTCAATTCAGGTTAAGGGCTTCCCATTCAGAATTGAGTCTAGCACTGACCAATTATATAATAAATATATAATCAAAACCAACTGCATCATATCCTCTACCCCATTGGAGGTAGAGGACACTGACATCTATTTCTGATTTGTAATAAAAGGCCAATATCGGTCCAATGTATCAGCAATCAAATGTATCAGCCTATGATAATGTGGTATATTTGTATACTGTATGTAAGATTAAAATGAAATGTGATGTGTGATTGTGAAAGGCAAATGAAAGGCAATATATTTGGTGTGGTTTTCAGGGACAGCAATCTCGAATGTGAGGTGTGTACCATGCCAAGGTGGGACGTTCTCCGATAAAACCTCCTACACTGAGTCCTGTCAGCCTCACACAGAGTGAGTGAAGCACAGCCACAGGTATACGCGTATTTTGGGTGCATGATCTCAGATCTTTGACTCTCTCTCTCTCTCTCTCGCTCTCTCCCCCCAGCTGTCAGGGCAGGGCTGTTGTGAGAAAAGGAAATGCTACCTCAGACACTGTGTGTGACTCTGCAGCTCCTTCATCTACCACACCGCCTCAAATCCCAATAAACACGTTTGTGAATAGAGTACACACAATTGCAAGTCCAACGACGACCACAACCTCCCCAAGCTTAGACTCCACATTGTCTGCCAGGTCATCTGTTTCAGTGGCTAAGGTCAACCATCCAACAAAAGCAACGCCAGGCACTGACATTAACACAGGTATGATAACTCATTCAATGTTTTCAATTCATAATGAGGAAGATGTGAGGTCTCATCAATGTTTTAACACTCATTTCTCTCTTTTTCTCCCTTTCTCTGTCTCCACCTGTATGCATGTGTGTGTTCACCTACCTTTTAGTTGCAGCCATTGCCAGTGTCATGGCAGTTATTTTGCTGTTCATTATTGTCTTGGTTCTGCTGGTCCACTGTAAAGCAAAGCAGAAGAAAGGTAAATATAGGCAAAAACTTGTTTTGTGGAAAAGATGGAATTGAATTGCCATTTTACTTGATTATGAAGATTGATAATGGCCATCATTTATTCAATCTCATTTAAATGCAAACTGTTAACTGTATATTTGACATTTTCACTGTCTTACTCACTGCCTCTGCATGTTCACTGTGCTTTGGAACCCAGAGGCTGAAAGATTTCACCCTAAAACAGATGCAAATGGAAACTGCGAGAAGGATGATAAAGTGAGTTTCCCTTGGGTTATGTTCATTATATTTAGGGGTCCAAGCACGTAGTGCTGGAACCGTATTGTTTTTGCTGGAATTATTCTGCTTCTTTCTTTCTTTCTTTTTTTCTTTCTTTCGTTTTCTCTGCTAAAAGTATCTGCAGCTCAGAAACCCTAAGTCCTACAGCAGCCATATTTGGCAGGTGGGCTCCTACAGTGCACCGCTACTCAGGCAAGGCAGCCCATGCACATTGGCCAGATGGTGGCGCTATAACAAGCAACTTTACGTTTTGGCCAATAACTTCTGAACCGTGTGTCGTAGACTGAAAATTCTTGTGTTCCTAGATTCTTTGGAATGTGCCGAGTCCAACCCATATATATCACTTTCAATGTCCACCATATTGCATTGTCTGCCATTTTGAATTATTTAACAAACACTTTTTTCGCAACTCCTCCTAGGCTGTTTATCCAATTCACATGAAACTTGGTGTGGAGAATCTTGGGACTGTCCTCTTTCAAAGTTGTATAAAGGTTATTGATAGGTTAAATGGTTTGGCTTTTATTGACCAATAAACTTTTAACAAAACACGCCATAACACTAAATTGGCCATAACTCATTAACCGTTCATCTAATCAAGCCAAAATTTGAAACACATGTTGAGAAGTGTTGCATGAACACACCCACAAAATAATTTTGAGCTGTACCACTAGTGGGCACTACAAATGCAAAAAGTTCATATCTCATAATTGAGTGTATAGATTTTTAGGAACATTTTTACACATGTTCTAGGATGATGTCCAAGTCGATCAATGAAATTTGGTCATTATTGATGAAAGTGGGCGTGGCTTATTGCATAATAACCAAATCTTCATTGGTATTAAAGTCACAACTTAAAAAATTCATTAAAAATCAGCCGTATGTCCTCGAGAGCTGAAATTTTCAGGACATGTCGGCTGAAGTGAGATAAATCTTTCGTACAGTGGTACCTACCCCCGATTCTGACGTCGCCCCCCTCTGCAAAAACTGACTGTGATCCCACAGTGTTGTCCTCCTAAACCGTACGTTACAGGAAAAAACAACATGATTTTTGAAATCGCCATACCTTAATTAGTAAACAGCCCAAAAATTATAATGATATCTTGAAAACTGAGCGTACAGTAGATGGAAATGTGCAGCTGCAAATAGTTTGATAAATTGACAATGTGATATGTTCAAGATAGTTTGATCAATCTTCATCAGACTAAATACAAATGATGTCTGGACTGTCAAGATGATGTCTGTAAAGCCATGTGTAAATTGATTAATGTGGCACGCTAGTACACTTATAATATTCTTTCTGAGGCTTTCAGTATGGTTTGGACTAGCACCTGTGACCTATCACTTGTCCCTTTGTTTTGTTTGCCAATTGAGCTACACACCAAAGTGGAAGTTGGCAGAGTGGTAAAGCTCAGGTTTTTGGACCACAAGGTTGTGAGTTCGAGGCCCTGATGAGCTGCCACCATTTTGAAGTTTCATAAAAAGTACATCAACACTAAATCACACAGTGCAGAAAACTCAAAGCAGGTGTTTGACATTATCTGTCAATGGCAAAATACCTGAATGTCATCACTGATTGGGGTGTGGCCAGACCTTTCAATCCATAGAGAACAGTGCAGCAGCAGTTTTCTGCCCCATGTGACTTACTATTGTTTTATTTGTTAATGGAGAGCTACAATGTTCTATAAAGTGATTCGCACTGTCAGTCTGTCAATCATAGGCTGCAGTATCACACTACTTCTCCCTTTAGTTAGTTTCTCCTCACTAAACCTATAACAGGCCTTTGGCTCAGTTGATAAAGCATCAGCCTTTCATGTGGAAGGATGTGGGATCAAATCCAGGCTTGTCCTTTCCAAAGGCATTAGTCATCAAGGACTAGTAATAGAAAGTTTGGCTGTTGTGAACAACTCCAGCAATGAAAAGATAAACTTGACAGAAGTCACCGGCCAACACAAAAGCTGGTGTTAGCCTGCATCTTCGATCTTCACAACATGTCAGTTTTTGTGTGTCTTTCTACCTTCTGTAATATTTTGTCTATCTGTCTGTCTTATCAAATTGTACTTGGACCCCGCAATCGCTGCTTGCGGCTACATTTGAATAGGCCTATACATCTGGACACAGAATATAACTTTCCATTCTCTTCTACTTCAGATTAATCGGGATGACTTAGTGGAGACCCAGCTCACTTCATTCACTGTTCGCTCCCCAGAACAACAGTGTCTGCTGGAAACAGGGGGACGCTACTGTAGCCTCAGTCCGTCTAGCAACAATGCTGAAATTGTAACAAGGATGGAGGGCTGCAGCAGCCAGGGGTGCGAGTCCATCGGCGCTTTCCAACCCGCCACAGTCCTATATAACCCGTACTCGACTCTGTCAGAGCCCATGTCCTTACTTAGCAATCCTGAGTCCAGCGTCCCCCCTCAGCCCCCCTCTCAGCCCACCAGCCCCCAGCTCATCAGTCCCGTGGCCTCCAATCCCCACGTCAAAGTCAACATCACTTTCCACATAGGGAACGGGTCCTGTGGGACGCCGTCCGTCATCCCCGCAGACTCGGTGCAGACAGACCCTGACCTCCCTGTAGGAGAGGAAGAGCAGTGCTTGAGCGTGCCACAGCAAGAGGCTGGCAAGCTGTCGCTGATGGCAGTGCAGGAGAATGTCAGTTACAATGGATGAAGAGCCAGCTGTATGGGCACCAGACAAACCAGTTCATTTGTTTTCTCACTGTCATGCTTTAAGACTTGAATGTGACTGACTGAAAAAAGCACTTGTGGGAAGCATTTTTTTTTAAATTTACGACAGCAAGCCACGGTGCAGCAGTATTGTCTTGATTATTTTTTCCACTGCAAAGTCATTAACTGACACTGTTTGATATGTATATTTACTGTAAATAAAGATGTGAATATCCTGTTCATCAGTGATGTAGTAGTAAATAAAAAAGGTTGGTAAACTGTGACTAGTTAGTGATCATTATAGGGCAACAATTAAAAACAAAACTTCAGAAAAACATTAAATGACCATATCCCTACATAACTTACATCAGTTTGATGCTACTTGCTATGCTGTATGAATTTACACCATCATTATTTATGTCCAAAGACTAAAAAGGTGGGTAAACTCTCTTCCACAGTTAAACGGATGGGTGAACTGAGTTTAGGTGGGTATACCCTCCACTAAATCTACTGTATTTGTCCTGCACTTTTCAAATTAATGTCTGGCTTATGTATGTTTAGGCAGAACTGCAGCTCTTTCTGTGGACGCCCTTGCCACCTACTGGTAGAAGAATGGCACGAGCACGACGGTTAATGTCAACCAACCTCTCTCGCTTGGCTAAAAAATGTGTCAGAAAATGTGTCACTGACACACTGACAGTCCGATTTGATATCCATTCAGACAATAATTCGTCATATTAGACAGTTTCTTATTCAGACCAAGTTGCAATCGGTGAAAGTTTTGTGTGTGTTTGTTGTAGGCCGCCAGCGATGTTACCAAGGTACAGTTCGTGTGGAGTAGACCGTGTGGAGTTCGTCAGCAGGGGAGGGGGTGGAGGAAGTCTGCGCCATTACATTATTGGAGGGTTGAAGATTTCATATGTCAAATAATATCCGCTCCGCAATTGCTAATTCAACCGCTTAAGTTGCTATGTCAAATAAAAAGGTACTTTAAGTGTATATGCATTGTATTTGCCCATAACCTGTCATTGTCTTCGCGAATATTTGTAAATAAGTTTCACGGAAACCCCCGCCGCTCGTACGGTTGGTTTCTTCTGTTACCACTGTGTGTTGTTCTCCTTCCTGAAAGAGACTCGCGCTGGAGCTGTCGATGTCGCTGTTGGAGAGCTGGTGAGTTGAGGTTTTTTTTTCTCTGTCTCTATCTGTTCGACCGACTGCGAATTGTCATATTAAGATACCTGTGAATCTGTTGTGCCAGTGAGTTAGCCAGTTAGCTACCTCTGCATTCACCCTTTTTAATAGCTTATATAGTTAGTGGTGTACCTTTTTTTTTTTGCTCTCTCACATCTCCCAGACGTTGTGGTGTCGTGGTCCTGGTTGGATATGTTTACAAATCCAGCTAGCCAGCAAGGTGGAGCAAGCCAATTAAATAGCAAGCAAGCTAAGCTGCAGTACAGTTGTTGGCTCGACAGTTTGCGATAGATAGTAAGAAAGCTCGGCTTGCAGCTGAAATACTCCTCACAGGTTAGTGTGTTAGTGGTGGAGAGGGAGGACAGTACTGCTGCAGGTGATTTCCTGAGGCTGGTGGAGACAGTTTGCTGTGGAAATGATTGAACAAATCCTCCGCTAAGAGGAAAAACAGGGAATACCAAGGTGAAGTTGTACTTTGTTAATAGCAAAGGTTCTCCATTCAGAACTCCTATACTCTATTGTATGAATCTATTTTGTTATGATGTCCAGCTGTTTCATCGGTCAGAGAGCACAACTGGACTGTGTGTTTCGGTTGTCTGGTAATAGACAAATACATCACAGAAAAATTAAATTTAACTGCTAAACGAATGAGGGTCACAGGGGTAAGGGGCATGTTTGAGATTTTGTCCAATATCATAATTTTTTTTCGAATTACATAGTGTTGTTGATTTAAGGTGATTTGATCACTATGAAAAATCACTGAAGTCTCTATTAGTAAGATTATGTGGTCACTGGACTGTCATTGAACTCTATTAATATATAACTTCAACATTCACAGCAGTGAATGATTTCTTCATATTATAAAGATTGTAGACCATGTACTACCATGTACTCGCATCAGATTTACTGCAGATAGTCAACAGTTCCCTTTTATCCGGTGATTTCCCTAAGGCCTTGAAAACTGCAGTTATTAAGCCTCTTCTGAAAAAGAATAACCTTGATGCTTCAATAATTAGTAATTACAGGCCCATATCGAATCTGCTGTTTCTAAGTACAGAAACTTAACAGTTTCCTAACCTCCAACAATACTCTTGATATCTTCCAATCGGGATTTCGGTCCCACCACAGCACTGAGACATGACAAAACGAAATGACATTTGTTTTAATTCGGACTGCGGAAAAATCTCAGTTCTAGTTTTATTGGACCTTAGTGCTGCGTTTGATACAGTAGACCATGACATACTGGTAGGCAGACTGGAAAAATGGGTAGGGCTGTCTGGCACAGTCCTAAACTGGTTTAAATCTTACTTACAAGACAGAGACTACTTTTTATCTATTGGTAACTGCGTATCTGAGCGAACAAAAATGGCATGTGGAGTTCCCCAGGGGTCGATCCTTGGGCCTCTTCTGTTCAATCTCTACATGCTGCCACAGCTCAAATTATGCAAAATAACAGTATTTCCTATCATAATTACACAGACGACACACAGATCTACATAGCTTTATCAACTGATGACTATGGTCCAATAGACTCACTAAATAAGAGAATTGAACAAATCAATGACTGGCACAATTTTTGCCACAATTTTCTGCAACTAAATAAAGATAAAACTGAAATAATTGTTTTTGGTGCCAAAGAGGAGAGACTTAAAGTCACTGCCCACCTTGAATCCCTCTCACTGAAGACTAAAAACCAAGTCAGAAATCTTGGTGTATGACCTAAACTTCATCTGCCACATCAAGGCAATTACAAAATCTGTAACTATCACCTTAAAAATATCGCAAGAATTAAAAATTCATGTCCAAGCAGGACCTTGAAAAACTTCATGCATTTATTTCTATTAGGCTTGACTAGTGTAACAGTGTCTTTACAGGTCTCTCTAACAAAGCTATTAGACAACTGCAGCTCATCCAGAATGCTGCTGCCAGGGTTCTAACCAGGACTAAGAAAATGGACCACATCACTCCAGTGCTGAGATCACTGCATTGGTTTCCTGTGTGCCAAAGAATTGAGTTTAAAATTCTGTTGCATGTTTATAAAGCACTTAATGGTTTAGGACCAAAATACATTTCTGATCTCCTCCCGCCAGACCCCTCAGGTCTTCAGGTGCTGGTCTGCTTACTGTTCCCAGGGTCAGAACAAAGCATGGAGAAGCAGCTTTTCGTTTTTATGCTCCTCATGCCTGGAACAAACTTCCAGAAAATCTGAGGTCTGCCTCCACTTTACAATCTTTTAAATCGGGGCTTAAAACGTTTCTGTTCGCTAGGGCTTTTTAAAAAATCTAGGGCAATACTCATCTGCACTGTAATATTTATTTATTTCTATCTTTTTTATTTTTTTATTTTCTTTTAAATGTGATTTTAATGCACTTTTCACTTTTCTAATCCTCTTGCACTGTCTTTTTATCTATGTCTTTATTTTTATTTTATTTAGTTAGTTTTTTTATTACTCTGTAAAGCACCTTGAATTGCCTCAGTGTATGAATTGTGCTATACAAATAAAGCTGCCTTGCCTTGCCTTGCCTACTAGGTTCTCCTACAATCTAATGGTTGAATGGGATGATGAGCATCTTATTGTTCTTTACCATGTTTTCAACAGAGATTAAAGGTGAAGTCCCACGATCCTGAAGCAGTTCATTATCTGTCAGTCACCCCCCACATGGCAGTGAACCCCTCACAGAACTGAGAACTGAACTGAAGAATAAACCAAGTAGGCTATATTCTGCTCCAGAACATTGTCCTTGTAGATGCAGCTCAGTTTTTATTTTTGCAAATGGCTTGCTGTCTGAAGGACGAGCTCCTTTGTTCCATTTGCCTGAGCATCTACCAGGACCCCGTCAGCTTCGGTTGTGAGCACTACTTCTGCCGAAAGTGCATTACCGAACACTGGAGCAGACAGGAGCCTCACGGAGCGCGGGACTGTCCCGAGTGCCGGAGAACCTTCGCTGATCCTCTCCTCTCCCCGAGCCTCAAGTTGTCCAACATTGTGGAGCGCTACTCAGCCTTCCCGCTAGACGCCATCCTCAACGCGCAAAGGAGCTCCTATCCCTGCAAGGACCACGAGAAGGTCAAGCTCTTCTGCCTCAGCGACAAAAGCCTGGTGTGCTTCTTCTGTGACGAGCCGGCGCTGCACGAGCAGCACCAGGTGACCACCATTGACGAGGCTTTCGAGGAGATACAGGTCAGTTACAGCATACACTGACAGCTGATTAACAGGCGTAAGGCGGGTGGGTTTTATATGTATTTACTTTTTTTTTTTAACCTATGCTTATCCACAGAAAGCCAACTGAGCCGGCATGCTCTTTTCCAGCAACGCCCTGCTTCACATTGCAGGTGCCCTCATTCACATCTGGGAGCGGCCCAGTACAACCACAGTCCTCTACTGTTGGCCGCTGAGCAGCTCCACTGGAGCAGTTTGAGGTTAATGCCTTGTTCAAGGGCACCTCGACAGCAGTTGTTGAGGGACGGCGGAGAGTTTACTTTCCATTTACTCATTTACTTTCCCCTCCTGGGCACCCACATTTTCCCAGCCAGTCTGTTGATTCACATCAGTGACCTTATTAAGTAAAGTGGGGTTTTCTAGTCTCATGCATCACACCGGCAAAATGGCAAAACTGACCCCATGCCAGCATTAATGGTTATTTTCACCAATCCTGAATTCTAATTCGAAATGATTGAGAAACAAGTGTTTAGTGCGAACAATAACATCATTGTGATCACATAGACAAACATCTTAAGTGTTTTAGATGCACTTTCGAGGCATTAAGAGAGATGTGGTTAGTCAGTTTCAGTAGAAAGTTCTTGACTCGGCAATCAATGAAACCTAAGTGCAGCAGTAGATGTAAAGCGTTTGTTGAGACGAGGAGGAAACACTCAATAATGCCTGCATGATCCATTAACATCTAGATAGAGTACACCATGCCAATGAGCTTGAACATATGAAGTTCTTTAATAAGGTTGTATGAGGTTATGTTAAAGTGTGATATTTATTTACATTGAGTCATATTTTCCACATCTACAGGAGTGGTTCAGTGTTTGCCTTCTCCTCAGTCTTTGGATAATTCCATTCCCACAGAGGCAAAATCCCATAACTGTGAAACAAAGCTGCTAATCCTGTTCTTTCTTTGTTCCAGTATGCATAGGAATACAATCCTGTCGATTTTTATGTAGTTTATTATGCCCATGTGTCTGCCTATTAGCAATGTAGATATTGTCCAGATCTGTTCTGACAGAAGTTTTAATACTGTGTAAAATAATAGCATTTGGTGCCCAGGTTTCTTGGCAGACAGCAAGGTGGACATTCTGATAAGAAACAGACCCAAAGTGTTGATGGTTAACACTTAACTGAGCTGCTGACTCGGCCGAGCAAAGGCTTTGAAGGGCTTATACTCTCTCACTGCTGCTCAGACAAGCACACAGGATACTTTGTCACATCTGACGTCACATAGCATAGTCTGTTCCTTTACCTGTTTCATAGTTTTGACAACTTTAACGGGTAAAGGTTATATCATTATGTTGCTATGCATTTTTGTTAAAAAAAAATGCCACTGTAAGAACACTGCAAAAAACACAAAAAAGTGTTACACTATTGTATCCTATTTTCCTGAGTCCTTCCTTGTTGCAAAGGCGGTATCAGTGAGATGGCCTCAGCCTTTGACTATTCATTACACTGTACACTTTCACTATTCTGAAAGTATGTCTTTGAGACAGGAAAGCCAACCCCTCCCCTCATCGTCCTCAAGTCAGTGACTGGGTTTTATATGCAGCCTGCGCCTGAGTTATACACCCAGCCTCAAAAGAAATGAGACAAAACTACTGTTTATATCAACAACTGTTTTAACTGATATTGGTTCAGGGGGAAAAAATCACCTTGTTTCATTTGGCTTGTAACCAGTTAGCCCTGTTGAGGTGTTTGTGAAGACGGAATAAGAAGAAAAACATGGAATAAGAGAAAACAACTATTAGCTGATTTGTTATTTATTAATATGCTGCATATAAACATAGTCAGGGAGTTAGTGAGTAGCACAGGGCTATAGCTATGTCCTTACGCATGCAATGCTGTATTCTGTATATAACTAACAGCATTATGAACATCAAGGTTGTCCTCCTTACTTTCAAATCAGGCTTTGTGCTGGAAGCATGAGAAAGGTCAAACTGTAATCTTGGTGCAGAAGTAATTAGGCCCAGTACAAGATGTTGCTCTTTTCTTGGACATCGTCTTGTCCCTCTGCTTGGAGCTCTTTTCAAAGCAGTGATCTGGCATTTTGTATTCTGGCAGGAGGTTTGGAGGCTTCCCAGATCTACAATACTAAAAGGGAGGAAGAGTACACAGAGGCCCCATCTGAAACAACCGTGTCCCATGATGAGCTTGGAACACTTGCCTTTTAGATCTACAAGTGGGATAGTTTGTTATGTAACTTCTCATCCTTCCCAGACAAACGCAAACATCAGAGAGGAAACAGATGGTGTTAGAATTATTTTTTTGTCACATTTGTTATCTGAGATCTCAAAGTAAATGAATAGGAATGTTTCTACTACAGTTGTAAACTATATTCCCTGAATTAATTCCTTGTAGGACAGAACCCATGAGTAAGTAATGCCTTATTAGTCAACTTGTCCTTTCAGTTTCATTATTTCTTCTTTGTTTTCAGTGAGCAGACGGGAACTGTGTGTCAGATAGAAACAAATGTGTGAGTGCTGTGCCTGCGGGCGCAAACGTCATTTTTAGCACTAGTGCTGTGCCCGTTCACTTTGAGCCCCGCTGCTGCACAGAGCGCTGTTCGCTTGTTTATTCAAAGTTTATTAATATTGAACGTGTCGCGTGTCCAATCCGACACTGCACGTCCTTTGGTCCCCAGCAATACACCCGCCAAGTGTAAAGTAGATCGGACAAATGGTTCTCGAGATATGTGAATGACACACATACAGACAGAGATTCCTTGCTTTATAGTATAGTCTTGATAATGCGTAACCGAAGTGCCAAAGCATCATGATGAGGACATGTTAAAGTGCAGCAATCAGCTCCAGTGTTTGACTATAAGCCAGAGGGGCACATGCTGTGCCAGCTTGGTGGCCTCTGTAAAATAGACCCGTGTGTTTTTTAGCTGGAAAGTTGGTAGATGAGGAGAAAAGGTAGACAGGTTTGGTAGGTCCAGTGACAAATCTTTGCCACACTGTGTAGAATTGTTTGAGACTTTGACACATTTGGCTTAAACTGTGTATGGCCTTTTATCTGTCTATATGTTCTCTCCACTGCCTTTGTCAGCATGAAATGACTCGTCATCTATGTGATTCTGGAGAATTGTGACTCCTCTGTATAAAGAGCTCGCGAGTGAGAGGAGGAACAGCTGCGGTGTGACTCTTCCATCAGTTTTAAATTACCTAATATACTGTGAAGAGACATGGCTTTTTCTCAGGAAAAAAACACCCGATGTATGAGTAATGGCCTCTTTTCAATTTCGCCCAGCAGAGTTTGCTTTTAGGTTGCGTCATCCCCTCGCCCCATCACCCATTAGAGGAGCAGAATTACACAGAAATGTCCTCCATTACCTTGTTGTTGTTTACCCATCTATCCTCACTGAGACAGTGGAGCATGGATGATGAGCGTATTCCATAATCAACACCACAAGGATGACAATCTAGATGCTTGATTATCCAAAACTCAGACCTCCGAACCAACCAGTCTAATGGACATGCATAATGAGCAAAAGAAACACAAAAACATTCTGTTGCGACCCAAAAATATTCTGTTGACAGTTTGTTGGCCAAACTGTCAGAATTGCCATGCTGACACATGTAACTAGGATCATTTAAACTTCAAATAAGTCTATACAGCATTTTTAGAATATGTATGCATTCATGGTTTATGTTTTAAATAAGATTTGGTCCAGTGTTCTAATACATTTCAGCATTCCAAACATTTTATTTGATATTCTTGAACATCCTCCATTCCCAAGGGGTTAAGATAATTACGGTATTTGTGTCTGATTTTTGCTCTCTTTCTTATTATCCATTACCCTTTAGTGTCTTTGTTTTGATGATATTTGTTATTGTTTGCTGACTGTTTTGTTGTGTTATGGATGTATGTTTTTATGAGCGCTCTGCAGCAAATTCCAAGCAACTGTCTAGTGGATGTGGCAATAAAGTAAAGTTAAATATGGTTCTAATGTGGCAGGTCCAGCCTATGTCATGCCACCATTGCCTTAAGTATGTGTTGACAGTGTGTTTGGCTGGCCACTGATGAGGCAGCCTTTGGTTGGTCTGTGGCAGGGTGTAATCTCCTTAGCTTGGCATGTTGCTCCCCTGACCTCAGGCCCCCAGTCTTGTTGCTGTTAGGAGGGTTTTACCTCCTGCTGATTTGCATCCTTTTCTCCTGTGGCTGCTGCTACTGCTGCAGTCAAATCTATAATGCACAAACGCATCCAGCGCTTGTGCAGGTTGACGCACACACATCTGGCAGACACTCACACATAATTGCTGCTTGCGTGTATTTCTCAACATAAAGGATATTAAGGTAGGATCGAGGAGGATTTGTCTGTGGCTCTGCCATTTGCTTCAGGGAGCAGAGATTTCAGAGGGAACTAATGCAGTCTGATTAGGAGGGCCTTTATTTCACAGATCGCATTGGATGGCATAAAACGGCATTCAATCCCAATGTACAAAGGCAAAAACTACCCTCACGCAAAATTATTGTTTGTCTCAAACTTCTTAGAGAATCCATGTTGATAATTATGACCTGAGAAACTAAACTGAGCTGAGATCAGCACTCGAAATCTTAATGCACACCAAGCATTCTCATCATGTTAATCCACTGTTAGATTTTCAGAAAATGTTTGGCCTGTCAGTCTTACTTTGAACTCATTAAAAGAGGATATAGCCAGGAAACCAAACACTCTTATCTACCTAGCCCCATAGTTTATCCTGTAAAGTGTGTGCTTTGTGTTTTGGGAAATAATGACTTTATTTTAGGCAACATAATTAATGGTGATGAGATTAGTGTTTCCACCGTCAGTCATGCCAGGCTTGGAGTACTGGCGCCATCTAAAATAAAGGTTGGGTGGATTGCTGTAACCATGATTGGAGCAGGAGTGTGCTTTGCATATATTTTCAGACCATTGTGGCATAAATTTGGCGATGCAGTCCTATGCTTTTTATTTGCCCCATGGAGGACAAACTAGGAGCCACAGTGGCCGCTGTGCCTTAATTGTAATGATCAAGACAGTCAGCGGGCTGCGTGAGACAACAGTATTGCGGGGCGAGACAGACCCTCCCTGCTTTTCAGTTGCCCCAGGGACATCTTTATGCTCCACTTGTCATTAGCGAGTAGTGTAGGACCAGATAACAAGGGAAATGGGCACTGCAGCCGCTGGTTATCCATGCATACTGGGTTGTATTTGGAGACTCTACTGTGCTCTAGAGACTAAAGATAGATAGTTTGGGCAGAGGGGATTGTTGCAGGCAGTTGTGCTATCATGTTGGTTTTAGTTAGACTATAGCCCACACTGCCTAAGAGTTGAACTATTGGTATTTGCTCAGTCACTCAGTGTGGCTTGTCAGTCAAAGAGGCCGGCCGGCTGCACCTGTATGTTGCCTCCCATTAACACCATCCATATACCTAGTCATTTCTTCTTTATTAGACGCCAAACATGGGGGTTAAGCATGGGAATGCATTAGCATTTTTCTCATTATAATGCAGTGTGGTATTTGAAACGGGAGAATAAGAAGAGCATGCCAGCCTTTGAAGTATTCCTTGAGGGGTTAAAAGCAGGGCTGTCTCTCACTCTCTGACTGTCAGAGCCCAGTTCTCTCTGAGCCTGCCATCACCACGCATGGCCGTTGCTGCTGCAGTAATGAGTCAGGCAATTTCAAGGGCACCCACGGCTGCCATCTCTCCTGTGGCTTGCCTCGGTCTGCTCTCCCTCCCTCTTGCAGCTCCATCTCTCTCTCTCATTTACTCTCTTGTGCTGTCTACTCCTTAATCTTCTCCTCATTCCCAAGGTATGTGCTTTATTAAATGCCAGGGATCTAGTTTGTTGACTAATTCTTTTGAGGAAGGTGGTTCCCAGGGCTACACTTTTTCACCCTCATTTCTATGCCCCCCCCTCCTCCCCTCATTCCTTACACCCCAAACAAATGAGCTTGTCCAGCTTGGCGGTCAGTCAGGGTGGTGTGGCAGAGAGGTTGCGTTCATGCGGAAATGGAGCCACGGGGAAAGGCAGAACAGTCATGTTCTATTAGAGGAGTGCAGGCATAATATCCTCATCCAGGGAGAGGCGGTAGCTTGTACTGCACTTGTTACTGCTACCACTGACGATGCTGGAGGCAGGACGGAGCCGAGCCGATGTTTTTTTTTAGGCCCATGCTATTGGTAGATTGGCAGAACTACATGCCATCTGTACAACATACACCACTGCACTCATTTGTGAAAGTAAAGCTGGCACTCTGTCCATCAGACTGAACATTTTGTCTTGTTTAGATGATTACTTTGGCTCATACTTAAGTTTAGTGAGTCAGATGTCGGTACATCTGCTGTGCATTAGACTCCATGTTTCCCAAGAGAAACGTTTACATCATCACCATCGCTCATTTACCTAGGCCTTCTGCACAGAGGACTCAGTTCTGCATTTTACCATATGTTTTCCAATGTGTAAAAGGGCTCATTTTAATAGAAGGGAGGGAACAAGCAGGCTGTTATGGATCTATAGGTAGATGTTTTTATCTTGTTGCAAGTGCTTTTCTTTGCATCATCTGCATCATTTTATGAGGTTTCCATATTACACCTTGGGAAAGGCTCTCAACTCTTGGATCTGCAAGTTGGCAAATATTCTGTGTTTTTTTTGTTTCACCTCTGTTAGTTGTTATTTCTACAGTTTCTGTCTGTTCTTTAGCTTCCAGGTCTACCCACTCTTTTTCTATTCCTATCTTTTATTCTAAGATCATTACCACATATCGAGTTCAACCCTATAGGCATAGGCAGGCAGGCAGGCATTCTGAAGCAATACCCAAACACCCAAATATAGATCATATCTAACGATGATTCATTTTCATGGGAGTGCATTATACCTGCTGTATAATTACGGTAGTTGGACACTGGAGTGCTGGGCGTGCAAGAGAACTGGTCTGGCAGGCCAGGGAGCGAGAGGCAGGATAACTGGGGAGGGGAGATTTGCCGGTCATCCTGGTAAATGAAAGGGGAAGTGCTGTCTTTAAAGTTTTGCAGCTTACAGTAAGGCTTAATGCTTAGCCCCAGCCTCCCCAGCGTTAGGCAGATCAGCAGGGAAAGCACCCGACACACCAGTGACACTGCTGTAAAGATTAGATTAAATAAAATGACCAGACAGTGAAAGGTGTTGTATAGTTAGGGGGTAGGTTTCTTTTCCAACCCCCTATTATCACAGTAACCCATAAAAAGTAGTGAATATGAAATGAGAAATTGAGGTAGATGGGTTTTATGCAGAGGCAATTGCAGGCCTTGGTAAATGCCAATTTGCAAAAAGACCCTCTGCAGTGAACGATCATAGTTAGTATTGAGTCTCCTCTGCCTCTGTAGTTTTGTCTGTCTTTTCTTTAGTGTGGGGTGGATGTTTGGCTGTGAACTGCTGTATCCCCATCCCCAGCCTTGAGACTCTGAGCCCTGCGTTCCTTGATTAGCTGGGGAATTAAAGCAGATTACAGGCCATTGTTCTGGGGGGTTTGGGCTGGGATGGACTGGGCCATAATCTCTTGTAATTCCCTGTGTCCATGATTTGCTGCAGATGATTTAATTAGACGTGCTGTTGATAGGAGTCCTCATTTACAGCTTCCCATCAGCCTGACTTAGATCTGACCTCCTCCGAGCAAACCAGTCGATGGGAGTGAGAGAGAAGCCTGAAGATGTTTACCTGTTAAATGTCTCTTTTGTCTGGCTGCAGAGTCCAGCTTTAATTTTGTTTACCTACTGACTGGTGTTTCTCACCACAGTCCAGGTGCAGAGGGGCAGGAGGAGATGACTGATAGGCATGCAGGTGCTGGGAAAGCTCTCACATGCTCTCTATCTCGTTTTACCTGTGGGTTTGGAGATATGGGTTAAGTCAAGTCAGATTTATTTAAAATGCATTATCACCAACGGGGGTCTCAACACACTTCACATAATAAACATAGCTACTAAGATAAAAGTGCACATAAAAAAGTTAAAACTCACATGGATGATAAAACAACATACATACATGACACTCATTGCATAGAAGCATAGAACCATAGAAGCATATATACATACAAAATTAAAACCTAACGTGCATTGCCAAAGCTATGCATATACATGTGTATGTGCTCCCTACTTCCACATGCTTGTTAAGCAAAAGTTCTTTGCAAAACTCAAGTAATTAGTAGTGAGTTGTAAAAGCAAAGCTTGGTATTAAAAAATAGTATTCAATGATTATTTATTGAAGGGAAAAACAACCAGATGCAGGGGCATAAAAAAACAAACTGCAGTGCAGTAGCAAGGTATTTGATACCATACGTTTTGCATGATTGCCCTATTTTCCTTTTGGCCTGTTGAGATGATAATAATATGAATTATAATAATAACTTTATTTATATAGCACATGGTTTACAAAGCTTTACAGACCAGCATAAATCAACCAAGACGATACAGTGGCAATAAAACAACAGCAAATAGAAGCAATAACAACTATAAGAAGTAAAAGAAGAAAACGTAACATTAAAAAAAAAATGTATAGATGAAGATGTAATAGATGTATGGCCCACTCCCATTTCTCTGGCCTGGTTTTCTTTGAGCTTGTTTGTTTCCCATACTGCACTTCTGCATTTGGGTCTCGGGTCAGACTAATCACTGGGGAGCAGCCAGCTAGACTGCCCTGTGTGGCCTGTCCCTGCTCCCTCCAGTCGGCACTGCTCTGAGATGAATGTCTGCACACAAAGGTTTTCCCACTACAGCAGTCTCTGTCCTCAGGCCACAGCTATTTAATGGATTGTGCTTGGGCATTTTGAACTGTTTTTTACTCAGGAGTTTTCAAGATATGTGCTAAGAGGTAAGTGTAAAGAGGTAAATGTATTGTTATAGTTAGTTTATTTGCTGTACTTTGTATACTGTATTTCATACACTGTAATTTGTTATTATGTGGCCTCTACTACCTTATATGTAGGTTATTGGAAAAGGCCTGGGAATTTATCAACACGCAGACTTGACTAGAGAGTACACCTATATTACATATAGGCCTACCTACAGTATATTACGAGAGTACGCTGTAATTATGTGTTGTTTATAGTTTGGTGAATTGACAAAGAGGGCATATATCCCAAATGTTTATTTGATGTCAAGGGATTGAGTGAAAGAGAAGCAGACACACACTTTATTTGGTCAGATGGAGATGCTGGCAAGCCGTAGCAATCAAAGCCTGTATACACAACAGCTACAACAGAATAGCTCACAGCTGCGTCCATGTCGCCAAGATGGAGCAGTGGCAAACAAATCTGTTTGTTATCCCTACTGTGTCTCGCTATCATGCAACAACATCACGTTTTTTCAAAAGGTGATTTGTGTGCCTCACACATATGACATGGTTTTTAAATCAACAGCATGCTGACTATCAGAGGTTTGACTAATCCTAAGAAGCTTTTTTTTTAAAGATGACATGACCATGTATTTGGTTGTGGTGATAATCCCCTGGCAGTCAAACATATCTAAGGGTCATTTTCAGGATGTAGTTACTCTGTACAACCCCAGAGTGATGTCACTCAGCAGTAGGACATGACAGTAGCAGCAGAAAATGTTGTTCTTTAAAGCTATGTTGTCATGCTTGATTTGCAGCCATTAGGTTGAAGTTTGTTTCGCTTGGCCAGGTGGAACCTCCAAATATAGCTCTTTGAATCAGTGTTACTAATGACCCCTTTCTTTGGAAATAATTAGAAAAATGATTCATGAGAGAAGCTAGTTGTTTGGTAGAATATTATGTGATGTCAGAGAAACAAAGCTATTTTTTGTATGTTCATGTTTTTTTCCACTTCATCAGTTGCCTGTTGAAATGATGTATGGCCCTCTCCCAGATTAGTGCCTAGCTCTTGACGGGTTTGATTGATGGCTCTTCAGAGATGAGTTTAAACCGGATGCTGTAGGTGGATTCAGATAACACGAGTTTATACTAGACCAGAGTGTGTACACACTGAAACTGATGTGTTGCTGTCTATCAAATACATTTCTAACTTGAAATATGAATGTGAATATTGTCTAGGTACCTTGGATTTAGGTATCTGTGTATAAGCTAGTTCTGCTCACTAGACAGGAGAGGACCAGCTGTAACAGCCACACGACGAAGGTGTGTGCGTTGAGTGTCTTCTGTCAACCAGGTGGCTCTGCCCAAGCAGCAGGCCTTACTCTTATCTCTCATCATTTGCCACCTCTCAGATTTCCACTCCAGTACCAACAACAAACCCCCCTCCCTCCTCCTTAATGGCTTGTCCTGTGTTCATTATCAAACTTAACATTGAGAGACCTGGGTGTCTTTCTAATGATCCTCTTCTAACTCTGATATCCATCCACTTTGCTGCCCCGGTAACGCAGCACACTCTGTTCTCTCTGCATCTACAGCTGGGCTCTTATTGAAAAAACCTGTAGACCCTCGTCAGCAAATTAAATACCACGAATCTGTTTTATTTTAAGGATAAAAAAAATGATTAGAACTGACATTCCATGTTGGTTTTTTCCTTAGCTATTCATGTTTTTGTTAATACATTTGCATACTCTGTGCCCTTCCTCACTCTAGGAAGTGGAGCAGCAGGCTCTGAACATTCATCATTTACATGACGTGCCCTACATTCTAAAGACTGGAGGAGGCCAGCAGCATCAGCACTTCCACTCATCTCTGCTTCTTTTAACCAGCGTTTCCTGTGCGGGGTGGGGGTAATTTTGGGTCCAAACCCAGGTTCACTCCTGGGCCTGTTCCAGGATCAGTTCCAGTAGCTCTTAGAGCTTAGGAATGGCTCTTATTTGGATATTTATATCAACTATATGGACAACTGTGCTGTAATTGCAGTTGTAACTGTTTTTGAGTGGGCTGAGCTGTAAGGCCAGATGATGAATTTACCATTTGTATTTTCTTTTTTGTAGCCGTGGGGCAATCTTCCAGCTGTAAGGGGACATCGCAGCCAAATGAAAGGCTTTCAGGGGAATTGAATATACAATTATCTGCAGTTAATTGTTCAGCCCTAGTTACCAGAGAACCTGACATCTACCATTACTGAGGGAGGGAGGAAACTTTGAGGGAGGAGTGTTGAGATGGAAGGAGAAGGAGGAAGGTCTGTCTGACAGTGGGTGATCCTGCCGTTGCTTCTCTATACCGCTGCCAGGCCTGTGACACAGAAAAACACGCCGAGAAACACGGCGAACACTGTCTGTCAGGCTACTGTCTCACATCTCATGTCGGGGAGTTTGGCTGTACTACAGCCAGGCCGATGCAGTAGACAGTAGACACACGCATACACACATATTCTACAGGCTGTGAGTGTTTCCGACTGCCTCTGTCTCATTAGGACAGATCATGGAGGTGGATTCTGTGGCTCCATCCTCAGCCAGTCCCACTCAGTCAGCTCAGCTGGCTGCTGCCTGCTCTGCTCTGTTGGCTGATCTCAGGCTGCAGGGACGGGATCCTCCCCCTGGAGAGGCTGCCGGCTCTGCTGATGCTAGGGGAAAAAAGGCACCAGGATGTAAGGCACAGCTTGAGCACAATTTGGTGTCTTGGAATAAGCAAACTGGAGTTTGCAGCCTGAGACAGCATTTTTGTTTCTCCGTTGTTGTTTTTTTCTTTTATGAAGTTTTTCTTTTGGTCACAGCCCCGGGGCCAGTGGGAGGGGATTGCCATAGCACCAGACAGATGGATGAAAGAGGACAATTCTGTGATTGGCCTTGCCTCCTTTGGCCCATAGTGTATCATAACTCTGCACACAGCTCAAGTAATGCAGCCACTATTGGCTTATCCATGAAAATGATGACCTGTACAATATTTAGAACAGATTTTGGAAAGCTGTCAGCTTACACTATGTGTTGTATTCCCAGTAGTCATTGGTCTGCGTTTTGATATTGCACTATGAATGGCACTGCTCATAGGGACAGTGAGTCAGAGATGAGCAAATGGAGCAAGTATTTTTACCATCACACACCTTGGAACATAAAGCACAGGTCAGAACTTGAGAATATTGCTGTTATTGTGACATAAATAGTTTCCCTCCCCTTATAGAAGTCTGGCTCTTTCACTGCGGCTGTGCTTGGTTTGGCATTGAGTATTGTGAAACGGTCCTCGCACTGTAAAGGCTTGCCCACGCACAAGCTAGGTGCTCCTGCATCACTTGTCGTCATGTTTTATCAGGGCAACCTGCTGATGAGGTGGGGTGCACTGTGTGTGTCTGTGTGTGTGAGTGTGTGTGGAGGTACTATTGCTTACCCCTAGCTACTGCAGCCCAATTAGAAAATGCACTACTGTACACAATTCTAGGAATTTTAGTCTGTCAGCAGATTATTTATCTCTCCTCCTTCTCCTCCTGTCTGCTGTTTGTGTTTTGTTTATTCCCATTTCTGCTTGCTTGTGCCATGTTTACTTTCAGTTGAATTTAGTGATGACATGAGCCCTGGTGTTCTTCATAACAAAACCTTGAGTAGACCCTCTGTCCATCTCTTACCTCTTTCCCCTTGCCATTTCGATAATTTATCATTTCTTTCCTCCAGCCCGGAGTCATTGAATTTCCATCTGTGGCTGAGCAGGAGTCGTTGAGTTGAAGAAAATGATGCACTTAGTGTACTCTCCGGGATACAAATCCTTCATACAGCACCATAGAGTAATTGTGTGTGTGTTTGTGTGTGTGTGTGTGTGTGTGTGTGTGCATGTGTGCATGTATGTTCCTTCCTAGCCTAGGTATGTCTTTGCCCTTGTGACTCTGTGCCTGGGTGTGACTGCCGACAGCGTGTGGATAGCATATTTCTGACCCAATCCATGGTGAATTACAATAAGCCCATAAAGCTGGCCTGACTGTAACGGCTGCTGTGTGCTCACTGCTGTGCTGTTGGCTGGCATCCTATTTACCCACCCTGTCTGCTACCTGGCAGATTTATGCCCTGGGCTTGAGGAAGGTTATGCTAAACTGTCCTTGTAAAAATCACTTGCAGTGTGTCGAGTTACTGTGAGTTCTGGTGGGGTGTGCACATGTAGCCTAATGATAAGCAGATGAAAGGGATTCCTCTGTTTTAAGTGGAAAATGAATTAGCCATCTAAATAGCACATTGCCTATGCATACTGTATGCCTTTCAGGAGGGCCTTGAGTCACAACTTTTTGCTGATTATTTATTTATTTTTGGCTTGGCATCAGTGAATGTGAATGAAATCAGAGGAAGCTACTCTTCTCTGCTTGTGTGTGTGTGTGTGTGTGTGTGTGTGTGTCAGAGGAAGTTCTCCATCCTGTAGGCATTTCATTATTCATGCTGCGACACTGCATGTTGTTTTGTTACCGTCTTTATCGGGGCTGGCAGTTTGAAGCCAACAACCCTCTTTAAACTCCTGAACGAGCTGCTGAATTTAATAAAGCTTGCAGCTGTAAGGAAAGTTTGTGGAATTTTAAGCCCCATATGCATTTTGAAGAAATGCGCGCCCATGGTGTATTTTTATTTATTTATTTTTAAATATGTACCCGGGAGCTACTAACGTGACAGGAGAAGAAGAGAAGGGACGGAATGACAGCAGGATGAAATGAGTTTTAGATTTATAATCCCCCAGCCGTGACCCCTGTTTCCTGCAGCTTGGCGTCCTGGGGAAATGTCACGTCAGACTTTGGTTGGCCAGATGAGATGGACGGGGGAGACGCTTCCACACAGAGGACAAGCGCACACTAACACACTCTATGCACGCACTGAGGTCTCTATTGGAGTGGTTGTTTATACCAGCTTTATATAAATATTTTTTTTTTTTTTTTTTGCCACGTAATGATGGGTTGCTTGCTATCATGCATACTTTTTCTCTCACAAGGCTGTTAGGAAGTTGTTAGGCAGCCCTCTAGCTCCAGACCAGTGTTTAGAAACTAGATGCCCGTGGACCACATCCAGCTCCCACATGCCCTAAAACACAGCAATAACATCCAATTTCTTGCCCCTGTAGTAATAGTAATGTGACTGCTAGCAATGTCATCAAGGAAAATCTCCATCTGTGGGATACTTCAAGGACCTTTTTGCTTCCAAGCAGATTTAAGAGGATTATGTAATCGGATGTTATGGAGGCTTGAAGTGCATGAAGATGATATCACCAAGTTTGATTTTTGCAGTTTTCAAGATGCAGCTGCAACTTGCCTCCCTTAGTATGGCTTAAGTACAAGTGCTCTCCAGAACATTTAATTTTAGCTACAAATACTGTTCAATAATGGGAAAGTGGTAGATATATCCAGTCCTTTCTGTCATATACAGTATGTCTGATTGTTAGATACTTTAATGCAGAAGGTGATGCAAAATTCCTAGTTAGTGTGAATCTTTTGCAACCAAATGTATGCAAATTACCCAAGCTTACGGATCCAATTTTTTACAGGAATAACTCTACCATTTGCAAGATGATCTGTGGGTTTTCAGAGCTGTGTGCACTTGTGTTCACCCCATCCACCAATTGTAGTGACAGTAACCACAATCAAAGTTGCCCTTCTCTGAGCCAGTCAGTCAGACAACGTGCAACAAAAGTGGAGAGGAGCATGTTTTCTCTGCCAGTCTGTCAGAAGTGGTCTTCTTTAGCCTGTGGGAGCAGCCTTTGACCTGCTGCAGACAAGAGCTCGGCCATGAGGCGGAGAGACCGCTGATCCTGCTGCACTCCTATCATTAACATGGAGAGTCACGTTCCCCCTCTGCAGCAGCGATTGTTTTCCCCTCTGTTTCTGTCCTTGAGAAGAAAAATGTTTCCTCTCCAACAACCCACATTTGTCCCTCTAATTTTGTAGCTCATAATCGAGGTCAAGGATTTTCTAATATATAATGAATTGAAGCATGCCGTTTTTTATATCTACCACTGCCATAGCCTTTTTTTCCATTCAGACTAGATGGCTGCATCATTATATATTTTCCTGACATGGGAGACCTAGTTTAGTATTCGTTGCAACCCGGTAGCTGAGTGACGGTTGTTTTAATGGCCCTGCTAAACTGACAGTTCCATTTGGAGGATTTCTGCTGCAGCCGGTGTTCAGCAGAGGTTTCGACCCCCCTGGATCACAGAGAAGGTGACGCACAGGCTGCATGAGTGAAGAGACTGTGCAGCAGGGTGGTCTAGTGGGTACTGAGACCGTCACATAAGCCAACAGGTTTGATTCCCACAACAGCCGACGTGTGTCCCGTCATGTGTCCTGTCAAAATGTCCTTGAATCTCATCTCAACCTGAATCTCCACCTGCGCATTCATTGTCAGTCACTCTGTACATGAACATCAGCTAAATACCACAAATGTAAATGTACCAGGAATACAAAGCGCGCATTCTTCCATACAAGGCTCTGCCAAAGGGAGTGCGTGTGCTGTACCGCTGCTGTCCTGGAACTTAAAGTCACAGGGCATCAGTGTTGGCACATGGGACCTGTGTGAAACTCTGCACCGTTTGTGACAGCAGCCGTCCCAGCCGGCTCCTTTAGTGCTTTCCTTCTGCCTTGGGGAAAGTTGGAGGTGGCTGAGCAGTGCTGGTTCTGTCAGGGTTTGCCTGACTAGAGATGAGACCCAGTTTCTCTGACACAGCCAACCATCTCCAGAGACCTAATTTTCTCTGATGAAACCCTCTCTGTTTCATATTCTCCCCTCCGTCTGCCTCGCACTTTTTATAGCCTAGGCTTAACCTTTGCTCCTTGTGCTGAAATAGTTGCGCTAATACGGTCGTCTGTCTTATTCATTAAGTCCTAAAATTTCAGCGCAGAAGAAATGAATACAGTTTTGTTTCAAAATGAGAAATCCACTATTTGAAGACTAACACCTACTCTTATATTATGATTGTTGACATAAGGCAGGTGAAACACATTTTTGTTGTTGTTGTTTTTCAAACTGGAATTGGCAACATTTTTGAGTTTTTGATTTAGCATTTTCAAGTAAGGAGTGTTTTAGATGGAGGGGAGTTTATACAGCATTTTAAAATGAAATCCTTCAAATATTTTTGCCTGATTAATTACAGTAACTGTATATTGGCATTGTTATGGATTACATCAGTGACTTAAGTGAGGTCCTCCCACCAGTTACTGACCTTTTTGCCGTTTCGTTGTGTTGCAGAGGGAGATGAAGGAGCAGCTGGCCACCCTGCAGGACAGTGAGAAGGGACACACGGAGGCCCTGCAGCTACTGCAGAGACAACTCACTGAGACTAAGGTACCGTAACACATTCTACCTTTTTAAAAAACAATACTCACCAACAGAGGTATACCAGCAGCAATAATTCTCACTTAGGTCAAATGAACTACAGTGTTACACTTCCCAATGGTAATACTCATGTGCAAAGATTTGATTTAAAGAATAATCATAAAACATCAAGTAGCATAAGCCAAGCAGAGGATACAGTGTGGATATTTCCAGAAGGCATTCTAGTTTGCATCTTAAGCATCTACTTCAGACCAAACTGAGACAGTAATACTCACCAAGAAAACTAGTTGGCAAACCAAATTCCACTAGTGGGTGGCAATAAAGGGCAGGACTATCCAATGTGTGCAGTCTTTGAATCACTAAATTTCCCTTTCCCATTTCCCTGCCTAACTGTCTTGAATTGACAGTGAAATTCCAACAAGCAAATTGGTTTATTGAGTAGCTCTTTAATCTCGACACCTTGTTTTAATCAGCGAACCGTGAGCATCCAGGCAATATGTCAATCCCCACCCCCCCATTTCTCATCTCTCTCCTGTAGCAACATTGAAGCTATTGAACAGGGAGGGCTTTCTGACAGAGACGATGTCGCTGCCGTCAGCGATATTTGTCATTTAGGAGTGCATCCCTCTTTCTCCTGCTTTTGTAGTGCTGTCCAATGTCACAGCCGCACTCATCTCCCTGTCCAAGTTCTGCACCGCAGGACCGCCAGAGAGAGCCAGGGCTGTCCGTTTCAGCCCTGCCATTGACTCTGTCTAACTGCTAGTTGTAGGTCTTTCAGCCAACCCCCACTCCTCATTGTAAATCAGCTGATCTCATTAGGTTTCCATCCATTTGTACAGAGTGCACTGCCTGGAAGAGGACTGCAGTGTGACTAAATTGATCTCTCCATCTCTGATGCATTTAGGGAGCTGACAATGAAATGTCTCCCTGGTTCCATGTTGGCGCCTTTCAGTGCAACCCCACGATGAACACTGCAGTGTCAAACTGCAGTACTTAGTACATAAGGAAAAAATCAAAACTCTGAAAAAAAAATAGATTTACACAGATCCCAAGAACTCTTAAATATAAGGTGTTTTGTCTACATATTTCTCTGAAAGGTCCATGTATTCCTCTAGGTTTCCCTTTGCTAAATGTGAGGTTGCCTGTAGTCTGACACCTTCTGTTCTGACTCCTTGGTCTGCCGTTTGACTTCAATTTGTCACTTGATTGGTTAATATTAAGGTGGGCCGTGTCCCAGTCTTCCCACCTAGTGAGAGCCGAGGAGGAAGAGGAGTAGCAGGTGGAACACGGCAGCAGGGCGAGCTCTCATTGGAACTGAATGTGCCTGCCTTGCACTCTAGTTTGAGTCCTGGGCTCATGTGTGCTTGGGAGGCTCTCAGTCTGAAGGGCAGACATTGTGTCCCATTCCCATGCCCACGGGGGACTCGCCTGATAAGCACATGCTGCCCTGAAAGCCAGCCAGCCTCCTGTCTCCAAGGGCTGCAAATACCCTCCCAGAGCCATCACAGCCTGCTGGGCCAGACTAGCGGGCACGTCAGTTAGAGTGATAGCTGGGCTGCTGCAGTCCTCCTCCCGGTCCTCCATTTCCTCCTCCATACCATCAGTTTTCAACTCTTAACTAGGTAGGAGGACTGGGACACAGCCCACCTTAATGTCATAGCTCTCATGCCCACAGAGAAAAAGCAATCTTAATGGGTTCCCACTGGCACAGAGTGAGAACGCCTGTCCTTGGTCTCTGAAAGAACAGGAGAAACAGGCCTGCTGTTTGATGGGGATTGATCGATTTTAGGGCAGGTGTAATGAAACCTCAGATCCTGAATCCAACACCTCCTGTGACTCTGAAGGGGATCAAAGAGCAGAATTTCAAACTCCTGACACAGAAAATGGCCCTCATTCATCAAAGGTTCACAGAAACATATTTCATCTCGAATGCTTCTCAAGAGCATTATCACTGCACTGTTTTTCTTTCTTTGTATTGTGCTTTGATTCAGAAATATTTCTTGAAGGTCTGTGTACAGACATGAGTTGCATGATTTGAATATGGTAACTTCTGATAAAAAAAACAAATCTCTGCAAAATAGTGATTATAGATGACTATGGATAGACAGGAAAAGTCTAAGGAAATGTCTGTGAATGAGGCCCGGTGTTTCCTTTGTTCGGGACCTCCAGAGTGAAAGACTCATGCTACTCTCTGTGCGGTTATTACAGAGCTTTCACTTCACACCCCTTTGTTCCATCTCTCTGACACTCTGACTGTTAGCACTCAGATGATTCATTCCCTCTGATGTCCAGCTTCCCACTTTTCTCCTCCAAGTACAAATCAATTTCCACAACTCTTTCCCCTCTTTCTTCAGCTTCCAGTCTGCTGCCCCCTGCGAACTGCTTGGCTCTGTCTTTAATAGCATCAGCTTATCTGGCTGTCCGCTGGTCTTGTAATCACCCGACTGCACACACAGGATGTCCTTGGCGACCCCTACCTGATCAGCCTTTTAAGCAGTTTCAGTTACTGAAATGTATACTCTAGTTTTTTCCCAATACACGTAGAAGTTGAATCAATGAATAAATGTTTACATAATGTTTACGCAATTAGAACACTTGTAAGCCCCAGGGAGACTGACCCTTGTCCAATTAATAGTAAGGCTGTAGTGACTGAAACGCTTAACAAAGCCAGCTACCTAGAGTACAGTACAGTACAGTACAAAGGCAATTCTGTAGAGGCAGGTATGAATAGCTGGGCTGAGAGTGGTTTGCTTTGTGAAGTAGACCATGTCCTGCCTCTCTTTTTCAGTCCTCAGCCAAAAGTCTGCGCGCGACCATTGGTGAAGCGTTTGAGCGCCTTCACCGGTTCCTTCGCGAGCGTCAGAAGAGCATGCTGGAGGAGCTGGAGATGGATACGGCCCGCAAGCTTTCCGACATTGAGCACAAGATCCAGCGCTACAGTCAGCAGCTGCGCGATGTCAAGGAGGGCATCCAGATCCTGCAGGAGCGCCTCAACGAGACGGGGCGGCACGACTTCCTGGAGGGAGTGGCGATCACTTCTGAGAGGTGCTCCGCTTACCCTGTGTTCGCTGACATTAGTATAGCAGTCGTATCATTATTGCAGTCCCTGTAAAAGTAAAGTAAAAATGGAAAACATGAGGCTGGGTCAAAAACTGTCTCTCGGTCAAAAACTGCCAGGTTTTATCAACTCAAGTCCCGAAGCTACACTTAATTCATCTCACCATAGGATAAATGACACTGAAATTGTTATGATGCTGATGCCTCACAACACGTTAAATGCGTGTTCGACTCCTGGTGTTAAGTAAGGCTGCTGAATTTTTGGAGAAAGTGCAGATTTGAGCAACAGGATTAACTAATCCCTGAACAGATGGCATATTAGGCTTGATATAAACCAGCTGTAATGTTTAATCTGGGAGGGGGGGCTCGGGGGTGATTTAATTGAACAGTTTAATATCTTAGAGGGGCTTACTAAGGCGGACTTAATGAGGAGGACTGTGGAAGTTCCATTATTATGGCTTATAACAACAGATCTGAAGTAGCGCTTTGGCACAAGAAAACAAACTGCTACACAAGCACTTTGTCATTCAGAAGGAATATACCACTTACAAAAACTTTGAAATATCAAGGAAACTGACTCAACCAGGTTCTCTTTTAATTCCTTATTTTCAGCCTATACACTATGATCAACCTGATTTTAAACACAAAGTTTATAAGCCCCTTTTCCACACATACAGTTATGGTGTTGTGTATATGTTGTTTTCAGGATTTCATGATGGCAGATTTCAAGTAACCACCTCCATGTCTTGCCTGAACTCTAGGCTCCATGTAGGAGTGCAGTGAGCGATTCATGTGGGGGTTGAAACTGTAATAGCATTAGAGCTGACCCCCCCTACTGATGCTTTTTCTTTTTGCTGTAGGAAGATGTCCATGAGCATTCATGAAGCACCTTGTCAGTTGTTAGGGTTCAGAAGATGCAAACCAGATCAATTACTTGAGACATGGGTTGATAGCGAAGCAGCATCCGGAAGAAGCAAGAAATGGATTGAGAATGACATTGATCTGTTTTCTGTCATAGGATTAAGGGGAAGATACATGAGACCAATCTGACGTATGAAGATTTCCCGACATCCAAGTACATGGGGCCCTTACAGTACACAATATGGAAGTCTCTGTTCCAGGATATTTCACCAGGTATGTGTCACCAAACATTTCTGGAAATTTAGACGCATTGTGTAACTCAAACATGCAGATTAATTTAACACAAACTATGAAATATTATACAGCTTGGAATCTAGTGTGGAGTGGTGCAAACGTTTAGAAATTAGGTCAATTATCAAATTATCTTCAGCAGAAGAATGTTTGACCCTGAAATATGCCGTGCAAGAGCTAATCCCAATTTGCATTAAGATTGCTGGGATGCTCTCAGAGCTTATTCTTCTGTGGTGAGAAATGGTGGTTGGACCTGGAGGGCTGAGATGCCCTTCTGTGTGCGAGAGTGCTGAGAGAAGCTCCACTCCCTCTGCCTACAGCCATCACTCACTCACAGGAGATCATTTAAAATAATGTGCCAAGGAATATTTCACTCCCTCAATCAATTCTCCCATTTTAGCCCACTCCTGGCTGAGGGGAGGGAGGGCAGTTTTTTGGCCTCCCTTGACTGGCTGCCAAATGGAACAATTGGTTACGATCCATCACCAGAAGCTGCCAGGGAGACGGGACAAAGACATTCCTCCCATCATCCCTTTCTGTCATTGATGGGTTACGGGGGATAACTAGCAGCCCCTGCGCTTTCCTTCTCTCATCCAGCAGGGAAAATGGTTTTCCAGTGTGTGTGTATGTGCGTGTGTGTGTGCCTGTATGTTTTTTCCATATGACACAAAGAGGCACTCAGAGTATGAAATTTTAATGAATAGATTGTAACACACACTGGCGATGTCATCGAACGGAGAAGGCATTGTCCTGCCCGCTGGCCGGCTGCCAGACATTTCACCTCCATTTATGCCCACTGATATAAATACAGAGGAAGTGGAAATCCAGTAAAATTCCTCTCCCACTCTATTCCGAGTCTGCTCTATGTATGGGAGAGCGAGGGGAACAGGCCGTTATTGTTCAGCCTGATATGGTTCCATAATGACTGAACTGAATGCTGTGCTCTTCAGAGGTAGAGCGGGCACGGGTGCAGAGGCTCCCTCCCTAAACCACATAACTGCACAGAGTAGCACCGCTCCTCCCATAGCTGTAATTACTTCTCTCTGCTACAGCACTGTTTGCACTCTTTGCATGGTGTGATATTGCTCAAATTGAACTCCCGTATCAGACTCTGGAGAGCACTTGACTTTGAAGACCATAGTTTATGCATGAAGTTTAAAAACAGATTATGAAAAATTGATCGTGAGCTCTACTCACAGTCGCACTCTTTTTTTCTTTGTTTGATTTTCCTGAAATAGGAGAAGAGCGGCAGTAGTGTGTGCCACAATAACAAGCCGTCAGTCATCTTTTACCACAGGGCGTGGCTTTGATCACCTCCTTTAACTCTGGCATTAGTGGTATACACTGTAATAATTCCACCAGTCTACTGGTCTTGGGCCCTCTGAGTCACCTCCTTGGTCAAAATATAAAATTTAGAGTTCAGGTCCCGCCTCCAGACACACTCTCCTTTTGTTTTTCACCAACTGCCTTTGATGAATCCTTTTCAGTGGAGACATTTTAGAGATCAGTTCATAACCTTGACTCTGTGCCCCGCCTCTCCTGTCGAGTGGCTGAGCGGCCTGGACGTATTTACTCACTGCCTCAGCATAAAACTCTTCACACAGCAACTGCAACGATAAAGAAAAATGGTGCGATAGAATGACACTGCAATTCCAGCTACTCTGTTTGGCCAAGCTCCCTCATCAACATATTGATGTGTTTTGGGTTTTCTTTCAGGAAATGGTTTTCTTTAACGCTACCTTATCTTCATATCTGTGACTGGCCTGTTTATCTAGGCCAACTGTTATCTCTCCACAGTATTTACCTCCCCAAGGTAAGTGAAGTAAATGCAGTGTCTCCATGATAAATCTGCCTGTCTGTCTCTCTCTCTGTCTCCCTTTGATTCTCTTCCCCAGTGCCAGCAGCACTGACCCTCGACCCCATCACAGCCCACCAAAGACTCATCCTGTCAGATGACTGCACCATCGTGGCCTACGGGAATCTTCACCCCCAGCCCCTGCAGGACTCGCCGCGCCGCTTTGATGTGGAGGTGTCCGTTCTGGGCGCCGAGGGCTTCGGCTCCGGCGTCCATTACTGGGAGGTGATGGTGTCGGAGAAGACCCAGTGGATGATCGGCGTGGCCAACGAGACGGTCAGCCGCAAGGGCAGCATCCAGATCCAGCCCAGCCGCGGCTTCTACTGCATCGTTATGCACGACGGCAACCAGTACAGCGCCTGCACCGAGCCCTGGACCCGTCTGAACGTCAAGAGCAAGCTGGAGAAGGTGGGGGTGTACCTGGACTACCCCAAAGGCCTGCTCGTCTTCTACAACGCGGACGACATGTCCTGGCTCTACACCTACAGAGAGAAGTTCCCAGCCAAGCTCTACCCCTACTTCAGCCCCGGCCAGAGCCACGCCAATGGCAAGAACGTGCAGCCGCTGAGAATCAACACCGTACGCCTATAAGAGCTACATGCGCGCGCACACATCTGTGGCTGTGATTGTCCTGAGGGATGTATCTGTCATAGGTGAATTCACAGGACTACTAGGTTTAAAAAGAAGTTCAAGAAAACGTTTAAAAAAAAAAAAAAAAAAAGTTTAATGGGGTGTTTGAAACGTTTATTTCTTTCAGTTTGGTGTTAAGAAATGTGCGTGCTGCTGCTCTTATCACCTGCGCTGTTATTTCTTTGGGGACTTTTGGAATGATCATACTATATGGGCCTGCACTTGAGCCTCATTCCGCTTCTTTAATTAAAAAGATGACGAGACTAATGGAGAGAGAAAGAGAGGGACCCCTGGGCACCTCTGGGGTCCGTGTCAGTGATGTAAGCCCTGAAAGTGATTTCCCCTCTCAAGCGACTGTCCCAGACCCACCTTGCACAGCCCCAGGGGGCACTGCTCTCCTTATCAAGCTCCAGGCTTGTCAGACATATGTCCCCTCTCTGTCCCAGTAAGCGGATGCCGAAGACCGGTCACTTATCTTCTCTGTGCTGTACAGTTGGCTTAGCTGTGTTTGTGGAATGTGTTTGACAGCACTCGACTCCTTTTGCTTTCCTTTGGCCACAGTTTCGGCAATCCACTCTGAATTTTACCCTGAACTCAAGCCTGTTGGCACTTTTCACTTATGTCTGTATGTTATACCCTTTACCCATGTAGTGGGGTGGTGGGGGGGATGATGTCCCATGTTCTCAAGCTCTCCCGTAGGTTACACCCATGTGTGTCCATTGAAAGTCTCCATTATTGCAAGAAAGGCTCTTGTTCTGTGTCCTCCAGAGATTGTCCTCCATGTCACTTATGACAAAATAAATGAACAAGTGGTTGTTGGGTTGCCCATCCCTATCCACTCCCCAACCCCGTCCACCTGTATGGTCTGACGGTATGTTTGGAGGTGTAGGTTGTCTGAGAATATGCTGCTATTCCTGGAGTGGGGACTTGTATGTTTTACATATATCGCTGGGTAAAAGGCATTCGTCCTCTCCCTTTATGGCTCATCTTTTGGTTTCTGCTTTTTCCCAGGAACCACAAGTATGCTATCATTTTGCATACAGTATGCTTGTGGGTACTTTATCCACTTTACTGTTAGCACTCAAGTACATTTCTGCCTCTAATGACGTGATAATTTTGTCCTAATATTAAAAGGCTAAATCAGAATGATAAATTGGACCATCTAAGTAGTTAGCCAAATGAGGCAGAGACCACTAATTGTAGCAGCATGACTTTGCGGATGCTAAAATCTGTAAAGTTTAAGATGAGATATTGCTCAAAATGTGTTGAAAATCAAAAATGCTATGGAGACCAACTTTTCTTTTTTTCTTTTAAATCATAACATATAAATGAAGTAAAGCAGTATGTTGAGAAAATGGTAATTACCAAGGAAAGGGGTGATGGATGGACAATAGCTATTATGCTATTCCTGTGCAATTGGCATTCACACTCTGACGCTGTATTATATAATGATACAATCACTGATCATTCCTCTGAGGCTCGGTTATGTTTGCTACTTTGCCCATGTGCCTCAACTGCTCTTGTTATTCATTGGTTGTACACAAGCCCTCCAGAATCTGCTCTAAGAGGCCCTTGTCCTCTAGCCAAGTCTAGCATACTGAGGTGTGTGTGTGTGTGTGTGTGTGTGTGTGTGTGTGTGTGTGTGTGTGTGTGTGTGTGTGTGTGTGTGTGTGTGTGTGTGTGTGTGTGTGTGTGTGTGTGTGTGTGTGTGTGTGTGTGTGTGTGTGTGTGTGTGTGTGTGTGTGTGTGTGTGTGTGTGTGTGTGTGTGTGTGTTGCGGGTGGGTGGGCATATGTGCGGGTGTGTTTGTCCAGCCTGGGTCAAATAGAAGTTTAAATCCTACCAGCTTTAGCTGTGCTTGATAAAACCCATCTGGCCCTCCAAGTGTGCTCATGCAGTAGCTAAATGTATTTATTACAAAATACCTTTTGGCCCAGGTATCACTTGAGAGATTTTTCTTTGAAAACTTCAAGAGCAAAAAAAAAAAAAAAAATTCACCTCACCCTTCCTTTGCCGCTGTACATCTTTGTGTGTGTATGTATGTTGTCTGTGTTGTCCATTTAAAAGAATTGGGGCAGTGCCCCTGTTTAGTTGGATGTTGTGTGATGTGGTTCCGGTATGTGCAGTTTGATGCAAAGTCAAAATTGTGTGTATTTGCTAATAATTCTTAGTGTTTGTTTTGATGTGCATGGAGTAGCAGATGTTAGGATTTCCAATAGGATGATATAATGAGTATCAGAAGGTTTAGACAATCAGGACAGGATTTGAAAGTCAGTTTACTTCTCTGTGATTGACACTGTCTGAATTGTCCTTATGAAGTAAATCCCGACCTCTTGGTGCTTAATGCAGGTTAAAACAAATGCTAATGATTTGAAATACCATTTGACCCAGACTGGCATGGTGCAGTCCTCTGTGGGGCCTGCTTTGAGAAAGGCTGTTTCCGCTTGGATATTAAGAAGGAGATTATTATTGAGAGATGGTGGTGGGTTATCGGTGGTGGTGATGATAATGGTAAAAATGATTATGATGATAACTATGACACTTTTAATGATTATAATGATTGTGTCTTTTGATGATGGCCGCTGTGCACCCATCATTGTGTGAACACACTCTAGTGTGCTTTTGCTGCTGGAGGTTTGTGGGAAATGTTTTAATGTACAACAATAAATTACTGCTAAAACCAACCTGTCTGTTTAATTCTGTCCTGGTTTGTATGTAAACCAACACTGACGGCGTACAGGATGTTATATCATTACTGATGCCTGCTTAAAGTTCAGTTTGTCTTCAGAGAGTGAACATAATCTGTCACATTATTCTGAGAGTATCAACACAGGTGAAATGGAAAACTCTAACAGGAATCATATGTCGGAGGCAGAGGAATCCTATTTGAAATGTAGGAAGCCTTTGCCTCTGCTTGTCGATACCTGTTCCAGTTTAGTAATAGTTTCATGCCAGACATTTTAGTTGAGATGTGCCAAACTCCCAGCCCTGTGAAGCCATCCAGCAGTGAAGTGGGAGGTTGTGCACCGTCTTTATTCTGCTTTCCTCTACTCACACTCAGGCATTTCTGACATGATGAATAAAAAGGGCAGACGTCTGCCTGAGTCGAGTGTTCCCTCACTGCAGGTGAGCTACAGCTGTAGATGGGTCCTCCTCATTAACTATCGCTCTGCCAGGTTTGAGAGAGAGAGATGGCTAAACCGGGGGGCGAATGAATTATCATACATTTTTAATGAGACCATTTTAGGAAGTTAACATCTGAATCATACACAACATCAAATAAGACACCCAAGTAAATTCAAGCTATTGTCAGTTGAAAGTGTAGTGCTAGAGTTATTTTTTGTGTTACGCCGTACCCTGCTGTTTTGTTAATTCACACTCCAATGCAATTGACTCTTGTTGTATCATGGTTACATCTGTTACACAGCGAACTGCGCAGTTTGAAGCAGAAAGCCGTTTGTTCGCACCAGACCCCCAGGACGCGTGGCTTCTTCTCAGTTTTGATTCAGTGTAGGTTTCTCCCCTCACTCAGCCTTCACTCCTGTAATAGAGACATTTTTACCTCAGGAGAAAGTGTCCATCCTGTAATAGACATTTTTGCCTCGGGAGAAAGTGTCCATTAAACAGTCACTGAGCCCTCATTCATGAGACCCCTATCTCATTCCAGTAAGATGTGGCCCTCCTGAGGCAGGAGCGCAGGGTTTTTATCTTGTAGGTGGTTGAAAAAAAGCAAAAATGAAGGCTCACCATTGTCATCTCTTAATTTTTGCAGTGAATGAACAGAAGAGTTGCACCCGGTGTCCTGAAGGCATGGATAGATGTTCCCTTCATTGCGCTCATTTAGCTATAGGATTATATATGAGATTAAATATGATTTGGGGCAAGTGATTATACAGTCAAAATAGAAGTAACACCAACATTGAGGCTTCCCACAGTCTAGGGGCCTCGAGGCTGTGTATTCATGATGGTGGATTTGTGAAATGATACTCAGCATTATTTAGTCAGATACTGTGCGTGCTTGTGCTTGTCTTCAATCTGTATGCATTCAAATACGTGTTCAATCTTGAGAATGACGACAGAAATAGCTAGAACTGGTGGTACATACCAAGTCATCTGTTGGCTCTTGTGTTTCACTCTGGAGATACCTTTTGAAATTTATGTAACCTCCGAACATCACAGCTAAGGATTCCACAAGATGTTGAACGTGGAAGTGATCCTGCCTCAGAAACGTTTGAGAAAGCAGTGCACAAAGAATGAGTCACGTGTAGGTGAATCATACGATTATTCATTCGGCTGGGAGTTGCCAAATTACTTGTGGGTGTGCTATTAAAGTCATAAAATAAGACCATTAGGAAGAAAATTCTCTCAACTTTTGTAATGGAATACATCTACTTGTTTGTTTTTTTTTATAGCAGTTGAACACAGAACAGTCACAGTTCCTGCACTGAATGGTGATAATATCTTGATTGAGGAAACTGCCAGCAACTAAAAAGATTTCCCTTTGATCATTCCCATAATTCACTCATAAGAAAACAATCCACATAGAAGCACAAAACCATGTCACTCGTTCAACTCGTTTGTTTGTTCACACACTCACCCATGCACTCGTCGTTTTATCCTGAGTGAAAACACACTGCAGAACATCATCAACGTCATCTTGCCATTCTGAAGCAATGGTTTGCTTGTGAATATATCAGGGCATTAACAGTATCTCCATCTGTTTTGATACATGTAATAGCATAAAAACAGTAAGGAAGCTGGACCTTTATCTTGGCTATGTCAATGCGCTTTGATTAAAGTATTTGTCTGTACAGGTCTGAATACTTTGGCAGAGAAGGTGTTGTACAGGCCTCTGTTAACTCTGCGCTTACCCTCTGGCTCTGTCAAGGGGAGGACAGCCTAAAAATGTATTCTTTTGTTCCCAGAATCCCCTTCATCCCTCTCCTGTTTCATCCTAAAGACATGTCTATCATGCATCCTGAGAGCTTCATGGTCTTAGATTTTAGTTGCCTGTAGTCGTTATTGTACCAGAGTGCCCTCTGGTGTCACTTTGTGTCATCTGTGTCCCTGTTCACCTTCCAACTACAACATGTCTCAGTTCAGAGTTTATGAGTTGAATGCACATCAATCTTTTAAATGTTTGTGTTTGTTTTATTATGTTCAATTTCTCCAGTTACACTACATCTCACCGTACCATCTTGCAGTGATAATTCAATCCTTTGAAATTGTGACACATAACTACAAAGATGTAAAAAAAAAAAAAAACATTTGGCACAACTTCAAGTCAGCTTTATTTATTTATCTTTAGTGATTTATTGGATGCAGTGTAAGAACACTCAGTACTGCTGTTTTCCAAATAACATTCGCTCCAGGATTAGGCTTCATTTAGCTGGAGAATCTAGGTCTGTAACCCACTGTGTGATGACAAAACCTTGTAGATCTACAAGTCTCACCAGTGGGCCTTATGACAGTCTATTTCAGTCAGGTTTAGTGTCTGTGTTTCTGGTAAGCACGCCTCAACCTGCCTTCTCAACACCTTTCAGCAGCTTTCCACATATTATTCCACACGCGAATAGCTGCTTAAAATGGAGTTATTTACACTCTTTTAAACCACCATTGACAGGTAGACCAGCTGTCTGCATAGATGCAATATTAATCTGCTGATCCAGTCACAAGCTAAAAAAAGACCCCTCCAATTAGTGTCCACTTCTGTTCCTCACAACTCAGGTTTTACGTCAGTGTTATATTGTCACGGACTGACCCCTCTCTTGTATCTGCTGCAGAGATACTAAACATTTAACACACAGTTCCAGCATCGTCTCTATGGTTCGGATCAGGAGAACGTTCACACCGAGGTTCAGAGGAAGCACAAAGACAGAGAGCACACCCACAAACCCTGTCATTATATTCACCCCCAGGCAGGGAAAACCCCATTGTCGCCACCCACATGGACTCCTGTATTGTGAGTCTACGCGCTCCTCCATGATAAATGCCAGAGGTGTACCTCTCTTTGTCCTCTTGTGCGCCTGTCCTCCCCAGTCTGCAGACAAACACTCTGGGGAAAGGAGGACAAAGTCTCCATGGTGATGCGGCGACATCTGCATGCTGTTCCAGGAACACGCTCTGTGAACAGTGCAGCTGCTCTGTGTTTTCTCTGGGTCAACAGACTGTGCTGGCTCTGACACCCACATCCCAGGCTTCACAGTCTTGGATGGAGCAGAGAGCGCTGGAACGAGGTGTTGCCAGCCAATGTTGCTGTTATTGTTAGCTCCGTGTTTCTCCTTGTGTGTCCTCGCAGGCTGTGCGGGGGCCTGGTGCCGCCTGTGCAGGCCCATACCCACGGTCAGCAGCAGAGGGAGGGAGAGGAACGCCATGCCCCAGCAGGGGTCCAGAGCGCCGGGCACGGGGCCGCTGAGCAGGCCGGGCAAACATCCGATGAGGGAGTCGGTTGTGTGCATGCAGGCGGCGGCCCACACCTCCTCCAGTTTCCATCCCCACCTGACACTGAGGCCAACGACAATCCACACTGACAGGCAGCAGAGGTAGCCAGTGGCATGGGACAGCCTCCTCCCTATTTCTTGGTCGTTGTCTGTGTCATTCCCTTCGTTCTTATCCTCCTCTTCTTCCACAGTTACCTCCTCCACACAACAACGCTGTCCCAGAGCAGCCTCACATCCTTCCTTGTCCAAAGCGTCAGTGTGGGGCCACAGCAGTCTGGTCCCGGTCTCCACAGCAATCAGAGGTGTGGTCAGGAGCAGTACTGCCCCGTACGTATGGCTGAGAAAGAGCAGGAAGCGCAGGGCTATGACATCACTGAGCGGGGACAGCTGAGGTAGCCAGGACTCGGCAATCCACAGGAAAATTAGAAACACTGAGGGAAAAACAAAACAAGTGTCAATGAGTAGGGAGACTCCAGTCTGTGAAGCAGTGGGATAGAATTAAGGAACTCTGGTGACCAGTGGACGGTCCTGTCTTGATGCTTCAGGACTAGATACTTACATGTGACTAGGAAGTCAGTGAAGATCAGTAGGCAGCAGCAGCAGAAGCTGACAGGGCTGAAGGAGGCAGTCACTGAGGCCAGGAAGGGAAGACTGCAGGCCATTTTACACACACACAACACAGCGGCTCCCTCCAACACGCCATCCATGGCTAGGACAAAACAACACAAAGTGAGGACAAAACATCAACATGATTCCGTCAAACTGGTTCTTTCTTTTTTTCTGCCTCGGGGCAGAAGACTCCTGGAATGCCTGGCACTCAACTAACAGTAAACCCCCCATGTTAAATACTATTGTAACATGTTATAAATTCACATAATTTTTTTTTTAGGTTCTTGATCATTCAACTCTCAGTCTGTTGACATCTAAATGTTTTTGACCCATGGCTGCAGATCAATAATCGTTGTGTACATTAGTAGTGGACCCTGGACTACATGGCTGCCTTACAGTTTATTATCCTTCAAAAATTAAATCTCAGGAACACAATCAGCTGTCCTTTTCATGAAAACATTTGTATTAATTTCACAATTGCCATTTTACACCACCAATTTATAAACAAGTACTAAACTCTCCTCAATCATGCAAACACAGGTGCAAATTTAGCTTAATCTTGTGTGCACAGAGGCTGCTGCTATGGCCTGATGACAGAGAAGTCTTACCGGAGGTAAAAGTCATTATGCAAACTAACACTCAAAACACCTCCTCACCAGTCAACATCAGGCTGCTTCAACATGTAAAACACATTTCCATAGCTCAGTCACACGATGAAAGTGGGTAAATCTATATCACATACAATTCTGATTAAAAGATGAGTACAGTTCAAAACTGCTGTAAGGTTGTTAATAGTTAGCTAGTCTCTTACCTGTGCTCACAGGAGCCTTCAGAACAGCATGTCAATATGAGCCTCAAACGGTTCATCCTCTTTCTTCACCTCCCTGTTGCCCCTCCCCTTGGGGATAATGAACCCCCCCCCACCCTTGTCCTCTCTGCACCTGGCCTATGTGAAGGTGAGAGCACATGTGCTCTTCAGAGGGTGTGGCGGTGTTTGTACAGATCACTGGGAAGAAAACCAGTCTAACAACTAACTAACAGCGTGTGGTACAAAGTAGTCTCTCTCTCTCTCTCTCTGTGTGTGTGTGTGTGTGTGTGTGTGTGTGCGTGCATGTGTGCTTCTGGGCACCTGTGTGTGTAAACACCAGATACAGCACAGTTGGCAGATAGATAGGTTTGTAGGTTTGTAGGTGTGTAGGTAAGCAGGTAAGTAAGTAATCGTGTTTGCTGCGTTGGAGAGGAAAATTAAAATAACTTTACAAAACAATGGTGACTCTAATCTGTTATAATTACTGAAAACACACAATGCTTTGATTACATAGACTTTGGAAAAAACATGATTACATTTTGACATTTTGGAATGCAGAGACACATGTTTGAAGGAGGAAAAAGTATTATGAGTTATTGTTATATGTTGTTATAGACAAAAAAAAATAGCATTTTAGACATTTTGAAGAGGCTGATGTTGAGGATCAAACTTAAAATAACGCTGTAAATAAAACTGTAAATAAACTGTCTGTTTAATTTAATATTCTAATCTCATATTGCAATTCTAATTTGCAATATCTGCAAATATCTGCAATATATCTGCAATATAATCCACAAGTGATAATTAGATTATGTTCTGTGTGTGCCAGCACTGTGTGGTTGTCTCCTTTCACATGTTAACTGATAGTACTTATTTGGCAGCGCTCATTGATTATTTACTCATTTTAGCCAAGACTAACATCTTTACCTTGATTTCCCAGCTGAAGCTCTTAATTAAGCCTCAGCTAATACAGTAGTGCCATCTCCTGCTGAGCTAAGCACAGAACATATTAGCAGCCTGTCATGCTGCTCCTGAGAGGATTAGATTTCAGATTCACTGTACATGTCAATGGGAGAGGCATATGCTTTATACTTGAGAAAGGTGAATGGGATGTTGAAACTTGTAATAGCCTACTGCGTGAAATTAAAACATTCCCACTATTATGCCATTACAATACTGTGAAATTAGAGTGCTTTATGAACTCGGGGATCTTTATGTAGCCTAATCATAACTATAATGCCCTTATTTATGTTTATTTTAAACTCATGGGCCAACTGCATGTTTTCATACAGGGAGGAGAAAGTTAACCTTACAATAACGTATTAATACCCTGGCAGAGCTGTGTGTCACTGTACAGGAGAACCTCTTTACATATTAATTTCCCGTTGATATGCAAAGTTTATTCTGTAGCGTCTGCACCCTATGAAACAGACAGTTGCCGATTTATTGTTGTACTTTGAAACCACAAAATGGGTTAAAATCTGTCTCGGCTCTGTATTTTTCACACTGAACAATTCCTTTGCCTGCAGCACCCAGAAGTGAACAGTAGGCGACCCGGAAGGTTTGAACTCCGACTGAGAGCAAGCAGAAAGAACAATCTAACCCTTTATAAAATATTTCTTCTGTCCCAGGTTCAGGTATGTAGGCTGCTCGATGCAATTCTCTGCCTCCCTTTTTACTCATTTGTCAGATGCGCAGCTGTCCCGGTGTCGCTTCGTTATCGTTTGTATTTAAGTCATGCAAAAGTTGTTATAAAAAAAAGACTATTTGCAGTGCACAAGATAGATTTTTCCCCTACTGTGCAAATATAGCTTAACGTTACATTACGCGCCAGAAAAAGCATCGACAATAATTGAATTTGGTACTTGCTTAGTCGCTGCAATTGTCATAACGCAGTGCATTCAGAAAGGCATGATGATTGTTGTAGGAAGTGTCTAGGTTTTTTTTCTCGAGCCGGGCTATTCAAACCTGCAAATCAAAGTAAACAATCATTCGTACACTTAATGCAAATAAACGCATGGCACATCCCAGCGCATCGCGACCATTTGAATACATCTGGCGAATTATGCCCCTATAATTTCGGATCTGCAGAATATGGCGTCCTGTCCTTATAAAAATAAGACAGGGCTGCCATTTTTGTTTTCCTTTTGTCTGAAAATTTTTTAATAAACTGTCTGAGAATGTGGGAGAGGCTGTGGACAGAGGCGCTGCGGAGGATCGTCTCTCTGTGGCAACGATGCTGCCGTTTCGGCTGCTTACATCGAGACATTATATGATGCTGTTCGTGTGGGTTTAATTGTCGGAATAATGCAGCTCGCTGCAAAAAAAAGGAAAAGTTAACCCTAACTTTTGTTTCAGTGCGCTTTCTGCCTTCTTCCACTACATGTTTAAAAGACGGCGTGCAGGTCTTTCTGTCTAGCTTTATAATTTGACATACAGTAGATTGAAGGTGTTCTGTTTTCTAGTTGATTATACTGGCGACGTTTTTTGATACTACTGAAATATTAAGAAATGTAATTAGGTTCACGCCTGGAAAGGAAGTGTTAGCCTACACGTTACCATTTGACCCAGTGTATGGTGACTACTAACCATTTGTAGCACCTTATTAAACATTGTAGACCTTAATATAGCATTAGATTGTAGTAGGATACTTATGATAACTTAGCTTAAATTAAATTATTATAAAATGTACACAGAACAGCCTGGTATGTGGGGCTTCAATGTTTTAATCACAGTTTAATTACTTTATACAGTGTTTACTAACCCTAACAATTCCATGTAAACCAGAATACACAGTTTTAACATTAAACTAGGCTGCATTTGTGTATATAAAAATATTCTGGCAAAAATAGCACAACAAAGCAGCCTAGATTGAAGTAGATCATCTATAGGTTTGCAGTCAGAGTTAATCTGCTCATTGGAAGGACATTGCCAATGTAAGGTGAAGTGTTGTCATCTCACATACAGTAGATACAGTTGGAGAAACCAAACCTCCATCACCAAACACTGTGAGCGTATAGCAGTCCACAGTAACCCACAGCAACTTTTTCATCTTGAATAAGTCGTATGTGAAACACCTTGCTGCCATGAAATGCTGTTTTCTGTGTGAAATGTGTCATGTCAGAGAGTGAGACAAAGCTGTCAGGCAGTCAGCTCCCCTCGCCTCTCCAGCCTTTTCCCCCGAGGCAGAAAACCTCCAGGAAGTGAAACTGATACCCGCTGGCATCATTAGAGAAATATTTTGTGGGGTTTACTGTACGTTCATACCCCTGGACATATCATTTTTGTTTCTCTTGGCTCATACGTGTGGACTGTGCTATGCTTCTGCTAAGTCAAACAGACTTAGGAATGGTGGAGTGTGCCAAAGCACGCAATGCAAAATGTCGTATAAAGAACTTCATAGGGGTTGAAAAGAGAAGCTATGGAAAGAAAGGCCTTCAGCTCACAGCTTTATGAGCAAGCGGCTTTCTCTGCCTTGAAGTTAAGAGGGTTTCTGTCCGTCTTGCCCAAGAGAGTTTTGAGGAAAAGCATCTGTTTGATCAAGCATAATGCCTAATTGTATCATGTGAAAATAAACTATTGTCTCCTCTAGATTTTTTTTACAGATTCCAGAATAATTTGATGTTTGGACTAAAAACTGTACAGTAGCATCTGTGCTACATCCCTTACAGATCAGTGTAATGTGGGGCTTTTGTTCAGTATCGTCATTATAGTTACTCCATGTTAATTATAGTTAGTTGGATTACTGACCTCTCGGCTTTTGAGATAGGCTACGTCATTCAGGTCTTGTCGATGCTGTGCTCTGAGGTGACTCTACAGTGTGTCTCCTGCTTCCCATCAGACGACCTGTTGGGGCCGACATGTTGAGGAGGAGTCAGACAGATTAGGATCCGAGCCACATCGGTTCAACATTTCTGTTTTGTCTGATAACAGCTTTCAAGTGTGTCCTAACTAGCTGTTGTAATCATGTGACAGTCTATCTCTCGGCAAAATGCCCATCATGCAGCCGTGTGGTTGGAAATCCTAAGAAAAAAGCTGCCAAACTGGCAGGGAGGGTGAACAAAGCCCCTTCATCTCCAAGCGCACTCTGTCCTCGTGGCAATCACTTTTAAGTCTGTCTTTTAAGAATTTCTTGCTGACTTCATTCTCCACAGCAACTCAAAAAAAACAACCCAAAAAACATCTTGGACAACACTGAAGAAGTAGTGACTCAGAAAAAGTGTGAGGAAGGTGTTCTATAGTTAGATTCAGTGTGCCTTGGACACAAGGTTTCCTCTCGCACTTGGAAGAGGAGGAGAACCAATACAGAATGTCTTTCAAAATGCTGTATCACAAGACTGGAGCAAGTTATCTCAAATCATCACATTGAGCAGTCAGCTGCTGCATGTGTGGAGATTTGTTTTTTTGTTGTTTTTTTTGTTTTTAACCACTGCTTACTACGGTAATCACAAGTTTGATTACAAATATGTACTCAATACTGTACATACTGTCCACTATTTTCATTTATGGATAAAGACAGATCCAGAGGTTGAATCTTGCCCTCATGCTGCTGTTTATGAGTCTCGTGTTTTCATTTCAGGATGGCTGAACCTCGCTTTAACAATCCCTATTTCTGGCCTCCACCACCTACTATGCCTGGCCAGGTGAGTGAGTCTGGTATTTTCATTAAATTTCTGCACAGGGTAATGATTGCTTTATACATTTTCTTGGAATTCAAGGAATTTCATGAAAATGTGTATTTATTTTTATTATATCCATACACAGTATTTAAGACAGACATCAGTTGTTGATCCTCAGGGACTTTCTTTCAAGAAGGTTGTGGGTACAATGTCAAGTAGCATCCATTAGAGGGAACCAGCGCAACACAAAGGGCACTGACTGAACTGATGGCTGTTCTCTTGTCACAAATGTTGTTTCCTGGCTGTCAGCTGGATAACCTAGTCTTGATCAATAAAATCAAGGAGCAGCTGATGGCAGAGAAGATCAGACCGCCACACCTGCCCGCTACCACAGTCCCTTCCCAACAGCCCTTACTGATTCCCCCCACCCAGGTGGAAGGCGGCCAGCATGGGATGTCCCTTCCCAAAGTCCAGCAGATGCCGGGTCTCCACACCCACAGCCCGTCCCAGCCAGACATCGCCCTGCACGCCCGCCCCGCCTCCAGCTCTGTCACAGGTATGCTCCCCCCAACAGTCACTCGTCACCGGCTCCACCTGTCAACATGCTGTGATTTGCTTAGTGATGTGCATGAAATTTACCCATCCTTCATCTCATTATATTGCATAAAGAATAACTTTATTTTGCTATATGATTACCTGCTGTAAATATCTTTTGTTGAGTGTTACTACCAATTGTTGTCAAATGTAATGTTGGCCGGAAGTGTGTTTTTGTAAAAATGTGAATTTCTGCACATCTCTAACAGGGCGTATTCTGGGGGATGTAAACTTGAATCTGGATGATAAGGCAGCTATAAAAGCTAGAGGACTGTGGGAAGACTGGCATTTGCGTCAAATCATAGACCAACCCTCTAGAACAAACCACGTATCAGGTAACAACATCAGTTTTATTAGACAACTCTCAGCCCAGTGCTTCCTGATGCTGTATACACTATTAGTCAAAGGTTTGGACACATCTGAATGTACTCTGTTTCTCATTATTTTAAAGCCATTTTGATCTAAAGGCTTATGCTTAAATGCTTGAAATTTGTTTCATAGACAAATATAAATAGTTTTCCAAAGCCTTTGCCTTTCCATCAAGGCAAAAGGTGGCTACTTTAAAGAATCTAAAATATAAGAGTTTGACATTTTTTGGTCACTGCATAATTCTGTTTTTGTTATTTCATAGTTTTGATGTCTTTACAATTATTCTAAAATGTGGAAAATAGTAAAAAAATAAACAAAGATGTGGAGTGTCTAAGTGTCTATTTATCCCTCTCCATGATGTCATTTTAACTTCAAAGTAAGCTACCCTTCATTCTTGCACAGTATTCTGTACTTGTATTTTTGTATGCCGTTCTGTTGTATTCCAATAAGAATTTGGAGTCATTTAGAAATGTAACCTGTTATTGATAACCTACTCCGATCTTTTCCTCCTCCGATCACTGATCAGGCGTGGCGCTGGCATCCAGAACAGGCAACCTCAACACCTCAGAGGTCATCACCCCAACCACACCCACCTCCAGCAGCCAGGGTCGGCTGGGTGGAGCCCCGATGCCTCACCTCATCTCAGGGTTAGCCGGCGGACATGGGATGGAGCCTTTAAAAAACAACGGGGGCCTGGCTGCGCTCCTTGGGCCTCCTCCCAAGGTGGAGCGAGGCCGTAAGAAGATCAAGGCAGAGAACGGGACTTCCTCTCTTCTGGTGGTGCCCTACCCCATCCTCGCCTCAGGCAACGACCAATCCTGTGTCACCATCACTGCCAAAGAGGGAAAGACATACAGGTAAGAAAGGGCATTTTTTGAGTAGTTCCACTTCAATTCAATATTTCTCGAATGACCTAGTGCCTACATGTCTTTTAAATGCATAGCTAATAAAGGTACAGTGTCTCTGACCTTGGCTTACAAGTGTTTCCAAATATATACATTTATATATACAGTACTGTGCAAAAGTCTTAGGCACATGTAAAAAAAATCCATAAAGCAAAGATGCTCTCAAAAATAATTAAATGAAAGGTTTCTCCATCCATATCAAAGAAATTAACTATAAAGAGCAGTCTACTGACACACTAATGCAGAAAAAAAATAAACATCAAAGATACATTTTATATAAAAAAGCTAGGGTGCCTAAGACTTTTGCACAGTACTGTATATATTCAACCATTACTTAAATTGTGGTATCTCACAATTTTTCCAGTGTCATGACTATTACACAGAGGTTTGAAATTCCAAATTTACAAATTGATTTTTAGATGCTTAAAGCTAGAGCAACCTTTTTTTTTTTCTTTAATATTTATGAAGGAGTGCACAGATTAAGAGAATGACATTTGTACAATGGCATATTAACAATATGAAACATTATGTTCCCCATTTTACCATACCCTTCCCATGTCAAAAGAGAAGTAGAAACAAACACACACACACACACACACACACACACACACACACATTCACTCACACACACGCACACATGCATGTACACCCTCATGTGCACACTCCCACGCGCACCCAGACCTGCACACGCACTGACAGTTGTCCATATGGCCAACAACAACAACAACATAAATGCAGATATGGGTTTTAGGTAGGCTAGGTGGCCTGGGGGTAAGGACTCAGACAAGACAGGACAACAAAAGAACAAAAAACAAAAGACAAAAAAGAAACAAACAAACCCAAAATAACAATAATAACAAGCCCAAAGACTTTTTTTTAACAGTAATACCAGCTATTATCATGTCCTGGATGCTATAAGATCTAAATGTGGCTGCCAAATTTGAAGAAATTCATGCTGTTTACACCTGTTATTATAATAGTTTCTGTCAAGAGGAATGTAACTTGAGAGTTCATTAAGCCAGTGTGATATGGTTGGAGGAGTAGAGGATTTCCAATGTATAGTAATACATTCCCTGGCTGCCAGTAAAGCAAGGTCAATATATTTTTTTCTGGTGCTTGTTCCATGGGTCAGAATGGAGAGTCCCAAGCAGACACAATCTTTGTAAACATGGAATAGATACATTGAGACAGGTAGATATTGTGTCAGTAACAACACAGTTAGACAATAAATTACATGACCAGGACATGTGGGAAAAAGTTCCCTTCAACCTAGTACAACGCCAGCACAGAAATTATAGTTCCCCATTAATTTTGTGCATTTTCTCAGGTGTAAAATATATTCTATGAACAGTTAAGGTATGATAACCTATGTCTGAAATTATAAGAGCAGTTGTGAATTCTAGAACAAATATGAGACCAATCTTCTAAACTTATTGTCTCACCAATGTTGTTTTCCCATTTTTGTCTGACCTTATCAGTAGTGGTAAGCTGGAGCAGCCTAACCTCACATAAATGTTTGGGATTGTAATGAACATAACAGTAACATAAGAAGTATAATACCAAGTTTGACCAACAGATGGCTCTGTGAATTAAGGGACGTCCATATAGACGGCCAGTAAAAGAAGTGTGTTTCCTGGTTGGTGAGCAAAACAGCAAAGAACTAGCACAAGCTAGCTGTTCATAAGATAATGTTTCATCATTACAAGAAATGAACAACACAGGGATAGGCCTCAATTAAAGTGTGTAAGACCACATATGTTTGTGCTCCATAGTGCCACCATCAGGCTGACCCTGCAGTAACACTTGTTTTTTGTTATTACTCCTGCAAAATTGACTCAATCTCCACCACAATTTCCACAGCGAAGATGTACAAAACAAACATCTAACGCTAGAGCAATGAAACTCCACGTGTCAGATCAAATTTGGTACTTGCTCTGTAATGTTACTGTGAGGACAGGTATTTGTGTGCTTGGACGCTGCTAATGGAACGCTTAGGCTATATGTGTCTGTCCACCCATCTGTCTTTCTGCCTGCCTTGTTTATGTGTGTGGTCTGTCTGTGTGTCTGTTTTCTTGATACAGGTGTAAAGTTTGTCCGCTGACCTTCTTCTCCAAGTCAGACATGCAGATCCACTCCAAAACCCACACAGAGGCAAAGGCTCACAAGTGTCCTCACTGCACTAAGTCCTTTGCGAACGCGTCCTACCTGGCCCAACACCTCCGCATACACCTGGGCGTCAAACCTTACCACTGTTCCTACTGTGAGAAATGTTTCCGCCAGCTCTCCCATCTGCAGCAGCACACCAGGTCTAATCTTTACACTCATTTCACTTGATCACCTACAGTCTGTTCATGACTTTTTTTTAACATTGATATTGTCCAGCAAAGCCTTGCTGAGCACACATGCTGTTGTTCAGCACCACCCTGCTTCACAGTCATACAGTTACATACGTTCACACCTGAAACTGCCCAGTATACAGTCTTGTTCTGTTTGCCACTGAGCAGCAAAAACGTTAAGAAGCTGTGATGAAATATGATTGTTGTCAAAATGATGTAACTTACTGGGAGTATTGTGCAGTTCCTTTTTCAAATCGCTGGCATGCTAGTCTGTAGTAAAGACAAACTCACAAAACTTTTTAGACATGTTACCTTGGAAACAAACTGGCCCAACACCTCCGCATACACCTGGGCGTCAAACCTTACCACTGTTCCTACTGTGAGAAATGTTTCCGCCAGCTCTCCCATCTGCAGCAGCACACCAGGTCTAATCTTTACACTCATTTCACTTGATCACCTACAGTCTGTTCATGACTTTTTTTTAACATTGATATTGTCCAGCAAAGCCTTGCTGAGCACACATGCTGTTGTTCAACACCACCCTGCTTCACAGTCATACAGTTACATACGTTCACACCTGAAACTGCCCAGTATACAGTCTTGTTCTGTTTGCCACTGAGCAGCAAAAACATTAAGAAGCTGTGATGAAATATGATTGTTGTCAAAATGATGTAACTTACTGGGAGTATTGTGCAGTTCCTTTTTCAAATCGCTGGCATGCTAGTCTGTAGTAAAGACAAACTCACAAAACTTTTTAGACATGTTACCTTGGAAACAAACTCCCAGTACAGGGCCTAGAGCTGGCTAAGAAATGTCAATCAAAATGTCACACTCCAAGTGCAGGATGAGTCATCAAAACAGTACACTGAAGTGTTATTTTAAGGTATAATTTTGAGTAAGCAAATTATTTTTGTGGCCTCTTGGCTTGTACCATGTCTTTGGTACTTTGCCGCACCTTAGAGTTAGGTAGATTGCTTCTGATTGCAATTCAATCAGGTGTTTATTTTTTTGTAATTCACAGCATTTTTGATCTCTCTTTCTGGCATGCTTGAAAAGGTTTTAGATTGCGTAATGTTTGTCTCATCATTCCTATCTGTTCAATCTCTTTCAGAATCCACACAGGTGATCGGCCCTATAAATGTGCCCATCCAGGATGTGAAAAAGCCTTTACTCAGCTATCTAATCTGCAGGTAAAGATTTGAAATAACCAATCAGTCTTTTTTTCTCCGCCACACAAATCTCATTTTCCACTACTGATATGGATCTGTGACATAAGTAACGGTGGTAGCTTCTGTCAGGCAATAACTTGAGACATGCAGACTCATTAGAGCGCTGTGCTGGTGACTCACTGTAATTAACAGCTAAACGTTTCGTCTCCCCCACTCCAGTCTCACCAGAGGCAGCACAACAAAGACAAGCCCTTCAAGTGTTCCAACTGTTACCGTGCCTATTCAGACTCTGCCTCACTGCAGATCCACCTCTCTGCACACGCCATCAAGAACGCCAAGGCCTACTGTTGCAGCATGTGCGGCAGGGCGTACACATCAGTGAGTTGGAGTTGTGTAAATCAAACAGATTTCATATTTTAAGCTGCAATAAGCGATTTTCCCTGACCACTAGAGAGCGACAGAAACCGCAACACATTTGTAAATAAAGCACAGCAAAGCCATTGCACTACGGAGGGCTATTAAGGATAAACCTAGCAAAGCACCATGCATAAAGGCTAACAGCTAAGCTAACTGTACCTACGGAGATGTCTCGCCGGCTACCAGTCTCGCTTTGCCAGAACTTTCTCCCGCTGAAGGTTACATGTCCCACAATGACAAGTGAAGAGGAAGCTGGCAAGTTTACCAGTTTAACAAGTTTAGCACTCGCTTCATTCAGTGGCGATTCTGCCATTACCATTTTCTTTCAGGAATGGGAGGGGGAGAGTGCCGCTTTTAAACAGCGACGGAGGAGACGAGCTAGGTTTAAAAAATTTTTTAAAGCTACTGAATGAGCCGGAAGGAGCTTCGTTCTGGAGTGGAATTTGACAACAAGCTTTTGAAAAGAGGTGAAAACAGCAACACAGCTGACCCGCGTGTGTGGATATTGTTTTATATCATTATGTCTCAATGAAATCTCCACATAGCACACGTTAGTTTCAGGATTGGTTGTAAGCTCTGATATCGCTTATTGCAGGCTTAAATTGTTAAATGTGAATTGTTAGGTCGACTGCAGCGATGATGTCTCAAGGTGTTTTGATGCTGACGGAGGCTCTCTTTGTTCTCCAGGAGACCTACCTTATGAAGCACATGTCTAAACACACAGTGGTGGAGCACCTGGTGACCCATCACTCTCCACAGCACAGGACAGAGTCGCCCACCATCCCTATACGGATTTCCCTCATCTGAGCTTCTCCTCGTCGTTGAACCCTCGCCCATCCCCTGCTCTTCCATCAGAGACATTTCCTGTGATATCCACTCTCCTCTGGTGGATTCTGTTTTCCCACAAATGGGTTCCAAAAATGTGCCAGATTGTATTTGTATCTTGTGAAGAGGTACTCTTTTAATGAGTATATCCTCCTTTCCTTTCTTGCTGACCAGATAGTATTATCGGGGACATCCAAAGATGATTTTACAGCACTTTCAGGCCTGGAAATGAAAGGCCAAAAATTTTTTTAGTCTGACTTCACAGAAAAAAACATATTGCTCCAGGCAGCTACATGGAAAATTTTAAACTTTTTGTGTTATAACGGATTACTTTGTCTTTTTATATGGTCCTTTTCTTTCTTTACTCAAGTCTTTGCAAAAACCTATTTGCATCAGACACCTTGTCTTCCTTTAGCTAAGCCGAGTGACCATAAAGGTAAATGCTTATATAAAGTGTATTCATGTATCTTGTGCCACTTTTTTATGTCAATGTTTGCAACATTTTGCTAATCCAGTCTGTCTGGACATAATTCACACATAATTTATGTGTCAATATTTTTACTCCATAGTTTTTCTTTAACATATATTTTGTAATGTTATGAAAAAATGCTCAAGGCAATCCTTAAGAGTCCCCAATTTAATATGGTCAAGTTTTAAAAGTGTTTGGGCTCACCTAAATTATAAGCACTGCCATGTAGTGATGATGAAAGACCTGAGCAATCAAATGAT